>NC_031774.1:14058483-14083247 GCF_001522545.3 Parus major
TTCTCTTCCCATTCCCCAGCATACTTCATGTAGAGGAACTGCACTCCTGGGTGTGCACTATACTGGGTGTGCACACTCTTACCTGTGTAGGTGGCCCCTCCAAATATTAAGATAAGGTGAGGATTCACCCTTGGACTCACCTCTGATCATCTCTGTGCTTTATCCTGGGGAGATGTCCCTGCTCAGCACTTCTGCATTTCCTCCAGCACTCATTCTTCAGCATTCCATAGGCAACTCTATCTCACCTGACAGAGCCTGTTTTTATTCTGTTGGACACCTCTAGCCAGTTAGGGCACCAAGAATCAATGGCCCTATCTGGTCCCCAGCCCTGAATTTTTGATGTATTAAGTACTTGCAGAATGGATTGACTTTGGAGCTGCTACAGCTCAGGAGTTTGGCCACCAGTCTTCCAATGAACAAGCCAACATGTCCAGCCAAACTTGAGCTTATCATCAGCCAAGTGAAGGGAATTAGGCATATTGACACCAGATGAGAATCTGGCCCTAAAATATCTGTAAAACAAAGTATGGAAAGCATGGAAAGTTTTCATAGATATTCCATTTAATGTTTTGTAAACTTTCCTACTATGTTGCTAGGGGGACTTTAATACATCAACGTGTTTAAAATAGATCTCAGTGAGCTGTTTGTAATTGGATCTAATTCTCCCTCCACCCTGAACTTCCTTATTGTTCCCAGCACTATTTCATCTCCCTCCTGTCTGTAAAAGACCCTCTTGCTGACCCACTTCCTGCCCCTGTAGCGGTACTAAGAACTGCACAAGGAATCCTTGTCTTAATGTACTTGGATGCTGACATTGCATTTTCAGCTAGCCAGGCCTCATCTGGAGAGTGGAGTTCTTGCGTTTCCTGATGTGAGTCAGTTGTGAGGAAAGTGTTTAACCTTTTTGTCAAAGGTTAAACATATAAAAGGGGAATGTGAAGCTCTTGTATTCCTGTTGTTGCCACATTAAAGAGAGCAGCTTTCATGGCTGAGAAAAATCTTGCTTTTCAGGGGGGATATTTCTTTCTGTATCCAATTCAAAGCTGCAGTTTACTGCACTTGTTAAGGAAAGTTAAATGCTTAAACAGGACTATATGACAAGGTCATTCATTGACTGTTCCAATTTTTAAAAAAATTTTGCTAGTTCTCTCTATCTTTCTCAAAGGATTTGAAGAGACTTGGACAGGCATTTTTATGAAGTGAGCCAACTAGAATTTTTCAAAATGGTCAATTTGTATAAAATATAAAGAACTTCAAAGCAAAATAAAGTCTTTAGCTTGAAAGCAAAAGAATTTGTCACTTCTTTTTTTTATTGACACCATATTATTTTAATCCATCTTCTTCACTGCTTGGCTGAGCATACTTCTTTCTTACCTGTAATTACCAGGACTGATGACTTAGCTATGTTACCTACAATCACATACTTCTTTTCCCTGACTGAATACTTAATGGCATGCTCTTGTCATGGCCCAGAATACGTTGTCAAAGAGCTCATTCCAGTTTTGCTCTGTGTGTTCATTGCTTCTCCCCTTTGTGAAGCATAGGAACACAGACCTACTTTTGTTGAGAGGTAATTCCCCAGGTGACGTGCTGGTTCTGCACCAATTGCCTCACTGATTATTTGTTGGTTGTCCTTATGCTTGGGTCTGAAATACCCAATCAATCAAATCAAATCAAATCAAATCAAATACTATAATCGATTGACTATGATTATCTAATGAGTCTGAGAGAAAGCCAGGAACTGACTGAAGGTTTGCTCTTGAATCTCTGTTGCTCAAGGCCTCCAGTCTAACAGATAAATAAAATGCTCTTCTCTGCTCTGGGTTCTTCTGCGGCTCTCTAGGATTGTGTCAAAAGCTCTGCACAACAGTTTTTCTGGGCTGGAAAGATATAGTCTTGAAAGGGAAAAGAGTATAAACAAAAGATAAAGGATAAAGAAAAATTAGAAATGTCATTCCCAAGGGAGTGTTCTCAATGATCTGTTAACTTTGTATTGGTGACTTCGTAACTACTTCCAAAAAATGTCACAAACTCTTAGCAGAGCAGCTTGAACCTCTGCTGATGAATTGAAGGAAATTTGTTCTAAAGAAAATACATCACACGAGGTGAACTCACAATACAGGATCAGCCAAAACCAACACCACAGAACAGGAATTCCTTCATTTTAACAATACCATAATCTCATTGCAGGCTGAGCAGTAACATTAGAAGCTGAACATGTAACACCTTCCCTTACAGTTAAAATCTGGCAGTAGAGACTAGAAAAAAAAAAGAAATCCTAAAACCAACCTCAATCTTCAGCCTGGATGTGTCTGTTTCATTAAGAGGATTTATGAGTTAACCACTTACAAAATTCAATGTAGTGTTAGGGTTCCTATGTTTTATTACAGGCATATATGTAATGTGTTATTCAAAATACACTGCAGAACAGTTCAAAGCTGACACTGTGAGTGCTGCATGAACTGTGGAGGAGGGCTGATTTTCCACTGCTCTGTTATGTGCTTCATCACTCTAGTTCTGTCTCCTCCTGCAAGGCCAACTCCATCTGACTGTGCTTTTCCTAATTACATCGCTTCCATTGAAAGAACAAAAGTAACCACTGTGAATCATGCTGTCAAAAACCCAGGCACTACATTCCATGGTTCTTCATTTACATTACAATTAAGTGCCTTTTGGTTCCAAAAAATAATTTCTTGCAAAGCTGGGGCAAAAGAGCTCTGTGTGAGGACTGCCTGGGCTCCAGGATTGGCAGTAATACAACCTTAAGGCAGACATAAGCATAGAGCAGCTGCATGGTCACTGCCACAGCTCCTGGCCTGCAGTTAGTAGCTGTGACCTCTTCTGTTCCTGTATGGAATGACTGTGAGAAACAGGCCTGGTTGCAGGTCAGTAGGACAAAGACAGACCTGTCTCCTTGGGCACACAACAGCTCCTGGTGTTTGCCTGCTTCAGAAGGAATCGCTGCAGCAATACATTCAATTCCTGCACATGGCTTCTCTAGACCTCCAGCAGCTCCCAAGCTCTATGCCTCCAGTGGAAGCATAGAATGGTTTGGGTTGGAAGGGACTTTCAAGAGCATCTTGGTCCAACCCCCTTGCCATGGCAGGGACACCTCCCCCTAGACAGGGTTTCTCAGAGCTCCATCCGGCCTTGAACACTGCCAGGGATGGCAGATATATACCAGTAATCCAGGAATATCCCTGGGCTGGGATTTGTTCCATCTGACTGAATGTGTGAGTTAGCAGTGCAGTAACACCAGGCACTATATATTAATGGTTCAAGATCTTATGGAGATCTTCTGCAGCAAAGATGCTGTGATATTAGCAGATCTTGTGGGCAAGGAGGAGCAGGAACAGGCTGTTCATTTCAGCAGGGATATTTTCTCCCTTTCTTCCTCCCTACTCAGATCTCTGTCCGATCAGATTCTCAGATATCAGACAAAAAATCCACCAAAACCCAAACAAGACAACTAAAAAGGTTTCCAAAGTTTTTTCTGATTTGCAGAAATCAGAATCAGGCTTATATTAGGGAAAGGAGTAAAAGGATTACAAAAGCCTCACTGCTACTTCCTTTAGGACAGGAGGCTTCTCAGGGAGAGAAGCCTGTGTGAAACAAAGTGATTATTTCTGCTGCTGTTACTCTGAACAGTATGGGCAGTAGTCTCCACCTTTATCCAGCTTAAATAATGTAGCCTTTTCCTTTGGAGCACTGGGACATCCTCCCGTGTTTAGACACACGCCACCAAACCTGTGTGTATTTGTCAGTGGTGCAGAACCTTTTTTTCTTACAGACATAGGGCAGTTTCCAATCCATTTCAGCTAGAAAGATGAATTGGAGTTGGATGTGAGATGAGAGAACCTGGGCTCATTTCCCAGTTCTGCCATGTACATCTTGCAGTCTTGGGCAAATCTCAGTTCTGTCTGTTCTGAGCTATTTGGGGCAGGCACTTTCTCATTTGCTATGCATACATGAAGTGCTTAGCACAAAGGGGACTCCAACCACTCATGAGTAACCAGTAACAGATGGTTATAAGTTGTCAGTGTCTCTAGGTATTCCCACTCTGATAGTTTTTGCTAGCAATTTTCATCTTTTATGAAATCTTGCCAACAGGCCAAAACTGGAAGTATGTAAAAGAAAAATTAAATGAAGGAGTCCATTTTCAAAATGCCTCTTTTCCAGACCTAAAATACTGAAAAGGCTTTCCACTGTAGGAGCTGTGACACGCTGGACAAACTGGCAAAGTCCTGCTAAAGTCAAATATCAATGCTGTGTTTACTTAAATCCATAGTAAGTTCATCTTTCTGACTTCCAGAAATGGTGTAAAGGACTCTTTTGGGACAGATATTTCCTTAATCTTTTACTTGCATTCACTCAAATGAGCTTTTCACAATTACAAGTTTCCCCGTTTGGCAGCACCTCTGCATTGTCACAGGCAGAGATGACATAATGAACTACTCTTACGCATATTCTGGAGCTCTTCTGAGTAAAAATAGTAGCCCTCTGCTTTAATCTTTGGAACTTTGCGTCTTGGTGCAGCTATTCTGATGGCAGGGGTGAGCAGATCTGGCTATGGCAGGAAACAGATGTATCCTCTTATTCTTAACATAAATTTTGGGGGTTTATTTTTTGGTTAGCTGCAGTCCTAATCTCACTTTTGATCGAGTGCAGAGGAAAAGAGTAATTAGTGAAGTATTAGTGTTATTATTATTTCCTGACATTAACTCTCCTGCTACTTGTCCATCTTTTTCTCAGGCCCAGCAAAATGCTGTGTGGCTTTAACAGCTGAAGAGCATTTTTTATTGCTAGTCTGGTCCCTCTCTGAGCTCTGAAGTTCAGTGCCTTCCCTCTACTGAGCTATGTGGGTGGTAAGTGCCTTAGAACAGTATAGCTTAAGCAGGAAGTGGAATATGTTTTATTAGTGGAGTTTTTGTCCTTGGAGAACTGTTTTCCAAATGCACTGTTTTGTTTTGGTTTTTTTAATCTGCAAAGCAGATACAAATGTAGTTTATAACAACAATTTTTTGTGCAGCAGTGTATAATAACTAATATCTATTAACACGACTGTTGTGATTTTAAAATTAATGAGGCAATTTTTAACATGACTCCAAATAATGCAAAAATTGCAATTTGGCTTAAGCCATCATGGAGGTGGCCAAGGCACAAAAAGAGAAGAGTCAATTTACCAGGCATCCCAGCCAGGAATTGGCCCCTCATCCTCTGAAGGTGAGACCTACAATTAAGAACAGGGGGTTTGTCCTGCCCATGGTTTTCCATGAAAATGAGTACCCCAGCATTTCTGACACCTCTCTACTTACCCTATTGCAAAAAGCATAATCATTTGTTGTGCAGCAGGCAGCACAAGCGCATCCTTCCCTCCTAACATCTGGTCTGGACAGATACTCCAGGGACCATGAGGAGATGCAGAGTGGTTTCTTTTCCTCTCCCTTTTTCACTTTTTTTTTTTTTTTTTTTTTTTTCCCCAGCTATTACATAATAGTTGATTTTTGGCAGCTGTAGTTATCCCTGGTGAAAAGTATTTTTTTTCCCTATGCAATAATGATAGTACTTCAAACCATATTGCAAACATTTATGTAATTTTTTACAAAAACCTGCTACATGTGTACTTTTTTAGTTACTGTGGTATTGTTCTCAGTATATCATAACTCCACTGTGTAAGATTGTTATCTTTTCTGTGAGAGGATATTCCTCCTGTAATTTCATTTTCTTAAGAAACAGAAATTTATTTTGAAGGCAATATTTTCTAAGAAAGACAAGTTTTATTTAAAGCATCTCTGTATTCAAGCAGATATAATCATTCAAGAGGCAATTTAGTCTATTTTCATAAAACTCTTTAGATCTTTCATCATCATATTTAATTTGCTTTCATTATGCTGGGCTGCTTTTGATAGATTTTGACACTATTTAAAACCCACAATTACAGGTTAAAATCATTATGACCACTGAGGCAAACTCAGTTCTGAGATACATCAGAAATGACATAATATCAGGGTTTTCAAGGTTGGAAAAGACCACTAAGATCATAAACCCAACCATTAACTCAGTTGTGGTTCACCACTAAACCATGTCCTCAGGTGCCACATCCAAACCTTCCTTGAACACTTTCAGGGATGGTGACTCAACCACTTCCCTGGGCAGCCTGTTCCATTGCTGCTTAACCTTTTTGCTGAATATTTTTTTCCTAATAGCCAATCTAAATCTCCCCTGGAAAAAACTTGAGGCAATTTCCTCTTATCCTTCCTTGTTACCTGGAAAAGAAATTACTTTGATTTATGTTTTTTTAAACACACTAATTTGCATAGAGGCTTCCTTTAAGATCTTCAGTATTAAATCAGCATTGTTTGTCCTATTCAATATTTCCATTGAAAGCAAGGAACTAGAGAAAGACGGATGGGGATGCTGCATAGAACAGCCTGCTGGCCACTGCTAGAAAACAAAGCATCTTGTGCCATGTGGGCCACAACCCCCTGCAGGCTGGGGGCAGAGTGGTTGGAAAAAGCTGCCTGGTGAGAGAGTTCTTAACAGAAACTGTTCAATTAATCCAAGTAGTTCAGTTTGGATTGCTAAACCAAATGCATTTGCATTGATTCAGGGGACCCGTTCAGAGAACCTGCCCATAGTTTTATGGAGCAACTCTGATCTTTTGGATGAGACACCTCTAAGAAAGTCAAAATTTTAGGGTGCAAAATGTGCTGGTTTTTGTTTGTTTTTTCTTTCTATACTATTGCAATCGAGCGTGCTCATTATTTTGGGGGTGTGATAACATGATGCAGATTGGAAAGGCCTCATTACATCATCTTTGGTGATTGAAAGTAAAAATTCTTGAAGTGGGTGGAGAAAGAATTGTTACCATTCCCTGCCACCCTGAAATGATAAATGCTTGGAAAACTCCCAGAATTATATTGAAGTGCCTAAAAAAGTAAATATTTATTCTGCACACAAATCTTTTCGATCTGTCAGTAGCTGAATTTGATTATTCTTCTGTTGGTTTCTATTATTTGACTGGGTATTTGCAGACAGATGGCCTCTTATAGTGTTAATAAAAACAACTTATGTAGAATGATCGGGCTGTATAGTAATTGGGGAGATACTGAGGATTAGGAAAGAGAATAGCCTGCCAAAATCTAATGTCTGTTTATACATATTTAATTCCTTCTTATAGCAAATGCAGCTTTTCTTCTTCAGATATGTTCAGTTACTCTGGTCAAGGCTAGAGTTTGAGATACTGAGGAATTGAGATTTGTAGGTCCAATTCGTCTTCCTGTCACATTTCATTAATCAAACAAAGAAAAGTGTATTTTTGAGTTTGATTTTAATAGCCAAAATCCCTGTACTTTTGAACCTGCATGAGCAAATCTCTAAAATGCTATGAACTCCAAATGATGCAAGAAAAGCTGAAAAGAGGCTGAACTGTGAATGGAGTTAACCAAAAGGCAACTGATTTTCTGTTCCCTAACAAAGAGGGACCCCAGCCTCCCTTTTGCTTTTTTGCTCCCTTCCGCTTGTTGAAAATCCTTGTAATCCCAAGTGTCACCCACCCTCACACAGTAAAAACATAAAAAAGGAAAGTTTAACCAATAATTAAACCAGATAACACTTCGTTACAAAAAAATCAGCACAAACATTTGGTGAACTTTACCAAGATGCAATGTTTTAAATTCATTGAGGGTATATGACATGAAAAAAAAAAACACCTCTGCTTTTGCAATAATGCCATTAGTTCCTCCCCCTCTTCCTTCTCTTCCCTTGAAAGAAAAATACAACCAGCTTTCTCTGCTTTAGGTTTTAGGTAACTCTGGAGTGAAATGGCCAAATTTAGCCTATAAGTATGAAGATTTTGAAACATGCTCATAGATGAGTGAGTTGCAGGAGGGCACCTAGAGAAGCCTCCCCAAACCTACTGTGGCAAAGGCTTGTATTAGCTAGAACTGGGGGGAAACTGGAAGTCAGATTCTTTCCTCCTGATCACAGAGATCTGCAATGTGGCTGTCTACACCTGGGCTAGTTTTCTACACATCCTTGAAAACCAATGCAGAGAAAGAGGAACTTTTAGGATAGCCAGGCACTTCCATCAGATGGACTGCACAGTGCCAAAAAGTAGCCTTTTTTCTTCATGGACAGTTAAAGTAAACTGCAGTGACTTGTTCAGACAGACTCATCCTCATTACAGGTACCTCTGCTTTGTCACCTGCATCCCACCCCAACTGCCTGCTGGTGGATGGTGGCTCTGAATAGCACAGTATGCTCATGCTTGCGCTGGAGCAGACTGGGCTTTTCCCTCTTGGCTGTTGATGCTCAAGACAAAATGCATCCTGTGATGAAAGGAAATCATGCACAATGCAGTTCAAAGTAGCAAAACTGTTTGCTGAGCTGGCAGGAAATTTAATTTAGCACATGGGACTTTAAGCTGCAAAGATTAAATATTCTTATTCAGATGAGAATGAAAATCTTGTGATTGCCTTATCAACTGAAACATGTGTAGGGCTTCCAGTAACCAAGCCATAAAAGCATTGATATACTTGTGCATTTTACAAAGGTCTTCCTAGTCTTTCCTCTTGTTCCTCTGAAAATGGTTTAGCTAAGACAGGATGACTGCCTGTACTACTGGCATAACCTCATCTAGTTGGCAGTTTATCATATTATTGGTACCAATTCAGCTCAACAGTGTCAAATAGGTGGGATGTAAACAAGGGGATATGAGATCAGGGCAGACTGGTAAGTTCTCTCTTTCCTGCTCTTTAGTTTGTTTTCCCATAAAATTCCCCAAGCTTACATCAAATGATTCTGGTATTTAAAAGTCTGATTTAACTTTTGAAGAAAGAAACATCTGTATTTTTCTTCTTGTTGAATTGTGTTCTTTCACACAGAAAAGTGTCAATGGCAGAATTTAACCATGCAGATGCACTACAAACTCCTATATTTTCATACCCTAGAACCCTGAGCTGCAGATTGGATGCTGCAGGAAACCTGCTGGCAACACTCTGGGAAGCCATTACTACATATTTAGCATGGTGCTATTCTCTTTTCCTTTTCTTCCCAAGGGTGCTGCTGCTGGCCATTGCTGTTTAGAGGATTTCAGGAAATCTTGATGTCATCTCTCAGGCCTCACTTCCTGCAGAGCACAAGCACCTGCCACCTGTTTGAGACCGAGTGTGCCAGTCCAATTAAGCCAGTCCTACTAAGTAGCACAAGTAAAATCCCAAGTAACACAGCCCTGGAGTGGCACACCATGGTCCCTGGGATGGCAAGGCTGGGTGGCTTGGTGCTCAAATGCAGGGGGACAGTTCCTCAAGCAAGGCTAACACCAGCAATGCTCATGAGACTCAAGAGCATCAGAGTTGAGCAGAAACAGGGCTCCCACTTGCAAAGGTTCTCTTGGGGTCCTGTGGCAAGTGGTGTGAGTGTCTGTGTTCAAAATCCTCTTCCTGCCACTACCAAAGTGTGCTTATGTAGTAAGGACCTGCAGAATGCTGCTTCAGTAAAAGCTACCCCAGGAACATAATACAGAATTTTCTTAGCAGCCTATTAAAAGAGAATATTAGTAATATTTATAAGAGTACTAAGAATAGCCATGTAATTTCCAGTTTTCACAAGAGATCAAACCATTTTTAGGGTGCCTTGTGAAGTCAGTCTGGTATCATTTCCCTGTCGGGAAGTTAGAGCAGCTTTTGTAGGCAATGTACAGAAAGCTGAGTGATCTGCATTACAGTTCAGAAGATCAATAGATCCCTTTGATCGGGGATCCTGATGTTAAAAGAAGAAACTTCTTGTTTATGTACTGCCTTGGCCTGTAAGTCCTGGTTGTTACTAATAAAAGTCCTTTCAGAGCATTCTGAGTGATCAGATTCTTGAACACATTTCTATAAAAGCATTAGATGGAAAAAAAATAGAGGAAAAAAAGAACCTCCTGAAGTCTGCCTTTCCACAGGTAATATATCTTTGAGTATGAATTTCAAAGTGGGTAAAGAATACACTTCTGCTTGGCATGGAAATAAATAGTGGAAATAATAAAAAAATCAGGAAATATTCTTAGCTTATCAGTTCAGTGGGTGTATTAGCAACTTAGATGAGAACAGTTTTCATGATGAAAAGTTAACTGTGCATGTTTCTGAACTGTTATTGCAAAATAAGAGGAAGGGGGAAATTCAGTAACTACTGTTTTGGGTTGGGCTCCTTTCTGTGCTTTTACATATCTTTTAACAGCTGTGGGCAGGGGACCATGGAGCGGACATGTTTCTGTTCTCAAATGGAAAAAAATAACCTTCAGAAATTTTCATTGGACAATATTCAAAACTAAGATCATTTAAAATTTTCCTCAGGCAAGAAGTCATTTTACAAAAAGACAAATTGCAGGAACCACCCAAAAAGACCAAAATTTTCAATAATTTTTTTCTTTTTAGGTTTGTTTTGATGTAGTCTTCATTTTCACACTCAACCTACTGAGTGTGAATTCACCCAATTTCACAACTTGGGTGTGACCTCTTTCACACTCAACCTATTAAACAGCACTGCATGAACAACTTTTAGACAATGAGAAAAATCAGTAAAATAATATTTTAAAGGAAGGTCAACACCTTGCAAATGTGGATGTTTAAAGTTATGTTAATAAATGTTTAGGTTTGGCCTCCTAAAGAGGAATATATTGCTTTTTCATAAGTTCTGGATGAGCAAGTCCCACTGGAGATGAGAACAGATGCTAGTTTGAAAGTCAAATTACTTTTCTAGAAACTTACAGATGGACTCTGGGGTACAGATTTTCTTTCTAGAATGGGAAAAACAATGCTAGCTAAGCTCCTAATACATTTAAGCCTTCTAAAAATCTTTTCTCATGGACTCAGATTTTTAATATGCAAATTCAAATTCTGCATTGCTCGAGAGTCCACACTGTTGCTGCATCTTCATGACACCTGATGTGCACTGGTGGGAAATGTTTAGCAAAACTCTAGTGTAGGCAATGCCAGAGGGGCTCATTCTTGCGTTTCTGGGAAGCACTTCAAGACAGCAGTGCAGTAGAGCATTTAGTTTGTGTGCTATACTCAAGCCCAGATGCAGACACATTGTCTTCTACAAACTGGTTAAATGATACAAGTTAAAGAAAGAGCTGAGAGAACCCTGCCAGATCAGAGGCTGACAGGGCAAACAGTCAGACTCTGGCCAACTGGAGTTTTTTTTTATACACTGGAAACCTCTGCTGCAGCTTTGATTCATTCTTCACCACCCTGTGTCACACCGTCTCTTCAGTTCCCAGAGCCTTCCCAGAAATCATCAGAGTTAGATGTTTGTTTGCCCCTGGCACAGTGCTGATGTTTCCAAAGCCCTCTTGGGAAGCTCTCCTTTGCATTATTTGGTGCCATATAAGGGTCTTAATTTTTATAAAGGTTACCTAAACTGGTAAAAAAACCTGAATTTTTTGCTAATTCTTGCTAATTTCATCTGGCTGGGGCTGATGCCAACACTCTGTCTTGCATGACCTCTTGTGAAGAGGAAGCAAGATGATCTTTTGTTGTTTTTTTCACAACTGGTCTCCAGAGGAGAAATTCCCAATTCAATCTGCAGTGCCCTACAATGCAATTCCCTCCTGATGCCCTCTTCCAGCCTCTCTTTGCAAGGACTTCATGGAGCTGGAAGCCTCCCCTGGCATCATACACGCAGCAGACAGTGGTGTTTTCACACAGCTCCCTCCTGACCTCACTGTGGCTATGGAGACCTTGAATGGGGATGGTTGTGGAGACCTGTGGAGGATGGGTGCATTTGCAAAAACTGCCCAAAGCAAGGAAGTCAGATGTGCAAGGGAAGCCAACAGCAGCATCAGTGTCAGCGCTACTGAGTCATCTCCCTGCTGGGACCAAGCACAATAGTGACACTGCCCAGCCAATGCCTTCCTTGCGAAGCAGCAATTTACTTTTCACCCTCTGTAAGATAAAGGTCTTCCTTTCTTTAAGCTCATGAAACCACCCTCTGTTTACTGAGTTCTGCTGCATTTAAGCAACTTCTGTGTGTTACACTGCAGACAAGTTCCTTGGTATTTATGCAATGGGAAAAAATTCGGATGAGTAAACTCGTGTTTTCTGACTCAGCAGACATCATCTCAGTTTCTGGCTCTCACACGATCTCTTTCTATAACCTTGGGCAAACTCCTTAATCACTTACTGTGCCATCCCTAAACAACTTCCCTTATCTGTGTCTCCTATCCATCACCTCCTTATTGCAAATGTTATCCTATATATTCGTGTAGCACTTACCAGCAAAGAAACTTTGCTCCTGATAATCTCAAGGCATCGCTGGAATTAAGAGTAATATCTGAGTAATCAACCACGCCATTTCCTCATCGTTTAACATGTCCTCTGGATGCCTTCCAAAAATTGCCAAACTAGAAACTAGACCACTAATAAGAATGTATCTTGTGTCATGTAGTTTGGCTAAAGGCTCCAGAAACAGGGAACTTTCAATGCTGAAAGATTCAGCACAGATGCTGTGCCGGCAGGGAACAAGGATGCAAAGAGAGAATTGGAGCCATGAGCTGCCTGGCAGCTACTGCAAAGAGTGAAGTTCTATTTATTCACTATAACATTCTCTGTCTCATCTTCTTCCTGCCAGAGTGTTGTACATAGGTGACAGAACCCAGAAAATACACTTTGTTGCCTTCCCATATGCTTAGAGTTATCAGGAGATATTTTTCCCAGGGGTCTGCCTCCTATAAGACATTCCCAGGCACAGATTAAGGAAATGGAAAGTGAAATACTCCCTAAAGAGCTGCCTTTGGAGATGTTGCAACATACGAGATACCATGAGGTACCTCTATACCTGTATTACCTGTAAGCACAGTGCCACATAAATAAAAAGTAGTTCTGAAGCTCAGGAAAAGCTGACAGCAGCCATAGTAGAGGGTGTGAAGAAGGAGTAAATGCCAAAGACAGGACTAAATGAGAGCACCCCTTCTTCTCAATCAGTTTCAGGTGAGCCCAGTTCTGCCACTTGGATGCAGCTGGGTGGGACTGCTCTCTTTTGGCAGTACCCAAGGGCTTTATAAGCATTTGCAGTAGCTCTGCTTGATCTGCTCTCCCAAGCGGCCTTTCTGTACCAAGACCCAGGGGACTCCTCAGCACTGCCTCCTGCAGTGTGAGGGAGCTCCCACCACATCCCCATAGCGAGCTGCTGAGGTGCATGGGATAATTCTGCTTAGGAGGTAACCCAGGGTTAGGAGATGAGAAGATAGCACAGTCTTTCCAGAGTCCTGCTCCAGTGGGAGAGGTGCTTCTGTGGTCTGTTACGAAGTGCTGGATGTTTACATTTGCTTTTCCTGTCAGAAGAAATAGATCTGGCAAGCAGCCAGGAAGCTATTTCTGGAAAACTACTTTCCTGGTAATTAAAAGCACCTGGGCAGACTTTCCTTGTCCAAACAGCACTGTCTGGCCAGGCCAGGCTTTTAGGGTCAGCTTTTCAGGCATTGAACAGCTTTAACAGTGTCAGGAACGCAAGAATTCAAGGTGTTCCTTCTTCATCTCATGCATCTTGCATATTGATTTCCAACCCAAGTCAAAGATGATAAAGGACTGAATGAAAGTCTGTGACCACTAAAGTGTCAAAAGCTCCTCAAACCCCAGACTTTCCTTCTGGCTCTGCCAGATGTTCAAAGATCATGAGAAGAACTTAGAAAGCATGTGTTCTTTACCCCACCCCTCCCACCTTCTGAGGTACAATCCTTTATGGAACATTTGGATAACTCTTCAGGATCCAACCATATTTCATTTAAAGTAAAAACTTGGAGTCTTCCCCACTTGTGATGTAAATGCAAGACCTGCAAAATAAAAAACCACTGTAAAGAAGTTGGCAGTCACACTGTTAAAGGTGGTGCTGCTATAGTCAAAGTGAAATTAAATCAGAAAAACTGAGATAACTGAAGTTATTTATAGTTGGCTGGCAGCAAGATCAAAATTTGCACTGCATTTTGGCTACTGCTACTTCCTTACTAGCTTCACTAGTCAATGGGTGTCTCTTAGATAATGCATTGTGGCTACCTTCTGATGTCTGGGGAGGACAGGGGGACTGGCAGAACCTCCTGAGAGCAAGATGTTGGCTAACACCTGTATTCCAGCTTCTTATGCCAGAGCCTAGGTGAGGCAGTAAAGCTCACGTGGCCAAAGCAAGTGCTGTAGCTAGTATAGGATACCAAGAGGGAACACAGCCCACATTTGTGGATAAATGAGTTACACAAGTAACAGGACATGGATGGCAGTCTTCTGTGTCCAGAGAAGGATGGTTGAGGAATAAGGGGAGGTAAATTGGGAATCTTCTTAGCAGCAGTTCTCTAGAAAGGAATAGCACCACTACTGACTGCGAAATAAATTATTCACCTCTTCTGTTTCTCTGCTAAAACTCTTGTTTTTCTTTTGCCTATGCCTGTCTTAACTTCTTCTTCAGCACCAAGCTCCAGTGACACACATCAGAAAGGTCAGTTCATACAAGAAAGGGAAGGAGTTACTCCATCAAACCTTTAATCCTCTAAAGAAAAAACTAAATTATTTATCTTATCTATAAGGCTTATTTAGAAAATTAAAACTTCTAATGAGCATGCAGACAGCAGTCAAGATTAATCTTTCTGTATCTTAAGACCTGGGCAAGTTAAAATCTGAGGACTTCTTGAGAAGGAGAGCAGTAAATAAAGTGTTGATAGTTAATCAGAATCTCTTGGCTACTCAGGTCAACATATTAATGGTTTTAACTTTAATTTAAACTTAATTTAGCTTTAAGAATCATCTACCTTCAGACAAAGACTTTCTGTTGTGGAGATACTTACCCCTAATAGAATCAGAACTAGCTTATAGACTAGGCAAGATTGATGCTGCAACAAATCATTTAAATTGGGTCATAGTTATCTCACCAAACCATATATTAGTAGTAAAAGTAAGATCAAGTTCTGGTGAAGAAAAAATATGCTTTCTAGAGCAGAAACTTAATCAGTTTTATTCCCCAGAATAATTAAGTATGCTGGACATAGGAAATGAATTAATTTTGGAAATGCTCCATTATAATTCCCTCTGATAACCACTAAGAAGCATAAGCACATCTTCTATTATCTCCTGCTTTCTTCAGCTACAGGGATTAGAAATCATTCAAAAGGACACACTGCTTTGAAACTACAAGACACCCACCTGCCTGGGACCCAGCCAAGGCTGGTCACATTGTTGCACTAATGGGCCTGGTGAGTATTCCCACGACAATGATTTTTTTCCCCCTGTATCTGTCATTAAGTGTCGCTCTTAGAGTGCATGAGCACAAAGAAGCCAGTGAGTGAGAGTGAGAAGCTTAGTCCTAGCAGGAAAGACTCAGCACTGTCTGCTTTGTCAAAGATGACAGCATAGTCTGACAGAAAACCCATGCAATGTGCTTTTGGCATCTCCTGCAATGCTTGCAGCCACAGACTGAGTCCTACCTCTGCTTAGTGCAGTACCAGCAATACTTCAACAAGAAAAAAAAACCCTGGCTTCAATATTTCCTTGCTTTTGACCTCCTTATTTCATGCTCTGGACAGTTTGTTTTATTCCTGATCATCTGCTTTAAATATTTATTTCATTACCTTGATGTCACCTGGATGTATGAGTTCTGTGAAGAAATAAGGCAATATTTTTTTGCCATGCCCTTAATGTCTGTTTCCCTTCACCCTGTTCTCTTCCTGCTTCAATTCTCCCTGCCTACTGTTATTTCCTGCCAAAAAGGAGCAGTTTTGCAGTGTCACAGTTAATTTGAGCAAGATTAGTGTTGTAGAACCACATATAGTATTTACCTGAAAGAAGTTATGTGCTTAATCTCTCAACTAGAAACAGAGGTGATAGGTACAGCTCCTTAGCCGGGCACTCATGGGGGCTAAAAGACTGCAAAGCCACATCACCTCTGGCAGAGAACATAGTCCTTGGAGCCACTGCCCCTCTGCAAGGTGTGCTCTGGAGTTACTCTGCTCTGCAGCAGTGACTAAAGAGGACAAGTATAGAAAGTAACAAATGATGCCTTGCTTTCATAGCCTGTAATGCTGTTGTAACATGTTATATCTGTATAGGTGCACTCTGGAAAGTTCAGGATCTTTCAGAAAAAGGAAGTTTTCCCTTTTAAGGAGACAGATTATTCACTCAACCGTTAAGCTGTCAGCCGTAAAATTAACTTGGATTGTTGCTGGTGTGTGCCTATTGAAGCAAATTGAATCTAATCCATCAGTTTTTAAAAGGATCTGTATCTTCCATGGAGATTGTTAGTTGTGGATGTGGCTTACTTCCCCTTTGGACTCTTGTTTTCCTGGGGAGCAGAAGTACTGTTCAGAACAGCCTGTTCAGCTGAGAAATGACAGGTAGAAACATTGCACACACAAACCAATGATCCTAAAAGCAATGTGCTGGTTCATCATTCTTCTCATGCAGCAAGAACACAGGGAAATATCATTATTTCATTCATTATTTGATATGGAATTTATTATTTCATTTACTAGAGCTCAGCGAACATTTGTTTAAAAGCTGTTCCCAGTAGCATCAGAAGGCTGTATAGCACTGACTGTGTTCAAGTGGTAGATGGAAAGAAGTTAGTTTTGAAAACAGAAATTTTAAAAAATGTTACCAAAACCCAGAACCCGGGGTTCTTGAAAAGGATGTATCAAGCTAGGCACTTGGCTCTCAATGACAGTCAAAAAGCCAGCACAAGAATTTGGCCAGCTAAGCCTCAGCATGTCTTAAAGGATGTTTAGGGCTGTAGTGCCACAGTAAATAGCAGGCTGTTGCCAAAACACCATTTCCAGTCCGACAGGACAAGTAAATGAACAAAGATCAGAGCACATCACCAGGCATTAGAATTGCAAGTGCAGGGATGCAAATTCAGAGCCAGAGCATTCAACCATGATAGCTGGGATGCGAACTGATAATTTTTGATGTCAGCTTTTGTTTTCTTCCCAGGAAAATGTCTTAGCCTTCTTGCCATCTTGCTGTTTAAGCTAAGGGTTGCTGCCAAGCTGCTTGAAACCATCCCAATTCAACCGCAGCAATTTGAGCACAGTAAATAGGACCTGATATCCTCCAAGAGAAGCCTTAAGATATCTTTCTGATGTATAATGATGGACACAAGAACTTCAGTGATTCGGTCTCACCTCTTCCTTTTTGCCTCTTTGCTTCCTGCCATTTTTTGCATACCTTTGTAAAAAGGAGGTGTTTACCTTAAAGCAGGCATTCATGCAGAAAAATACTGGTTATGTGTAAAACAGGCCAGTTGCATTCCAGTCGGTAGTTTTATTGCTCAGAAAACTGCTTCTCCCACTTTTATGGTTTTGCCAAATGTACATTGCCATGAAAATAGTTCATGCTTCAGTACCATCTGTTAAACAAGCACAAGATGATGTGCCTATATTTTAGGGGCAATCTCTGCAATGGACCAAAAGTTAAACGACACTGAAGATGTTAATTGCTCTCTTAGGATGTCCATAAGCAGTCTGTTCCTGGTATAGTTGAAACATGCATCACACTTGGAAGACACCTGCACTTCTGCATCGTTTCTCCACATTATTACTTATGGAGAGAAGCAGGGATAGGGGTAGGGTTTTGCTAATAAGCAAAACGTTATAAAACCCAGCATTCAAACTATGTACCCTCCCACCACAATTTGTAATGTCAGGGGAAAGGGAAAGGGAGGCTGACTCACTTTGTCAAAGAATTTAGGTAGATTTAATTTTTAACCTTTTAACTTTTTCCATCTTTAATGGATATACATCACCTTGGGATTTCAGCAGTCATCTGTGACTCTGGAATGAGAATTCTCTGATGTGAAAATCTTGGTGCTGTTTAAACATTGGTATTTTTGCAAGTGGTGTCACAACTACAGTTTTTCTGACAAGTTTCTTAAGGTTTCAGTGCTTAAAGGTGGCAGGGTGTGTTGTGGGAGATTGTGGCAGATGGGGCTTCTGGACAACATAATGTATCCAGCCACTCCCTTTCCTAATGCCCTTGACAGAGGTTGCCAGCCATGCACACACCTGCTGGTTTCCAGGAGGCAGGTGATTTCACTCATTATCAAGGGCAGAGTCAGCTGTTGTAATGTTTTGTAGCACCAAGTTTAGCTTGGTGTTATTTCATTTGGATTATATGGTGTCATTTATGGGACTTAAATAGTAATTGAAAGTGATTCTGCTGGAACTTTATATGCTGAGAAAAATTTATGCCTTTCTTTCATGAGCTTGGAGACAAGGACAAAAAACTTGGCAGGTGGAGAAGGGGAAATGTTTCTGCCAGCTTCTGGTATTTCCCAGAATCCTGCCTCAGTCACTGCTTCCTGTCTCTCTATGCCACCTCAGAGCTCTAGCTCCTGTGTGGGGCAGCTGAGCTATAGCTGTGGCTTTTGGTAATATGACAGGGACTGCCTATACTGAGATGGGCTTTCCTCTTGCCCCTTCTGAAAGTCTCAGTAAAACTTATGTATACTTATTGTGCTAGAGCCCTTTGCAACACATGGCATTACTCCTGGCTGAAACCAAGCGATTACCTGTTACCTAGCATTGGTGAGACTGGCTATAGGACCACAGCTTCTTTCCTACTGGAACAGAGTCCTTTCATTCCTGTGTAGAAGATGACCTGTTTAAAAGGCTGGTGTCTGTTTCAACTCAAACCACTTTAAAAAATGTTCTGCTGTGTTAGAAGTAGCTCAGGTGCTGTAGAATTGTACATATGCTGAGTTGGAAGGGACCAACATGGACCTCAAGAAGTCTAGCTCCTGGCCCTGAACAGAACTCCCAAAACCACACCATGTGCATTGTCCAAACTCTGTCAGGTTTGCTGCTGTGACCACCTCCATGAAGAGCCTGTTCCAGTTTCCAAGCACCCTCTGGGTGAAGAACCTTTTCCTGATGTCCAACCTAAACCTCCCCTGACACAACTTCAGGCCATTCCCTCAGGTCCTGTCAGTGGTCAGCAGAGCAGAGATCAGTGCCTGCCCCTCCTCCTCCCCTCACGAGGAGGTTATGACTGCAGTGAGGTCTCCCCTCAGTCTCTTCCAGACTGAATGGACCAAGTGACCTCATCTGCTCCTCATACACATTCACCTCCAGGCCCTTCACCATCTTCAAAGCACTTGTTTAGATGCTTTCTAAAACCTTTATATCTTTCTCATATTGTAGCACCCAAAACTGCACACAGGCCTTGAGGTGAGGCCACACCAGTACAGAGCAGGACAATCACCTCCCTTGACCTCACCTCCCTTGACAGGCTGCTGATGCTGAGCCTGAGGCATCCCAGGACACGGCTGGCCCTCGTGGCTGCCAGGGCAGCTGACTCAATGCTTTGGAGTGTGCTAGTCTGTGGGGTTTTAATGCATATTTTCCCTTCAATTGCTATGTGAAATACATCCTCCCACTCACCTGTCTTCCCACACAAAGGAGGCTGGCCACTGAGTAAACTTAAGAGATTGAAGGCGTTACCCACTTCCAAAAAGTCATTTTCAGCTACAGCACTTCAAAGTCTTTTTGAAAGTTGTGTGAAAAAGAAAAAAAACTAATTTTTTCAGGTTTTCTTTGCTGGCCCCCACAAGAAAAAATGTTTTCTCCCCCTCAGTCAAAATAAAACCATCCCAAATCTGTACTGACGAGAAGTCAGGTTAACTTCCCTCTCATTGTAAGAAGTGACAGGTTTTCTTTTTGTCTGCTTTACCCTCCATCTGAAAGATGTCTCTGCTAGCAGCTCAATGCACCTTTAGTTTCTTGTGATTAAAAAAAAAAAAAAAGGGACTGTTTAGGAGTTAAAATACTACCCAGCAGTCCCCAGCCAGTACCCCCTCAGCTACAAGCTGTGGAGGGCTTGTACCAGCAGAAACCAGCTAAGAGCCACATCCAGCATTTGAAACCTTCCTGCATAATGGTAGGACTGTCCCCAGGTGAGGCTCTTAGCCACTCACTGTTTTTTCACCAAAGCTGCTGCTGGGGTTAGTGAAGTGCTCCTCTGGTGTAGTGTAAAAGGGACTTGGAGTTCTGCCTGAGAGTTGTTCCCAAAAGGACTCATCTGTGGGTTTGGTGGTACATGGAAGCCTGGAGGACCCTTTTAAGGTCTGAGGTGGCGTAAGTTAGAGCCAGAGCAATGTCAACCAGAAAGAGCACATTGGGCTCCTGTAGCTCCAGGGCACTGAGCAATGATGGACAGAAGTTCATTTGGAATTCTGTGTGGGTCACTGATGTCCCATCATGTCTGAATCTGAGGACTTACAAGGGAAAGCAAAGCCAGAGCAGATCTTGGACCTGGGTCTGAAATCACAGCAAAGAGGACTTCCTCCTTTGTGAATGACACTAGTAACGCACACTGTTACATGTTATCTGCCTTGCTGAGGTAGCAAGCCACATGCTAATACACTTGTTTCTTTTATATGTATGTATATATATATAACAGTCCTTTGCACTGTTTTGGCTGTAAACAGTAGCCAAGAAATGTGCTACTTGCCCAGTCAGGGATGAATCCATCCAACACAGTATCCTGTCTCCAGCAGTGTGTTAGGAGACTTTCTTCAGGAAGAGCAAACAAAGTACCATTCCCAGCATCCAAACATTACAGGCTCATCTCTGCCTTCTCCCTGTTTATGGACATAATGTCCATGAAGTTTTGGAACTGTTCGTGCTGTTTGCCTTTAAAACCTGCTGTGACAACATATTTCAAAATCTCATTGCCTGCCATATACAAAACCACTTTATTATGACTGTTAAATTTGATTTAGTGAACAAGTTTTTCATTCATCTTATTTCCAGGGAGCTTTCTCCTCTCCTAATTGAAAACACAGCTTTTTAAGGCTCCATTGATAAGACAACTGCACCATCATCTACATTTCTTTACCTGCCCTTCTTGGTACCTTCCCTCAGTCCATTCTGTCCCTCTTGCAATGCTGAGAGCAGTGACAAACCTCAGTCAGGACGTGGGGGCACCTGGGTTTCACACACTGGCAAAACCATGCTTTCTGCTTTGTTCTGAACTCCCCTCCAGAGGATAGTCTACAATTGGATGCTTCTTCTGGCTGACACTGCACACTGAGCTGATGAATGAAACTGGGAATGACTAATGAGAATACACTATTGTGATCAAGCCCGGCTGTGGTATGCAGTTAAACATGACCATTCTGATACGTTTTTCTTTTCTAAACCATATTCTATTGGCAGTCTCAGTGAAAGATAAGCATTACCAGCCAGGGTAACTGCTCCAAATTGGACAGCTTTGGATCATTTTATTTTTGCAGTCTTCCAATACTGCCCAGAGAATTAGTAGTATTCCTTATGGTGTAAACTAGAGCACTCGTAAGTAATAAGCACATTCTTCCTGGATTTGTGTGCAGGGGCCCAACATGACTTAAACTTAGGTCTCTTTTAAAAACTTGATCATAAGGATGTGGAATAACTTCTTTCTGAGACTTCCATTTGAAGAGGTTTTATGACTCAGATGCACAAATTACTTCCAGTGAGTTAAAAAGTAGAAGCTTCAGGCCAGAAGCAACACCTACCCAGTTTCATTAGCCTGTCACACATATAGCTTTAATAAGAGCCTGTAGAATAAACAAAACTCACCTATAGAAAAAATTAGGCAGTAGCAGTTGTAATTCAGTAGATTTCCAGCAGATTAGTAACAAGCTGTGAAGAGCCTGTGGCCTGAAATGCTACCTTGAGCCTCTAATTCCTAGGAAATTGTTTTTGTTGTGATGGTTATTGTTGCTGAACAATTAGCAACTTGGAAGAGCTTCAAAAAAATTGGCTTTTAATTTCTCTTTTCCATTTTCAGCATGTGAAGGCTCCAGTTCTGGCATGAATCGCAGCTCTTTGAGATCCATCTCTTCCCTGAGGTGTGCATGAGTAGCAGTGAACCAGAGCATGCTGTGAAGGGCAGAAGCATTGATTGAAGGAAGCAATCGGATACATGTGTGATTCTTTCTCCACAGAGTTCTCAAAATCTAATCAGAAAAGCTTTTCTTGAAATTGCATTTCTGTTTTATGTTACAAAATAATTACACTTTTTAGTGCCTGATGTTTCTTGACACTTTTTTTTCCCCCTTTGCTTGTGTCTACCTTCAGCATATCTATCTGAGTCTGTTCAAACGTTTATGAATCTCCACAGTTCACTCCTCTGTCCTACAGACAGGGTCCCTGATAGCTGGAGGCTGGGTACTTCCAACACCCCAGAAATATCTCTGGAAAGGAGTCAGTTCTTTTCTTGAGGTCTGATAGGAGTCAGTCAAGAGAGATACCCTGAAACAGTAACAAACCCATGCTCTCTGTGTGCCCACTGAGCATATGCTCTGTGTTTAACCCATAAATCCTACTGATGGCATTAGTTAGGGTTACAATCAGAGACATGCTGTAAAGATAATTTTTACAACAATCCTAGAAATACTGTGCTCAGAGATCTCTACAAGCAAATTTAATTCAGTTCTCTACTATTTTGGAGGCTGCAGAAATGAGACTGTGTCCCAGAACTTCATAGACCTCCAGGTTCAGGTACATGACATACAAGTAGTCATGACATACACTCAGCTGCAAGTGTTAATGAGAAAGTAATTAATTACAGATTCCATGTACCTTGTACTTGAAAAGCCCCACCAGTTACACCAGATCCAGACAGATCACCAGTATGGTGAAGGGAGTTCAGCTTTCTGTAGTAGTGATGTAGCTGTCAGTTGCTCTCTGGAGCAAAGAATCAACAGCCTAAGAAATATAACGCCCTTTGCTTCTAAATTGGGTTCTGTGGCCTCTTCAATGAAGAAGAATAAGTGAACTTAAAAGTCCAAGGATGTCTAGAGTCTGGAGATGGCAACATCAGCTTGGAGATACTTAAAATTTTAAGAAGTGACAACCCCACTTCTTGCTTTCTCGGTGCATTTTAATTTTTTATTTATTTTTTCTTAATTTAATTTTCTCTTTCAGAGCTGGCTGCCATTACTGCTGACATGAGTGAAGAGATTCCCACTAAGTTTCAAGGACAACTGGATTAATTACCAGGTTTTTGTACTGGAAAGGTATGCAATTAGAAAAAGCCACGCTGCTCCCACTGGGCTGGAGCCAAGGATGACCAAGTATGCTTGCTCAAGTGCAGCTGTGGCACTTGAGGTGCAGCCCAGACAATGGAACCCAGTCTGGTCAGAAGCTGCAGTCTGGCAACTTAGACTCACTGGGGGTCTGCCCAAGCAGGGGAGCAGCAAGAGGGAATTTATTTTATGCATCAGAGCTGCAATTTCTAAACGGTAGGGTTTGAGCTGCAGAAGTTATGTCAGCATAACAACTTCACAACAGCCAGTGAGACTTCTGTCAGGTGTGTGGCATACCAGGAGGAGTCTTCACCGGGAAAACAATTATCAGGTGCTTTGCACTGAATGGAAAGCATAAAAAGTTTTATTAATGTTTTTTATATAGTGTTTCTTGCCTCATTTCAGTACTCCCTAACATAAAAAAACCCCAAAAAACAACCAACAGAACCTTTTCTGAAGTATAATTATCTATTTCCCACAAATCGTATGAAGTGATGCCTCTACACTAACTCCAGCTGTAGGTCTCAGCCTCTCAAACAGGGTTTGTGTGTGCCCTTACAGAATGATAGAATAGTTTGGGTTCAAAGGAACATTTAAAGGTGACATAGTCCAGCTGCCATGTGATAAGCAGGAACGTCTCCAACTCAGAGCCATGCCCAACATGCCCTTTAACATCTCCAGGGATGGGTCATCTACAACTGCCCTGAGCAACCTGTTCCACTGATTCACCACCCTCACCGTAAAACTTTTCTTCCTCATATGTAGTCTGAATTGACCTAGTCTTTTAGTTTAGAACAATTCCCTCTTCTCGTATATCAACAGGCCATGCTAAAAAGTCTGTCCCCACCTTTCTAACAAGCTCCCTTTAAGTACTGAGAGGCTCTAATACGGTTTCCTGGGAGCCTTCTCTTTTCCAGGGAACAACCCCAATGTCCTTATTCTTGCGAATTTTCCCATGAACTCCCATGGAAATAGCTGCTTCCGTAATGCTATGCACGTGTTTTGAGGGCTCAGAAAAGACAGGGAAATGACAAACATATGAGCTCAAAACTTCTGAGAAAATGAGGACTGCCAGTGTTTCTGCAATTAAAGCTATGCTCTGTCAACTGTCCTGCCTTCCCTTTTCCCTTATCCAGTATGAATGAAATGTGGAACACTTCACTGAACCTGGGAACTAAGTTACGGTTATAGAAAAGGTTACAGAAGTTATAGAAGTGATGATGTCACGTCCCTTTTGATGACATGGTTAAATATGTGCAAACCCGTGCCTGGAGCGGGATGAGACTTTCTTGGGAGACTGTTTGGGGATGAAAAACGGTGCAACAAGCAGAGCCCCTCACTGCGGCAAACCCTCGCCGGGGCTCGGGCGCCCCTTACCCCGCTCGGGGCCGCGTATGGCCGCGGAGGGAGCAGCGCTCGCCTCCGGCCGGCAGCGGAGCCCCCGGGGCCGGGTTAACCTCGCCTTACCCCTGACCCTTCTGCGGACCGCCCGCCCCCGAGCACCGTGCCAGGGCCGGGCGGGCGCGCCCCGCGGCGCCGCTCCCTCCGCGGGTGCCGACGGAGACCGCGAAACTTTTGGAGGGAGCCACTTCCTCGCCCGGCGCGGCTTGGCGGGGGGAGATGTCAGATGCCGGCAGGGAGAGAGGGAGGGGGAAGGCGGGGAGGCGCCGGCCGCAGCCCCTCCGCCCGCTGCCAGACGGCCATTTAAGCCGCGGGCGAGGAGCGGCGGCGCAGGG
>NC_031774.1:14083433-14132756 GCF_001522545.3 Parus major
GGCCGTGCGCGCAGCGGGGAGCGCTCTCCGCCACCATGAGGCGGCTGCCACTGCCCCTGCCCTGCCTCCTGCTGCTGCTGCCGCCGCTGCTGCTGCTGCCGGCCGAGGTGAGACCGAGCTGCGGGAGGCGGGGGGCTGCCGCACCTGCCCCCGCCGCGGCTGCTCCGGCTCGGCGGGGCAGGTGTGTGGCCGGGCTCGGGCTTTGTCCCGCTGCGGCTCCGCCGGTGCCGCCCGCGGAAGGGAGGGCAGGGGAGGCGGGGGGGCCGCGGTGTGGCCCGGCGGGGGCGTCGCTCACCTGGGGCGGGATCCCCGCGGCCTCCCCCTGCCCCGCGGCCGGCCGCAGCAGGGGCTGTGCTGGGGTTCAACCCGGCGGTGCAGCCGCGTGGTTCCTTTCGGGGCACGAGGTTGTTTTCCTGGTTAAAAGCTGCCCTGGCTACAGCAGGGACGGCTCCCGTCTTCCCAGTGTTGTAGCCTGCCCTCCTCGTGTCGCTGCTGGTTAATTATATTAATAGGGTATATATATGGTCATAGGGTATTTGCGCGTTGCCCGTGCCGGTGGTGCCCATCAGCTGCCGGATTACAGCTTTCGGGATCAGCGCGGAGTTTCCACGGGAAAATGCTGCCGTGGTCCGGAGCGAGCAGCCCTGGCTGCGCAGGGCAGCGGATCAGCAGGAGGCCTTGGCCAGCGCGCTTGGCTTTGAGGCCCCGCTCTGTTCCCACGTGTGTTGCAGGATGTTCTTCCAAGAACACCTTTCAGTGATGTAAATCAGAATTGCTTGCCAGGTGACCCACTCAGCATGCTGGCACAGGCTCTCTCACCCTTGCTTCCCTCAGCTGATGGTGTTCTCAGTGTTCCTGTAGGAGTGCTTCATGGCTGCTGTGAACTCTGGTGTTCTGGGGCTTGCTGAACTTTTGCTTCCAGATGTACCCGCTTGTCCTCTCTGCCTCAGTAGTTTCTGCTACTGAAGTGTGAATGTGTGTTGATAGGAACCAAGGTGCTCAGTAATATGTGGTGACAGATCTGCCTCAGAGCTGCAGAGCAGAACTGTACTGCTTTACATTTTTGACTACTTTTTCCTTACCTTGCATTGGCACCCGCTTGTGATTGCAGTGACTGTTGTAAACCTTTGCTTCCTTGTCTTGTCTGTTTCAGTTTGGGGTGCCTTGCAGTGTTTGGTCTCTGGTTGTTGTTGTACCGAGCCTAGGTTTAAAAATCTCTTCTGAACGAGAGCTAAAACTGAATTGGGTATTGAAGTACACCAGAATTTTGGAAGACCTCAGAGGAGGCCTGGATTGTCCTTGGGTACAGCCTTGCAGGATCTGCCTGCCATGACCTCTGTTTGTAGTTTTTCTTCTCAAGCTGGGTGTAAAATCTTATGACTTAGTCATATCAATGTTCTCTAAGTCAGGCTCTTAATTGGTGTCTAGTATGATTAATATGAATACTAAAAAACGTGGACCCTCTCCTCAATTACATATAGTTGTATTTATGTATTCATCATCTTGGGACTCAGCTACAGACTCTCAACTAGGTCTTGTCATCCCCTGATGTTACCAGAGCTCGCATCAACATGCTACAGCACACAGGTCTGATCTGCAGATTTTGGTATGGCTCATAATTTTAGGTGGGAGCTCTGCAGCTCATAGTGTCACCATTGAAAATTTAGAAGACAACATTCTCAGTTTTGACTTAATTGTACCTGTGAATGTGAAGGCTGAGGCAAGAAAGTCTTCAGTTTACCAGGCTTCTTAGCTAGTGTTGGTCAGCACCTGGTGGAGCTCTGAACATTAGGAGCAGGTGCTTGAACTGCAGGCAGGTGGGGAGAAAGTTCCTTTAGAATTTTTTCTAATGTTAAGGATATATTCTGTCTAATAATAAATATTCTGTCTAATGTTAGAGGAATAGGATATAAACCAGGTGCTCACTGATGATGTGATTCTGCAAATCATCGTCTCAATTGAAGTGACTAAATTTAACTGTAGCCACTTAGGTCAGGTGAGGGGGGATAACTCATATTTGGAAAGGTCATTGTGTTTTTATAGCCTATAAGCAATAAGGATGCAGAATAAAGCCTTGCTTGGAGGCAATGATTTAAGCACAACAGTCTTGTTGCCCATGCTGTTCACATGGTCTTGCTGTCTAAAAATGAGGATGTTTTCTATCAGGGCACAGTTTTGCTCTCTGTGTAGGGTTCTTTGCGTAGTCTCAGGTGGGTGTTAGAGTTGGCTGGTGTTGTTGGAGGTGTGGCATGTACTCAGGTACAGGGACATGGCCTGTCACTAATTGGGGAGGCACTTAGCTGCTGTAGGAAGGTGACAGCAGCTGGCAGGAGTGTCAGGCACATGGCGTGAGCTGGGCTTCATGTGTTGCCAGTAAGAATTATCGCCCCTTCTCTGCAGTCTCCCAGCCAGCCCGAGTGGAAGGGCAGCGGGTGGGGTGGAAGCAGCTCTGGGCTGCCTCTGGCCTCTGTGTTGCCTTTCAGATGACTGTGGGGTCGGAGAGGGGACAGCGCTCCACACTGGCACCATTGTGGGCCCAACCACACGCAGGGACTGGGAAGCAGCCGGAGCTGTGGAATGGCTGTGTCACGGCAGCTCCTCAGTGGTATGATGGGCACATGATCTTTCTGTGGTGTCTTTTACTCATGGATAAGCATCTTGCCTTTTTTTGAGGAATTACAACATAGTGGGCAAAGTTGGAGTTGTTAAAAAACAAACCTTGCTCTTTGTTTTTTATTGAGAGTGATCATATTAGTGATATGATAAATAACTTATACTACTGAAAGAGCAGCAGACAGTGTTTGGTTTGTTTTAGTGTTTAGAATTGCAAGTGCCTTTTATGTGGACTTAATAGCTTGTTGTTACATCTTATTCCACACACAGAACTACTGATACTGTGTGAGTTGATTATAGAGGATTATGGCTTAATTACTGGTCTGAATTTCCAACTGAGGAGTTTAAATGAAGAACTGTCTTATCTCAAATGTGGGCTTGCCATGTGTGTATGTTGCATGTGAGATAATTTCTGCTATATATTGGTCATTATTAATCATCCTTGTTGAGTCTTTCCCTGTATAGTACCCTAAATTTAAATTTTAGTTTGTGAAATTATTCTGAGTAATCTTCAGCACATGCAACAAGTTAATAGCAATTTTCATTAAACTTTGTGACGGGTTTACATGCAGCTCATTTAGAGGCTTGCAAAAGAATAAAGACTGAGAATTGTGAGGCTCCCTTGCTGCTGCTTCTGTAGACGCACTTCTGGAGTAAACCCTTTGATGACCACTGTTAAAAACAGGTATGAGCATTGCTGATCTGGAGACCTGAGCAGGCCTGAACTTAGGCAGAAGAGACCAGAAGAAGCTGTACCTGTGAACAGAATTTGCTTGTGTCTGAGGAGCTTAGAAATAAACTTTTCATCTGCCAGGCCAGGTTATTTTTATGTGATGACTGCTTTTGTTTTTGTTTAAAACAGCAACACAGGTTAATTTCCTGAGCTTCTTTATGTTCCTTACAAAGCCCCACAGCACAAGCACCTTCTGCAGTTCTCAATGGAGGCTTTGTCTTCAGCGTGGCATGGATGTGCCCAGTGCTTCCTTAGAGGCATTGGCTGGCTGCACATTGCAGCACACTCACATGGCTTCCAATACTTTGAGCCTCCAGCCAGCAACACACAACAGAATATCTTCTTCTGCATATTTGAGATCAGAATTCAGACCCACAGTGGAAATGTTGTCTGTACAAACAGCCATGCTATTATTAGTACTTCCTCAATTATGTGAGCTACATGCAAGTCTTTGTTGAGAATTTTTATGGCATGTAATTTTTTATGGTTGGAGTTTCTAAATATGAGCGAAATTGCTGCTGTTTTTGAAAATCTTTGGTTGTTCATTATGCAGGGCATAAACGATATAATTTTAATTTATGCATTTCCTTCTTTCTGTTCTGCTAGACTTACAGGGTATCATAGAGGGAGCATTTTGACAGTGTTGGAGAGTGGTTGGGTACTTGGATGTTTGTAGGTGCAAAGCCTATCTATGACATTTACTTGCCTGCTTGAAAGATTCTTGCTGTATGAGCAAAGGCAAGAGACACTGCGAAACCAGTTGGTGGCTGCACATCTGGTCGTTAGCCTGATGCTTTTAGTCTAACTCCAAAATTTGAATGCAAATAGTACCTTCAACATCGTGAAAGGTTGCTGGAAGTGTAGGAGGAGCTAGTTGAATTTTCTCCAGCAGAGAGGGCCTACTGCTATGTAATGATGGGAGAGTGAAAGAACTTTGCCTTAAATGGAGCTATCAGTAGGAAATTAATTTTCAGCAGGAGATGACTGTGCAAGGGAGGACTTTAATTGGGAGGGGGTGAACATGTGCTAATATGAAGTGTTGGAAAGCAAAGAGTGTGGGGTAAAGAGTGATCAGGCATCACAGGAAGAGAAGAACAAAACAGATGCACTGCTCTTGAAGGCTGCACCAAGGCTCTTCCCTAAGTGCTTTCCAGCTGTTCCCAAATGTATCTTCACATTAACAGGCCTCCTGGGGCTATTAATCCAAAATTCCAGGAGAAAATCCAAGACTAAGCGGGAAAAGTATTTCTGTAATCCAACAAAGAATGGACATGTAAATGTGGTCCAAGCAGAGATGAATCAATAAATTCATGGCCTCATTTAGTTATCTTCTATGGCCTTCATGGGCTTTCAGTGGAAAGGGCAGGGAA
Source organism: Parus major (assembly GCF_001522545.3). Taxonomy (NCBI): domain Eukaryota; kingdom Metazoa; phylum Chordata; class Aves; order Passeriformes; family Paridae; genus Parus; species Parus major. The sequence goes on from NC_031774.1 coordinate 14,088,150, forward strand.
AGATATGTCCATATCTTCCCATAAATGTTGTTGGTATTTGGCACATTACTGAAAGTACTAATTTTCCTACCAACATGAGGAAATTGGAAGAACCCCTGGGTATTAGAAACCAAGCAGTCCACTCATCACTCTCTTCCTCCTGTTACTCTCTGTGACGATACCAAAGGCCGTGTTGGAAAGCGTCTTTATCTGCCTGTAGAAATGTGATAGGCGAAAAGGTAACTGTAAGAGAAAATTTCTTTCAAATGTGCTTTCATTTTTTCACATTTGAATGTGCTTTCAAATTTCACCAACAAAGAAGAAGAAATGGCAGCTCTGAATGGAGGAAGGAGTGATGTTGGTGTTTGCTGTGGTACCAGATCTGTGGGGTCTGTAACTGGCCTTGGCTTTACACGGTGCTTCAAGCCCAGCCTGTATGAGTGGGGAAGAGGGCTAAGGCTGTGTTTGACATGAGTACTGCTTTGGGGAGGAGAAGGGACCTGAAGGAACACCTTCAGGCTTTCCTAGCCAGTGCCTGGAAACCTTTTTCTCTCCAGTGCTGCCCGTCTTCTTGTTTCTTATTCTTCTTGTACCTCCTGTTTGTTTGGTAAACTTGTGCATTTTCTCATTCTTTTGTGCAGTTTTAGCCAAACTGAACAAGTAAAAGAAACACCTAGTGTGTCATTGGGAAGTTCCTATTGCATGCAAAGGTTTTGTTGTGTTCTTCATGGTGTCTTCTACTTTAGGGTTGAGAATGTGGGTGTTTTCTTTAAATGTTGGGTTGGGTGTTTCGTTTATTGGAAGGGATTCATGGTTTTTTGGTTGATTGGTTGATTGGTTTGGCCTTGTGGTGTGCAGGAGAATGCTGTCTACATACTGTAATACTTGTTTTTGTGTTCTGTGCACCAAATGAGCCAGGGCTTGAGTATAAGGAATAATTTGTGTTAACTTCAGCCTTATTTTCCTTATTGAAGGTAAGAAATTTTTGCTTCTGAGACTGTAAAATCATCAAGTAAAGACTTGAACATCAGGTGCGGAGCTTTATTGCAAATTACAGTCTCTCTCTTGTGGCCTGGTAAGCAGATGCAGTCTCTTAGCACTTCTGAGCCCCAAAGTGCTGGAACCCTCCCATCATAGTCCAGGTGAGTGGAGAGATGTGAGTGCCTGGGAGCTTTCCCTTGTTAGGCTGTTAGATTTGTATCTACAGCATAGCTGGCTCTGTGGTGAGGTGCATTCCTTACTTCCTTTTGGCACTATTTTGGTAGGGTTTTTTTTTGTTGGTTTTTTTTTTGTATCTGCTAGCTTGCAAGCATTTGGGCTGCACCTAGCCTGCGTGAGTGTGCTCCCCAAAGAGGGTTATTTGTGCAGACCACCTTTGTAGAAGCCCAGCCTGTCCCTGGTCATTGAGGGACTGTAGCTTGGTATGGCTGTAAATGCATATTTAAAAGCCTCTGCTTCTGCTTGTTCAGCAGGATTTATTTAATTTTTTTTTTTTAATGGAGTATGTCAAAATGAATCATTCATGGATGTCTTGGCAGGTGGGTGGTAAGACAGGGAACTCTGCATGCCTGTAAGAAGACTCCTGGCCCAGTTGATGATGTTGCACATCTTGCTCTGCTTGCTGATGGTTTCTCTCTGCAGTGGTAGATGGCTCTGGAGGGTGTTTTTGCACAGGAATGCTGGTAGCTTTTGTTTCTGCATTCCCCATTGTGACAGAGCTTAGACAGAGTTTTCTGTCATTATTTCCTCTTGTGCACTTGGATTCTTGTAAATTAGAGCACTTTTAACAAGCTTCCTTGTTTATTTTCTTATATACACATGTGAACAAGCTTCCTTGTTTATTTTCTTATATACACATGTGAAAGTGAAGACTCAAAACCATATACCTGGTTTTGAGTCTTCACTTTCAAATTGTATTTTCTACCAGCTCTGTTTCTCGAAGTAAGGAAAGAACCATGTAAAGGATGCCGGCCAGAGGCTTGGTTTGTGATTGCCACATTGACTCAGGCAGGAGGATGCTGCAAAGGATCGGGCAGGCCAGCCTATATAAGCAGCAAAGCATGAGACCATCCATGGTATTACAGACTGGGAAAGCTTTTTGCTGCTTCCCTGTAGCAGTTGTTGTGCCTGCAGGATCAACAGTCTCTGTAAATAAGTGGAGGTTGCTTATTTCTGCTGCCTTTCCTTCCCAGGGTTTCCTCATGCCCAAAGTAGCTCAGACAGCTGATTCCCAGACTGTCCCCTTGAAACTTTCAACTTAATTTTCCTGAAGGTCTCATGATACAGAAGGGGAAAATTGAGAGGCTTCATTTTAGTTACCTTCATCTGTCTGCATCAGCTTAAGGACAGGTGAATTGTTAGTTATTGTCTGAATTTAAAGTAAGAGAGGTTCCATCTTTGTCTGTGTCAAAACGTGCTCTGCTGCTTGACTTTGTGCAAGGTGGCCTCTGTGCTCTGAAGTGGAAAGAGCAGGGTGGATGCTGGAGTGGAAATGCTTCCACCATCAGGGGCATCTGGATTGCAAAGGCAGCCAGTTTTGTGTGCTGGCAGGGATTTGGGGTAAATGGGCTCTCTGAGACCAAGATGTGGTTTTGGCTGACAAAGAGAGGGGCTTCCACTGTTTCCCTCTGGGATGCAGGTGAAAGAAATGCACATTAGCACAAAATAGCAGTGTGGAAGCATCGGAAGAGATTGACTCAGCCTTGCTGGTGGTTTTAGTACAAAATGAGATGTGCCACAATTTCACCATCGTTTTTAAACAATAAATGTGACTTTTTATGAAACACTGTGAGGAAAAGAATGGGTGCCTGTGGCTGGCAGCAGATTTACATATGTAAAATTGTACTGTGTTAATAGGGGAGTCTAGAGTTTTCTTCCTTTTGTGACTGTGATCTTTGATTCTGCAGTAATTTTATATACTTATAAATACATGAAATCGAGGAGGGAAATAAAATAGACAACAGTAAATTGGTAGGGTCCTTTTGGATCATCAAATTATGTTTTCTTTATTTGCTTTTTTCTAGTGAAGGCAGATATAGGAATTCTAAAGTCTTCTTGACACTGCACATTTTATAGTTGCCCATTTATAACCAAGTATGGAATTGAGTCCATGGCTTTTCTGCTACATGAATTACACTTTCTAAATTCTAGTATTCTTTCTGTCTGCTTGCAGGGTCAGCTGCTTCTTCTAATAGTAGGCCTGAAGTTCAATACCAATAAAAATGTCCTTTTTTGTGGTGTTCTGATGTGATTTTATTTTTTGCTAAGTAGGCTGTGCCTGGTTAACTGAGGTCTTTGGTGATTTCACCTTCTATGGATTTATACATTTTATTTTATCAAGGAGAAACACAGGAATTGTAACCACAGTTTCCTTCACAGTCTTTATAAATGTGTATCTTCAACATAAAAAAAATAAGTTCTTTCTTAAGGGAAGTTTGTTATCTTTGCTTCAGTTTACATAACTCTTTCAGCGTAATTCACCTCTAATTCCGTGCAGCTGGGCACCAGGGAGAAATGAGCAGCCTGGCTTTGAGGTCAGGATCTGGCCTTTTTTACTGGCACACTGGGCATGTCACAGACACAGGCCTGGTGTTCTATACTCGGAGTTTCTGATAGATTTTGTATCTGACAGCTGAGGAAAGGAGACTGATGTACTCTTGCATCTGGATTTTTTTGGGGAAGGATTGTATTTTTGTTTTGTTTTAATTCAATATTTCTGTGCTGTTCAAAATCCTATTTCTGACATGAAAGGAAAAAGGGAAAAAATCTTTGTGAAAGCTTCTTTTGCTTTTTTTTCAAGTGAATAATAGACTAGCCAGTTATTCTCATTAACTTTGTGCTAGTTTTAAGATTTCTTACAACCAACTAAAAAACCCCTTGCTTTATTGGTACTATTAAGTTGAACATGTTCATTTGAGTGATCAGTGATAAATTAAGTGCATTACTGAATTGTAAAATAATTGAAACTATCCCTAAGCACGTGCTAAACACTAGTAGATATTGGTATTGTGAATGTGTTAAATGAAACCCAGTTTTAAGACATAACTATGGGAAAGGACAAGGCTGTAAGATCTGGAAGTGGATCTGTTGGGCCTTTGTTTTATAATCTCCATAACAATGCAGGTAATTGTATGTATATGACAAATCTCAACAATACACTCCTTTGTCCCTGTTAGAAGAGAGAAAACTTGCCTTTGTCTGTAACTTATTAAGAACTTATAGTTGGACATGTTAAAATTTTGGGGAGATAGTCCCAGTGAATAAAACCTAGCCAGTTAGTAAAAAAAAATAAATAAAAAATAATATTTTATTGTTGAATCTGTTAGGAGACAGGCCTTTTTTTCCAACTTAACAGTTACAGGTTACGTGTTGTTTTAGAGTGCTAAGATGTTTCTTCATAAGACATGACTTTAATGGCTAAGTCCTCAAACACTATGTTAGTGCACTTTTATCTTCTTCTTGTCTTTCTCTCCAATAATTTTTCACTATGGCTGAAGGGTAGTTGATCTAAAATATAAATGTCTTAGCATATTTTTTGCATGGATTTAAGACTATATAATGAAAGTGTAATTGCTTCTAAGCTTTTATTTCTTCTGTGGCATTCTTATTTCTGATGTCTGCTGTACACTCATAGTAAAATAGCCACATTAAAGAAGCTAATAATCAGCTCTATATTCATGAATTTGACAGCCTTAAATTCTTGGAAAAAAAGAGTTGTATCCTTAACTTACTTTATAATGTGCTTTAAAAAACCACCAAACACCCAAACTAAAAAAGCAAGAAGTTATTATATGCTTTTGATGATTAAAAGATATAATTAGTTTATTGTACTCTGAATTAAGCTAATATTTTCTTTCTTTCTTGTCCACAATATTTTGGGTAATCCTGCCACTGCTGATGAGAGTGCATGTGCTGAGCTTTAGCCAGCAGCAAATATTTGCAGGTGGGTGCAATATCTGGAACAGCCTTAGGCGATACTCATTTCCCAGTCCTACAAGACAGATCTACGGTATGTAGTTTAACTGGTATTTTTTAAACTATTGTCTTCTGACTCAGTCTTCATAATTTTACATGTATCTGTTCAACTGTTTCCTGGTTCAGTGTGTGAAGCACAACACTGCAGGAGGAGTGAGCAGAAGGTCAGAGCTGCTGGTTAGTTACTGCAGAGCATGCTTTTCCCGCTTCACTGATAATGGAGCCTAGTTCTTTTCATGGTGGAATTGGTTAGGACTTCATCTAAGTGGTACAAATAGTTCTCTTGTAAATTTCTGAAAGTTTGTTCTGAAAAAACAAACAAACAAATTTTGACAATTGTCCTTTTCACTCACTTGCATTTTTTTCATTTTCAGCTTGCAGGTTGAGACTGCTGTCCATCCAGCAGTTATTAAGTCAATAAGTTAATGACTGGGTGATTCACACATACCAGCCACTGCTCCATCCTAGCAGAGCCACTGCCTGCTTGCAGTGCTTCTATTGGACAGAAGGTCATTTCTGATAACCTGCACTGTGCCCCACAGGTTATGCTGCATGCAGAATTCTGTGCAGTGCATTGATAGTTCGTAAGCAGTGTGTGCAGTGATTCCTCCTATCCCTAAGTTTAGGGCAATTCACTACACCTGGCACAGTTGCTAAGAAGAACAATAAGGTGTAATGCCCAGTTCTGCAAAAAAAATCTGTTGCTTCAGATTGAGTCTCCTGCAATCTTGTTTCTGCAAATTGCCTACCTTAGTTGCTTCTCTCTAGTAAATGATTTTTCTTTTAATTGAAAAAAGGCAAGATGAAAAAGCAATCAGGTATCTCCTATATAGACATTTATTCAGTCATTGCTACATGTGGTATTTCTCACTGTTGTCTCCAGATTCCATCGAATTCATTCCCTGAATATTCATCTGAGTTTTGTGGTGAGAACTGGGCAGCTGAACATTCTGTCTCCTCCTGTAGAAATGTGTGGAAAAGATGGGAGATAAGATAGTGCCAAACTTCAGTTTCCGTTCTGAACAAAGACCTCTTACTTTTACTTTCCTGAAGTCAGACATTTGCTGTTTCATGCTACAGCATGCACCATTCAAATCCTGCTGGAGTTTTGAAGATAAGGTTAATTACTGAGAAGTTCCAGGACTTGTAGCATGTTGTTGTGTCAAGATTTGTTTGAGGACTTGGGTGCTGCTCACTTGTCACCCATCAAATCTTTTTTGTGCTTTCCTCCCCTTTCTCGCACTGGTTGTTTTGTGACCTGGAGGTTGTAAATGCCATGGGACGTTAGAGTCGAACATGGCTACTACTAGGGAATCTTGTGGGGTTAGGATCTCTGGCAATGTCTTCAAAAAAGAAATCTTCCTCAGTCAGCAGGTGCATATAAGAAATCAGCATAGTGCTCACCTGTCTCCACCAGGGTTCACTTCTGCTCGCAAACTGCATCAAAAATGAGAGCTGCGGGAAGAAAAAGGCTTCCTTTATACAACTTCCTGTATTTTGTGAATACAGGGTTCCTTTTTGGTCATGAATGGGTTATAAATCAGACAAAAGCAGGGTTGTGGGGTCTCGTCTCTTTCTTCTCTAAGTGAATTGGCTAATTCTTGGTGGGTTTGTAGATAGGAAAGGCATTCCTTACATCGGGCACAGATGGGGAAAGGGTTCTTGTGTGGTGAGATAGACATTTACCTCTAGACACAGGGCAGCCTGTGGTATTCCACTCGAGTGCTTGGGAAAAGGGAGTAGGAGTGTGAGTGAGGCTGCACAAAACCTTGCCAGGCATTTAGTGGGACAGTGAATATCACCCTGGATACGTGTCACGGAGCGAGTCCCAAGTTTGAAACCGCTCCTTGTAGCAAGTGGGGCAGCAAGAAGCATTGGGATGCTAGGGAGCTTCTGAAGGGATGGCACATGGATGTGCAGATCCTGCTAAAGGTAACTGCCATTATATTGAAAAGGTGCAAAAGTCAGTGTGCTGGTAAAGCGTCTGCATTGTAAATGGCTTCCATCAGGCTGCTCTAGCCCCAGACAGTGTGTATTGAACATAACTGAAACAAACCCGTTTGTTGCCTTTGCACAGCAAATACTGCTTTTTTTTCCTGACCAACAAAACCCACGGTTTGTTTCTGGATGTCCTGTAGGGTCATAACTGGTCTTGTGAGCCGTCTGTGGTTTGTATGCATTGGGTAGTGTTTGGAGGACATTTATCTGAGATGCTTCTGCCTCTGCTTTAATGCAGCAAAGAGAGCTAAACAAGAACTGGGTACAGCTGCGCAGGACAAGTGTATGAGAGACTACTTGAGCCTGGAGCGTAAGCACTTCTTCATCACATCCATCTCTGTGGAAGGAAGCAGAAGCAAAGTTTCTGAAGAAAAAGAAGTATGTTGCTGGGGGAGGATGATGAGTAAACACAGAGTGTACATGAGTAGCAAGATTGCTGCAGCCTACATAAGCTAACAGCATGCCTCAGCTGTTGAAGCAGTGCCCAAGTATGTGCTGTTTCATTACACAGAGCTAGACCGTATTCCCTCTGACTTGAAACTGACCAGTCCACCTCCTTCTTCTTAATTAGATCCTCTTGGGATGAGACATCCATTCCTGGAATGAGAGGGAGGCCAAATTCACACAGACCCAGCACTCCCAGACCTCTGCACACTTGACAGCTGTGATAACATGGCACTATCCCCTCTAATTTGGATACTGGTTAAAAGTGATGGAAGGCATTTCTGGGCAGCTGGTGTCGAACCTGCAGGCACTCTCTGCATGAGATCACCAGCTGTGTGCTGCTTGCAAAGAGGTGATGATGATCAGTGTCCGCTGATGGTCAACCCAGGATGATCTGAGAGTGTTAGAGGAGTGAGCTTGTCTGGTTCATCTGCTTCACTGAAGTCGCCAGTCTATGGTGACCATTACTGAGGGGAAGATGTGACTGCATATTTATATACTTCAGGGTATTGCTGAAAGCTCCCTAGCTGGGAATGGGGCTACCTTGCTTGTTTTGAAAATGCGTGGGAAGGCAGTCTCTGGTCTGAAGTGCCCAAATGTATGTTATTTTAAGTTTGTATGTGTATAAACACACAGTCTGAATTTAGGGATCTTTTCTATGACTGCATAATCAACCTCTGAAAACCTAGGAAGTGTTGGAATGAAAGCTGCCCACGTGACTTTAGTCTGCCCCTTTCCAAAGGATGGAAGCAGAGCCTAGAGTACACACTCTTCTGCTCCCCATGCTTGGCTGTCTGCTCAGTGCCAGCCCCCTCGCAATAAGGTGCTGCTGGAGAAGCTTCAGCTGACATGGATATATTTTGGAATGCAGTTAGAGGGTGTCCCAGTGCAGCTCCCCACACACAACCTTGCTAAGAGGTGTGTTTGCTTCCCCTTGGATTTTTTGATTAGCTTCAAGCTGAGGTGAGAGCATTTCTTTAACCCCCACTGCTCCAGATCTGCAAAGCCTTCATTCAGTAGACAAAAGTCAATTTTTATTTTGATATCCTAAGTATTACTGAAATATTTAAGCTTTTCCTAGCTATAGCAAGGGCAACCTTAGTGAAGGGAGCACTAAAGGGGTCAGGGAAAGTCTTTTTCTTGCCAAACCATTAAAAAAAGGTCTTTAGGGTATTTTGCATCTGCACAGCAATCTGTTTTTCCCCTTTCTCAATGTTTTGAAGCATTTTAGTTGCAACATTTCATAATTAAGTAAATATATATAGGCAGATGCTGGCACATAGCCCTAAAATTTTCTCTCCAAATTGAAGTACTTGGGGTAAGTTATGAAGAGGGATCTTCTGATTACGCTGGGTCATGTCATATTACACCCTGTGAATTACCATTCAGATTTCTCATTTAACTAGTTGGCCTTGATTTTCAGAGCATTGGTGCCTGCCTCTGTCATACAAAGCAGCTCTTCCTCCTGCTCCTGTCTTGCTGCAGATGTTCACCCACAGCCAAGCTCTGTGCTGTGGGATGCTAACAGTGTGTGAGAGCACCCTCAGAGATCCTGTGGTGGTGATGCTCTGGTGAAACCTCCAAGGACACCTGAGGTGGGCAGACTTGACAGAGCTGTGGCACAGCCCAGTGTCACAGCCTTTCCTAAACTCTCCTTCCTCTGGGCCAGGTAGTCCTGGTGTAAGTTAAAGTGAAAGCTCCACCCATTCTGAGTTTTCTTAATGCAAGTGTGGATGGTTTTTCTCACAGCATTTCTCATACTTGTTTCTAAATCAAGTATATCCCATTCTCTTAAGTCTTCTCTGTATATACATAATCAAAAATGGTCATTTTGATTGAAAATCCATCCTTAATGGCCCTGTCTTTTACAGTTTCCTGTGATATATTATTTTAGAAACATAGCTATTTTCATATTTTGGCATTTTTATCAATATGAAACTTCAGAACATGATTTCTCTATGAAAAAAGTCTTAAGTCTACTGCTAAAATTCAGCCCTGTTCTTTACAACTTTTTATCTCCCCCTTTCCTCTTCTACCCACACCTCAAGTCAAATTTTAGGTATGTAGGTGGAATGGGTTTTACTAATGGGGGGGCAAACAGATAGTTACATGCAGTGATGATGGAGAGGAACAAGTGCCTGTTGTGTAGTGTGGTGAAAAAGTGTTTTTTGCAGAACTCAGACTGTAGTTACACATGGTTTATGGTTCAGCTTTGACTCCAATTTTATTTCATGCTTATATTCAATTTTTTGCATATACACATCACAGAATAGCTTGGTTTCATTTGTATTTATTTGGCTTGCTGAGGAGGAGGATGGTGTTTTAATTGAAAGCAAAAATTCCTTTGAACCATATGCCTCACTTTTCAGTCAGCTCTTATTGAATTTCTTTTTCCTCCCTGTTCCCCTTTGTGTACATAAATGAGAACTAATGTGGGAGATCCCCATCACTGTTAGTGTGTCACAGTCCTGTTCTGTGATCTCCTAGTTCCCCTTGTGCTGATCAGACTTGTTAACAAAGATTGTTATTACAGATACTTTTTTTTAATGTGGAAAGAACTTATGGCAGGTTAAGTATTCCTACTGTAGATCCTTTGGTCAGTATTCCAGAGTGATGATGAAAATTGATGTGTTGAGCCCCTGGGAAAACTTCTGTTCTTAAATGTGGAGAAAAAGGCACGAGGGTCTGAAGTAACAGTGAAGTGATGGCACACAACTCGGCTTTCTGAATTTCAGTGCTGCTAAGCTATTGCAAGAGGACCCTACTCTTGTTTTTGCTTTAAAAAGTAATTTTTAACACTAGTTAGTTTTTGAGTAGCTATGTGATAATATGCTCTAAGTAACATTAGCTAGTTCAATATATATGTGTTTATACATATAATTATATCTCTCTCTCTGTATTTGACTGTGTATGTGTAAAGTATATATTTGTAAATGTAGAACAGAAGAGATGAGCCTTTAGTGAGAATAATTTATTTTTCTATTTAGTTTTGTTTGTTTAGTATCAAGTATTGTTTGAAACAGGCTAAAGGAAAAGGAACTGTGTGTTGAGATAAGCAGTAGGAGAATAAAAAAAAAAAAAGAAGACATGTACTTGGCTTAAATGATGACCTGACTTACTGTGATATTTTCCAGGCACTAATATTTTCCTTTTTTGCTAAGATTATAAACAGTTGATTTTTGTTGAGTCTACAAAATAAAAAAGAGCAACAACATTAATACCTTTAACTGTTCCTGAAATATGCATTGGAGTACTTTGCTTTACTCCTCCTTTGTGTTTTGAAGAGGAACCTTGCTACATCAGGTTTTAATTTCTACAACCGATTAAGGAACCTTTAGCTTGACAAATAACCATGTGATGAATGGCAGGGGGAAAAATGGTGAATCAACTAGTGAAGTACTTGGATGGATTCACCTCAGGCATTTACAAGGAATTTCATCAGTACAACATGCCACGGTTGTTTCAGTGGCTCTTCTATTTTAGTTCAATCGATTCTGGCCAGGATGTCTTTTGCACAGGCATTTTGTGTAACCATGTCTCTGTAACTGGAGGAAAAATCAAGGGTTTCTTCCACCCCCAGCATCCCTGGTGTTGGTGTGTCTGCCTGGCAGAAAGGGTCTGGCAGCTGGTGGGGACATTGTAGTGGTGTATTTGGGTGTGGGTTTGATATGGGCACCTGAGCTCAGCAGCCTTGCTAGGCTGATGTGTATCCAGTCCAGATCCTCTTCTGCTGTGAAGCTGACGTCTGGCAAGTACGTCCGAGTGTGGGGATGGCAAGATTGGATGGGTTGCCTGGGGTTCAGCAGGAACTCTGAAGGTTTTCCTTGCCAAAGCAGAATGTGCCTGCTTGCTTTCCATCCATCCCATCTTGAGGGGAATTTGGATTTCTTTAATGCTGAAGGCTTGTGCTTGTTTGGCTCCTGAGGCCTACAGCTCATTATGTCTTGGTTTAACAAGGTGTCACGTGCGTTTGGACTCCAGGAGCCTGTTCTCTACAGCTTTTGGCCACATAGCTCTTTGTTTTGTTACCTGGATGGCAGCACTGTGAACTTCCTGCAGCAAGAAGTCATTTATGGAGAAAAGAGGGAATTAAAAAACATGTGATGGATTTTGTGCTTGCTATCAAGAATGTATTTTCCTATGAAAATAGAATCAGTGGAAATGTAAGTCACAGTCTGCTATGGCATGGTAGAAAATTACCTATGTGTACTGATAGAGTACCAAGAGGGTGGTAGCAATGTCTGAATATTTCGAGATGCATAAATAATGTCATATTGTCATATCATGGTCTAGACATATGTTGTCTTCAAATAGAAAAATATATAATTTTGTTTGTTTATAAGTCTCTCTTTTCAAAAGGCATGTGCCAAGAAGCAGTGTGCTGGGGAATAGGTTCAGTTATAACCAGAGGGTTGTTTGTTGGTTTTTTTAGCAGAATTGTTTGTGAATGAGCAATGGAGATAGTGACCTACAGGGTTTGCAAAATGTGGGAATCTGCCCATCTAGCCAGCACTATAAATAAGAAAGAAAGGTTTTTGAAAGATTTTTGTCAGTTCAATATACATTATTTTGTTTCAGCAAGTCTCCTTTGCTTCACAGGCTCTGTTCTGTATATGATGCTATTTATAGTCTGGGGTGGAGGAAGAGTCTCTGAGAGTGGGTGATTCACAGACACAAAATAGGGCCATAAACAATGTTAACACTGTAGCATAATCTGATAAAATCAGAAACTTGGACAGAGAGTGCAATGCTGTTCCTCACTAGGGTTGTTGTGTGGCGGCTTTTTCTCCCTTTCCGCTGACCTTCTCTGACTTGCCAGAAATGCCCTCTAGTTTCGTTTTCCTAAGAGCTCGACACTGAGTTGCTGAAGGTTAACCTAAGAGCAGTGCTCTGGCTCTGCAGGGAGGCTTCATGACCCATGTGAAGAGTGTGTGTGACTGCTGGTTTTCTGGGACGTGGCAGGGGAATGTCCAAGGACTCGGGTAGCTCAGTGGCTGTCTCCTCTGCACCCTGGCCTGGCTGCAGGGAGCTTGTGTTCGTGGCCAAAGGTGGATCAGTGATTGTATCATGGGCTGGGAGGTGAGGAGTTATGGATATGTGTTCTCTCATGCTGCTCCCTTTGTGGGCTCTGGTGGAGAAAACGGAGCACTTAAGAAAATCTGTAGCTTGCCTAGGATTATGCTGAGGGACAGAGAGCAGAGCAGACAAGAGCTGTAGGACCACACTGAGGTGGTATTTTCAGTGTGTGCCCTTACTATACAGGTAGAGATAGCTTAACTACCTCCAGGAATAAAATATGTGCTGCCTTGTGCAAAAGGAAACACTGAAAAAGACCAGAATTTCTTACTGGAAAGAAGGCAAAAGTAGAAGAATTGTGAGGCACAAGGACATAATGGTTTGGTGTTTCTCTAAGGCAGTAGTTGGAGGCATTATTTGATCTGATCTCTTGAGGAACAGCATTCATTATATGTGTGTACATTTTTTTGAGGCTGTTACAGACTGTTGGAGAGGAAGTGATTTGTCAAACTTACCCAAGTACTGCATTGCAGAGCCCATCCTAAAATTCAGGGCTCATAAGCAGGTTTGTGTGTCTACAAAACCATGGTGTGTCCAGCAAATCACAATTTAGGGAGTCACAGGAGAGGAGTACAGGAAGACATTAAGAAAAAGACTGCAGCACAGGAATGACAGATGAAATCTTCCTGTGGTGGTAGATGGGGATCCCAGAGTACTTTCTGCTCAGAAGCCTGTAGGAACACAATCAGAAATAAACTTTTGAGCATTCAAGCCACAACAGAGATGAAAAGCACATAGAGTTAAAAAAAAATATTAAAAAAAAGGAAAAGAAGCTAGCCCAGTGAAATAAAAATACACAGGCAAAATGTACACCCATTCCTAGGCACTCATAGGAAAATTCTATCTTTTGCTTTCTCCTATTATGGGAGGGGTCATTGTTTCTTTTTCTAGTAAAAGAATCCTTTTTTTAAAATGTCTGTGGGAAAGGAGAATAGTCTGAATTGAGTCTTTGAGATGTTGCATTACAGAGAGTCACAGAAAATGTACTATGCAAATGACTATCTGCCTTATGAGATGCCTCAATAGAGTTCATTGTCTCAATATTGCTATTATTGGAGATGGATGGACACTACGTGATTTTACCATCAAGCTGAAAAACTTCAGTGTTACAGTCTCATTACGAGGGCATTAATAGTCCACTGACTTAAAGGAGAGAATTAAATTAAGGGGAGTGAAAGGTCCATTGCTCTGTCCATTTTAGTTTGTCTTTTGTGGACTGTGCATCATTTTAGGGGTCACAACAGGGGGGTTTGTGTTTCATGGTCTTGGTTTTGTTCATCTTTCATTGCTAATAAAAAGAAAGGCCTTTTATAGGGAGGAATCCTCCAGCACCTGCTGTGATTATGCTTGATTGCAGTTGTAGGAATGCTGGTGTTGTTGATGGTGGTGGTGCTTTCTCAGGTGGGGGCTGACCTGTATCACCCTGGTGTCCTCATGGAGGAGGAGCATCGTCAACTCCTTTGTTCCCTGATGTCAGGAGCTCATCATACTATTACTCTTGTCCTTAGTTGGCTTCTTAGCTGTGCATCTGCTCACTGAGCATCCCCTGAGCTGTCACTACAGCCTCACACACTACCTGGGGTAAAACCTAAATCCCCAGAGCTGCTGAAGCCAAAATCTGTCTGATGTCCAAGTCTGTGTGTTGTTAGTTGCCCTTAAGCCTGACTTTTGAGGCCTTATATTGACAAAAATGCTTTCATAGGTCATGTGCTTGAAATGACAACTAACTGGTGTTTTGTGGTGTGTATTTTTTTCTGGGCATCACTTGGTGTGCTGGATCTGGCTACATTACAGTGTGGGAATTTCCAGATAAAACTTTGGCTCTGGAAGTGTGTGTTTGGTGTCTCTGTGGCCCCATGGCAATAGTAGGGATCCATCATTGAGTGTGCAGCCATACTGCTGTTGTCCATGGTATGATGCATTTCTTGGGTGATTTTGGTGGTTCTAAATGTATCATTTGCTTCATTTCTTTCTTGGTGTGGAGGGGGAAACGACAGTTTGTCTCTCTTTTATTGTTTGGTTAATATGTGTGGAAGTTAATGAGTAGCTAGAAGCAGCACAGGTGATTGTGCTGTAACACAGTAACCTCGCTCAGTGTTTGCTCTCCTTCCTTGACTTTTCAGTTGTGGGGAGGATGAGGAAGGCCTATTACTCATTAAACAGAAACAGTTCTTTACAGCCTCGAGTGTTTTCCCCCAAATACCCAACTGCCTCCTGTTAGTCCTTGAAAGTAGCACCTGTCATGCAGTACTTTGTAATAGGTATTATATTTATAAATTATAAACCAGGGATTGCAATGCATACTCACTGTGTGAGCCACATTTCCTCACAAATCTTTATGGAATAAAACCTAAATTGCAGAATAAGGCCTGCTTTACTCTTACCTTGGGGTATGTGCTCTAGCTTTCAGTATTTCAGTGTTGCTTATTATTAATGTTTGGTAAATTTTGCTTCCTTTTGGATATATGAATATATATACTCTTAAGTTCTTCTCCATTTCACTTTCCACTTCAGTTTTCCACATTGGTCTTGAGGGGTTAGTTTAATACAATGTCTATATA
This sequence comes from Parus major, assembly GCF_001522545.3. NCBI lineage: Eukaryota > Metazoa > Chordata > Aves > Passeriformes > Paridae > Parus > Parus major. The sequence continues at coordinate 14,103,182 of NC_031774.1, forward strand.
GGAAGAACAAATGAAGGTATTGGTGGCTGTTGCAACCCTTTCTGTTTTTGTAGAAGTGTTGGATCCATCTTAGAAAAGTTACATCTTCTCAGGTTAAAAATGGCCATTTAGTGTAGTCTGCTGGGCATTCTTTTGGGGAAGGTTTAAGCAGTAAATTATCCTGAATTTCTCTAGCACCTGGTCCAGCAGACTTGGTCAAGTTGTAAAGTAGCAGCTCTTCTGCTTTTCTTTTTTTGATAACTCTTCTACTGCTGTGACCCTGAATATGATGATTACTGAAAGTTTTCTGAAAAGCAAAACCAGTCCCAAAAAGTGCACCCTTCCTCCTGGAGCTTTTTTTTGTCAAGTCAGTGTTTCATTTGCTCTGTGTTTTCGGTCATGTTGAGTGGGGCAGACACAAAACAGGGAAGGGAAAAGTACTGTAAGGAAACAGTGAGATATGTCTATAAACCCAGAAGTCTTCCTAGATTTCAGGAACTGTGCTTATCCCTAATAAATATCTTCAACCGATTAAAACAAGGGGGGAAAAAATTCTAATTAACAGTATAGCTTTTAAGTTAAAATTCTGACAATGCTGAGCTTAGTGAATTGAGCTAACTCGTATTTTGCCTTTATCAAGAGAGGTAATTTAAGGGAATGTTGGAAGATGGATTACAGTAGTACAGTTTGTTTGGCATGTACTGCAACAGAAATTCTGCTCTTTTCCTGCTGTTCATCAGAAAAGCTCAGTGCACAGGTTGTGTGTTGTTTTGCACTTAGCTATCTGTCTAATCTTTCAATGAATATCTGGGATTTTGCATTGCTTGAATATATTTTGTGATTAGACAGAATAGGTTTTATTATATGTAAAAAGCACACCTTAATAGTAGTTCTTGTTTTGAACATCCTGGCTTTTATGCAACTTCTCTTGTGTGACTTCTTTATATTTTTTAAATTCACTGTATTGAAATGATAAGGAAAATAGTCTCATTATCTTAGTAAGGAAAACATATTACACATTTATGATTGGCTGTGTAGAATTCAATTATCATTTTGTAAAATGGCACTCAAAACTGTGAAGAGCTCCTGGGACGTTATTTCTCCCACCCTCTTTTTTTGACTCCCTTGTACATCTCAGAAGGGCTTTAGCCACTTACTCTGTTCTTCCTCTTGGAGTTTATATCTTATTTTAAGCATCACCACCTGCCCAAGAGGAAAATTCCTCGGCTTCTAAAGGAAGATGGAACCTCTGTTGAAGTGAACCTGTATGCCTTTTGGTTGTTGATGATGGGAAGTGGAGCTACAGCCTGTGACCACTTAACTCTTCTGACTTCAAACTTGCCTGTTCCCTTTCTATGCCAAAGGAAATGGTGGCTTTTTTTGTGCTGCTGGCTTTGTATTTCTGCATGACTTAAATTTTCTGTTTGCAAAGTTGGAGCCTTTTAATTCTTAACCCTGGTCCACTGGATTTTAATAATTTTCTTTGAACCTGCTTGCAAAAGGAGAAGTTTGGAAATGACTTCTAAAACAGGGAGGGTAAATCACCTCACTTTTTCATTCTTACAGTTTTTACCTTTCATGTGCAGCACAAAAGGTGATTATCTGGCTGAAACTTTTCTGGAAGTATTTATACTATGAAGTGTTTATATCAGGTGAATGCTGTAGAGTCATCTTTCAAAACACATGTTGCAGCATATAGAATGAATGTTTTGCACTGGGGTGCAGGGATAAATCCTTTGCATTTCCCAACTGCCTTAAAGACCCTCCTGTGTTGCTGTGGTTGGTTTTGGAAGGGCAATGGGCAGGAGCTGGTTTTGCCAGATGAGAGCTGAGCTCTCAATAGAGTGGTGCCCTGGTTTCTGTTTCTAAGTGTTACTGAAGTGCAAATTTTGTAATTTGCATGAACAGGCAAAATAAAGGGTGCTAAATTTCCTCCTTTCTTCAAGTTCTGCTGTTTCAAGCTGCTGTATTTGTGTTCTCCACTAATATTATTGTACAAAGGAAGGAGAACGTTTTATTTAAAAACAAGTATTTTGTGGCAGTTAATTTGTGCGGTATTTATAGTAATTACTTAAAGAACACATGGTACCTTTTCTGTTGTGAATAAACACTGCACTAACCTTTGCTAAGGAGTAATGCAGGTTGTCTAATGGATTGCATTGGGGTTCCTAACTGGTTGATTCATTTCATTGTTGGTGCTGGCTGAAGGATGATTTGTTCCTGCTGTGTCAGAATGATCCCTCTGCAAGTGCCTTGTGCATCTCAGTCATGGCAGTGATAAAGTAGCGTGCCTGGAATAGAGAGTGCTTTTGAAAACAGTCTTTCTAAAAGGATGTCCTCATGTCCAGCCATGTACACTGTTAAGGCAGAAGGACCTTAATTTGTGTGGGTTTTCTAAAGGAGTCACCTGCCCATCTCGTGTCTTTCACCTGCTTCAGGTAGGCAAAAGACAGGAAAGTGATGCAAGCAGGCAGGGAATGAGTGGATTGTAGAAAAGATGCTTTTGAGATTCCTGGTCAGAAAAGAATGTGCCATCATTTTGTAGGCCTCCAGTAGAGCTTTCAGCAGGAAGAATGATAAACAAATGATTCTGTTTACTTTTTTTAAGTAATTGAAATATGTCGCCTCTGTGAAATGGCCGTTGTTGGCAGAAGGTGAATGTTTTCCTGCCTGAAATGCTATTGAGATGGGTAAGTGTTAGATCTTTTCCTTTATGTTGGAAAGAGGGTGAGGCCTTATGAAATAGCTGAGCCAATCTGATGGCCATCTACTTCCCTGTGTCACCCAGTGACGTGAACTGGTCCCTTTCACTCTGCTGGCCCGTGTCTGACCTTGTGTTGGGCTGGGTAAGATAGCTAAACTAGCAGAAAGCTATTCCCATTATTCTGGAAGAGAAGTTCTGTGCCAAATGAGCTGCTTAAACAGATAGACTGTGCAGTCAGGTGAGTGACCGTGCCTCAGTGAGGGCAGTGTGAGGAGAAGAGGAATGGCCACAGTTGGGTAGGGTCAGCCACATCCTGCAGCAGCAGTACCAAAAGTTTCATTAATTGTATTTTAGTTTCTTATGCAGTATCATCATCCATCTCTGTAAGCCTCAAATCAAATGCCAATTTCAGAGCTAAATGTGTGAGCTGTTTTAATAGAGCAAATCAAAGTCCAGCAAGGTGGTAATGGTAATATGCTGATGGCTGATGAGGTTTGAGCATTCAGTTTCTTCTACAGCTGCAAAGACACAAAGTTCCTCCAAACATAAAAATCAGTTTTCCTTTTCAAAATAATTTCTGAACTTTTTTTTTTTTTCCTGAGAAAACTGGAAATAACATTGTGAGAATGTTGCACATCAGTGTAGAAAAGCAAGTTGTTTCCTATCAGCCAAAACAATACAAACCAGCTTTTTCTGGAGACCTGTCTGCTGCAAACCATGGGAAAGAAAGTATTAGTATATGTCTGTGCCTTGCTGAACCTGAGGCTAGTGACAAAGGTTAATTTCTTAGGAATAACCTTCTTTTAATAAAAATATGTAGTGTAATACAGACACTGTAATCTTGCCTTATTCCAATATTTCTGCCATTTTTAACCAGTTTGTCCACATTAATTTGAGTAGTTACTGCTTGTTAACGCTGTGTGCAGGCAGAACACCTGCTTTGCTGAAGATCTCCTGTAACTTTTCTGGCATGTGCACTGGATGCAGTTGTGCTTTGTTATTTATTTCAGCCTAAAATCCTCATGTTCAAGTACCCAAAAATACTTTGAATATTTTTCTGCCAACACGTTATCTTTTGGAGTAAATATGGGTGATTATGCTAACGTTAATTAAACTGGGGAATCATTAACATAGAATTGTAATAGATTGCCCAGTATCTGGCATTTCTAAATCAAGCTGATTTTACCTTGAATTGATAATGTAGCTACACCCCGAAGCTACACCCCAAGGCATACATAGATTTTGGGAAGAAACTTGCAGTCGGAGTCATGCCTTGGTCCCTGAGGCATGTATAGGTCTGTGACTTGAAGTGTTCCACCTGTGGTGGCTGCAGTGAAGTGTTTTGGTGATTTGCTGCAAGGAGCTGCAGCTTTGTGCAGCGTAAGGTCTATTTTTGATTGTTTTTTTCCTTCAGCTGACTTGTGTTCTGTCTGCTTAGCAAAAGTTGGAAGGACTGGGATCCTTCAGTATCTTCCTATGCACTTTCTTTTCTTGTTGCTGTTAGAAATTGCAAACTGGTTACTTAGAGTTCGTGCAGAGGTCAGAACATGGGAATCTACTGGCAAATATTTTTTCTTCCTCCTCCAGTTTACATTAGGGAATTAATTTTTGTTTCTTAGTTGTTTATTTTAGCTGAAGGCTCTTATCTATTTCCCCAAACACATTTTGTTTCATTTGAGGCTTAATATTCATATTGTCTAAGATGTTTATTACACCTTTTAACATGAAAGATGATTTTTAGACTTTTCTTGTAGTCATGCTGCTAAGGAATTATTTCTGGTTAGAAGGCTGAGTCTAAAGCCTATTAGTTTTTACCAGGAAAAGCTCCAAAGCAGGCTGAAGTTCTTTCTACAGCTCTGGCATTTTCAAGCTAGTGTTGCCAGGTGCTTTCATTTGAAAATGTTATGCTCCTATGTGTGCATTCCACCTTTATTTGTGTTTATCTGTACCTATGAACAAGATCTCAGTGAAAATGGTGATGTGAACATAGATAAAAATACTCTAAACTTTATTCAATGTGATTCTCCTGCCTGTGAATTTTTTCTTTTTGCCTCCATTGGAACATGACTCTTAACAAGTGTTTGAACAAAAGTGGTAGGGAAAGCCCACCATGGGTTTTGGGTCTTGGTTTCATGGGAGATGTTTAAAGAGAGGTATTGGGTGAAATGAACCTGGAGCTCTTTTTGTGATGCAGTTTCCTCTCTCAGGCTGTTGCAGGTGGCTCTTGAGTTGGGACTCTTGTCTGGGCTACATTGGTTGGAGGAGTCAGGCAGATGGGATTCTCCTAAGGATTCTTACCTTTTGTCAAAGGTCCTTTGACAAAATTTGCCCTGGTAATTTATTACCTGCTTTGCCTGGTAGGAACTGGGCTGGTAGCTTGGCTCAGTGACGTTTTAAATGTCCACAGTGGAACATGTCACTTGTCAGATTGCCTGCATCCTGCACCTGAAAAAGAGCAGCAAAGGAGCAGAGTAGAGGTTTGCAAGGGGCACCAGGTGCGTGGGCAGGAATTTGGACCTGGCTACTGGAGCACCAGGCTGTTTGATGGCAGTGATTGTGGGACTGTTCTGTGTAACCAGGAATGGAAGGAAAGCTTCCCCCTAGTCTGTAGTCTCCTTCAGAGGGAGGGGCTTGCTTCATTCACACAGAGCAGACCTCAGAATGCAAACTTGGTCCTTTTAGAGAGGATCAAAATAATAATCGCAGGTTGGAGTGGGAAGAACAAAGTTCTTTTCTCCCATTGTCACTTGGCACCTCTTCCTGCTCTAAGTGCTCAGCCAAAGCATTAGTACTGAGCTGCTGCAGAGGAGGGCTGTGTACAGTTGTTCATAATATAAGCATATATATTATAAATAATATAATATATTTTTTTCTGGAGTTGTATGGATGTAGATTACCTGTTTTCAGCTTTTTGAGGTGTTGTTAACCATATTTAAATTGAGTTTCCCCATGAAAAAAGTAATCAGAGAATAAAATAGTCTGTGCCCCATGTTTTTTAGGCTTCTGAAATAAAAGAGAATTTTTAAAAAGTAGCAAAACCCTCTCTTCTAAGTATACAAAGATGAAATGTTCTGATATAGGCAGGTTTACACAGAAATGTAATGATGAAGATCAGTTAGTCATACAAATGTTTGGATGTTTATCTACAACCAGGGAAGCAAACAGCAAACACAGCTCCCAGCTCTGCTGCAGCTCTTTCCTTATCTAACTCTTCCTCTTGTTTGCTGTTGCCTTATGGTGCTTTGGGAAGAAAGAGAGGGCTTGGCATTCCTTGGTGTATTTTGTGAATTCTTGTGCTGAAACTACTGGTATTCTGTTCCATGTCATTCCTGTCACTTGCCCTCCTTTTTTTTTTCTTTTTTTTCCTTCTCTCCTCTGTCATTGCTGCTCTTAAATTCATAATTATTTTGAAAGTACTGAGCTCCCATCCCCACTCTGCAGCAGAGACAATGAAAAAAGCAGGAATGTGTCTAATGACCCATGAAATCAATAATCCTTGTAAGCAGTTGGTTGGGAAAATGAGTCACATGTCTTTATTTTGAATGTCTGGGGTGTTTCAGAAAGCAGGCAATAGGAGAAGGTCTGTCAAGACAGTACTTGCTGGCACCCTTGTGTGCATCAGAACCTGAGCAGCTGATCTGAGAAAATCTTTAGAAGCTACTCTCAGATCTGTTCTTCAGTGTCTGTGGGGCTGCAGGAAATCCCCACCATGTGAAGTAATTAGCCTTCAGCTTTTTCATTACTGTGAAGTTTTCTTCTTCAGTGTGAAAGTCTTCCTGAAGGTTGTATGTTCAGGGAAGTGCTGCAAGCTCAGTGGTAGTTTTACAGCTGGTGTATTGCTTGGCTTTCTTGCTTGTCAGGGAAAAAAAAAAAAGGAAAGTGTTAAAAGTGCTGTTCCTGATGTTATTCATTTCCATAACTTGTCATAAGGTGTGAAGGCATATTGATTTGTGGCTGCTGATTAGAGTGAACAAACGGGTTTTAAGTTGTTAAGTTGTAAGGTCAGAGCAATTAATATATATGGATGTATTTTTCAGAGGCTTTTTTTGTATTTGCAAAGATAACAAGTTTTGCCCATTTCTGTACCAGTAGCGATAGAAATCTTGCTTAAATAAACTGAAATGAAATACAATGAGGCCTTTAAAAACAAAGCATGGAAGGAAGGGGCAGCCATTTATTGGCTCATTGTGTTGATGACATGCTAAATACACAACTTGAGAGGGCTTAGTTCAGGGTCTACTTCAAAATCTTTTCATGTGTTGTGTCCATGAGGAGAAAATTCTTACATTTGGAAACTGTCTTAGTGCTAAGAACCATACTTCATCTGGTCAAACACTGTTGAAACTGAAAGTTTTTAAAATAGCACTGGGTGGTTTTTAACATGATGTTAACTGAAGCAACTTTGCGTAGAGATTTTCGTGGCTTCAAGTAAGTGGCTGTGGTCAGCAGGCCAGTTAAATATATTTCTGCTTAACACATTTGCTGCTGTGCTTATTTTGAGTAACCTCTTCTTCCTGCACTAGAACTGCAATATTTCTTCATGTAATTTCTAACAAGTTATGCTTCTGTAGGCAAGGAGATGAGAAGTGTTCCTAAAAGCAGCCCAGTGGAACTGTTAAGTGATTGCAGATCTGAAGTATTCAATTAAAAAGCAAAGTAAAACAGAAAACCATAACCCAGTGAGCTTGAATACTCGTAACAGCGTCAACTTGTCTGTGAGCTCTGCAAATATAATGTACAAGTCGCCAAGATACAATAATGTAGAAACTGTTGCATCATTTTTAGCAACCCTAAAGACCTTTATAGTCAGGGCTGTACAATAAATCCTGCATCTTTTTTATTATAGGGAAATTTTATTGTAGGGAAATGTTTTCCTCTCCACTATGAGACATTGCTGTTTTATGTTTCAAATAATACGTGTATTCTAAATCTTCATGTGTTAAACACAAGCTGCAAAGCGTTTTTAGATTTCAAAATTGAAAGTAATTTGATTCAGTCTGTTGCAAAAAGCCACTGAATTAGCAGAGCAAATAAAGAGGAAATAGTGTTGACAAGTTCCTTTTCCTTACCAAGATTATTAAAAATACTAGCTTATAAAAAGGTCTATGAGAAATAAGATGCAGCAAGAGAACTTGTGAAACAAAAATCTTCTTCTGTCCTCTTGCTTGTTACAGGCCAGGGACTGAATGGAAAACACTTCTACAATAAATTATAAGGGAAATTAATTGTATTGAAGAATATACAGCATTTGGGAAAGGGAAAACAGAAGCAATACTTGAATATGAACTAAACCCAGGGTCCCAGAATTTCAGGCACTTTATTCTTGATGCAGCCTTCTGTTTGCAGCTGGTTCCATCTGAACTTTCACTTTTTTATTTGAGTGATCAAATCATGTCTAACATTTTCATAGTTCTGTGAGCCAAATACTGGCTGCCTGCTGTGCCTCATTCCTTACTCTGTGCAACAGAAACTTCACTAATTCCCATTCATCAGTTTGCTGAAAAACTGCCTGTGTGTGTTCAGCACTGCAGTTGCTGCCTCTGTTCCTTTGGTCCTCTGGCATCATAAAGGGGATGAAATGTTTCTAGTGTGTAATACTTTCAGCTGTTTTTTAAATTTTATTATCGTGTTCCTTTGCTCCTTGCTCAGAGGGATAATGTATTGCCAGGTCCCAGTGGATCAGGGTTGCTTTAAGGCAAGCTGTTACTTTAGGCCAGACTTCTTATTGCTACTCTGCAAAGATGTAACCCTTAGAATTACAGTTTGTGATACTACGTTAAGTACTGAAAATGAGGATCAGAGATGCCCTTTGCAGAAGGATACCAGAAAATGCCGGTTTTGTGTGGTTCCCACTCTTACTTTCCCCTGAGAAACTCAAAGTTGCTTTAAGAGCTCCTTTTGTCTCTGTAGCAGCAATGCTGCAGAGAGCTTTAAAGGAATTTTTAGTAACTTCTGCAGAAGTACATAGAGTGAAGGGCTTTGGTACCTAGTCCAGTCCTATCATAGAGGTGTTTTTTAAGGGATGGTGTTTGCAGCAGTGTGAGGCTGAAATAAGTGCACACTTCCATATCTTGTAGCACTTGTTGAGACTTGCAGTTTGGCCCACAGGTCATCTTGTGAACATGAGTTAGGATTTGTCTCCTTTTACCTGTAAAATGAATGGTGACTTTTTTAAAAAAATGCACTTTCTATTTGCTGGATCCAAGCTTGACTTGGACTCCACTATGTAGGAATCAAAGCCCCTGGCTGGCCCCCGTTCACCCTTGTTGTCACTATCCCCAGTTCAGAGCTGCTTCTGGCCAGCTTCAAAGAATTGACTTCAAAGGCTTTCGACAGATACAGAACAGCCAGGCTGAAGTTGGAGTTTCCAGCTTGGGCAGAGTGAATGGAGCCTCAGCTTCTCAGTGAGCCTTCCCCTCTTTTCTTGTTATTCACTCAAGCCAAATGTGAGCTGCTTTCATGGGGGGCATGGAGTCTGCACTCACCCCTCACTTGAGCTGTGCAGCAAAGGGGGAAAGTAACTGTGAGAAAGGTAGACACCTCCAACTCTGGCAGAACAAAGGAGCTTCAAATTCATCTGTGGAGAGAGATTCCATGTTAGTTCTTCACCTCCCCTGAACACAGGATTGTCTTTATAATTCTAGTGGAAGGTTTAATCCTGCCCGTATGGGATCTACTTTTTCTGTTTTAGCAATCCTATTGCAACTCTTCTGATTCTTGTTAGTCCCTTAAAGATCTGGTTCCTCTTCTCAGCTTCCTGAGGTCTTGCTTCTCAGCAACTTCCTATAACTACAGTAAAAATGTGCTCCGCCTGGAAATCTGCAATCTTTTGTATTTGGCAATGTGGGACCTTCTGTGTGTCAAATGTCCAGTTGCATGAGGGAACGTTGCAGCTCCTGCTGGTGCAATTGCTCTGGAAACATCAGGCAAGGTGGAGGCTGGGGCAGCCACATCCCTCTTGTGTTGGGAGGAACCCCTCTGCAGCAGGCTGGTTGTGCAGGAACGTGTGCATCTTTCTGCCTTAACATCCTGAAACTCTGTGTATTGGCTTTTTTGGGGGGACCCCTCTCCCCTCCAAACCCCAGAGCATGTGTTCTGTTAGCCAGTGTTCTCAGTTAAAAGCTCCAGAAGAAGCCAAATACCAGTGGGGCTGGGAGTGCTGCCCACGGAAAAGAAAATGGGGGCGGGTGGAGAGCACCTGGTACAACCTTTTTGTGTGAGGTACTCTGTGTTCTTCAAAAGTAGATACAGAAATATGTCAAGTACAACCCTTATCACCTTCTCTACATCCCATTTTGAATATTAATAGTTTTCTTTTAGACAGTGGCCCTGGTGTGTGGTTTATACTATGCATTTCCCAGGATATTTATATGTTTAAAGCCTTGCTATTGCTGGTGGGGGTTAGAACTGTGGGAAAATGCTAAAAGTTGGTTTTTTTTTTTCCCCTATTATTTTAAAGCAGCTCTATGGCATAAGGAAAAGCAAGAGATCTTGCAAAAAACAGAGGTTTGCTGCTTGTTAGAACATTAGTCCAGAATCAATAACAGAAAAGATATCTCAAATACTGCTTTTTATTAAACCATACAAATATTTTTATACAGAGATAACAAATATATTGATTATATATAGATAATATATATTATATATATAAAAATATTTCTACACACACACTTCTTTCTGCACCAACTGTTTTGAGAGTGGAAATTAGGAAATAAGACTCTTAATACTGCCAGGCACTGGGTGTTCTTCCAGTTAGAGCTGTGAATGCCTGGAGCTCTCCACCCCAGCCTGGCATGTGCCACTGGCTGGGAGTTGTGTGCTGGAAGACATTATCGGACAGGAACTTTCGATTCATTTGTGTGCACATAAGGGAAAAAAAAAAAAAGGCAATTTTGGCTCCCATCATATCACTGAGATCTTTCATTGTCTTGATCTTGTTTTTAGAAGTCTTGAGGCTGAGTGGTGATTGAAAAAGCTGTGCCTCAGGGTGGAGGCTTTCCTCTGCCTGACCTCCCGTGCCAAGTGGCTGCTGCTGCACCCACTCGGGACTGGGAAGTGGGGCTGGGAGGAGGGTCCTGCCAGCTTGGCCAGGTGTCAGAGCAGCAGGTGGGAAAAGCCGTTCACAGAAGCTGCTCTATGGGAGAAATGCAAAACTCAGTAAGATCTCAGCAGCCAGCCTCTCCTTCATATTTAATTACTTACCTTTTATTATCATCAGGTAGGGTGGAGCTAAATTTGCAGATCGATCATGGGGATGCAAGACAGGTAAATGGGGCAGCACTTCCAGCTGATGGCAAGTTGTGTCCAAAGCTATAGAGCTGGTAACATCCAGTCTCTTGAGTAATCACTAATGGGCAGCCCTGCTGGGATTTAATTGGGTATAATGCCTCATGAAAGCTGTGTGGGTACAGCAAGAGTAGTTTCGTGTATGAATGACCACTTTCTAGGTAAGAAAGTGTCTTGCTACACAGTATTTTTAAATCAGTGAAGGTACCATAATAAAATGAGCTATTTGGGCCTAATTCAGAAGGCTGGAGTGGTGCAATTACAGCATATATTAGAACACAGATTCCCAAAATACCCCAGGCAGGAGAATCTTGCTTTGCTGTGAGTATATGGTGTATGTCAGAGCGTTGCATTACAATTTCACTGCTGCAACATCATACAGTTTTTCTACTTATAATTAAATGACTTTTGGGTCTAACTTCCTATATTTTTGCCTATCAACAAAACTGGGATTAAGTGTTTCAGATCCCTCCTTCCCTAGGCTTTTCATTTTGGTGGTGTGTTTTCAGGTGTCTCCATGCAGGCTTGTTGAGTAGATTTAGTCTCACCCTGAGAAACAGAAAGTAACAAATATCGTTCTTCCCATTGTGCTCTAACTGCATTTGAATAAGGGGTATGTACAGAGTGGCCTCTGAGAGAGGAATTTAATGCTGTTCCCCAAATTACTGCTATTAAGAGGGATTATGCAGAAAACCAAACAGAAAGGAAGAAGAATAAATTATGTCTTTAGTACTCTGCTGCCACCCCACCCTGGTGTGCAAACAAATGCCTTTCCCCTGCGCTTCTTTTTAATGTTTATTTATTGTTTTTACAGGATTTTCTGCTCCCAGAGCTGTTGGCTTCTAGGTGCTAATAAAATGTGAATGTGTCCCAGACTTGCCCTCACTGGAGTGCACACAGTTCTGCAGAGGCCAGATTTTCTTTTTTAGTACAACATGAAAAGAAAACAAAAAACTCTACATCTTTATTTTTGCATTTGGTGGCACAGATATGGGAAAGTAACTTTCTTCCCCAAAAAAACATTTTCAAAGGGAAGAATTGCGGCAATTCCACTAGATAGTGGGGATGGGGGTGGAGGCTGGGAGCAGGGGGAAGTTCTACAGCAACACAAACCCACAATTTGGGTAGTTTAAGGTAATTTGACTGTTTGGTGTGACCTCATGTTAGAGTGGTTTACCTTGGGCTTCTTTTTTGCCTGTGTGTGGTTTGTGTTTAAGCCCAGGAGCCCCAGGGGAAGGAGTTGAAGGAAGGACAGCGGGAGAAAAGGGGCAGCCCATGTTTTTCCCAGTGGCAGATCCCTCTATGTGTTTTGTTGAAGCTTTTTTCTTCATTAGGGCTTGACCTCGCAGGAATGCGTTCCAAGCTTGGCGGAAATTAGGGATAAATGGGCACAGGTGAGGGCTCCTGGAGCGGGAGCTGTTTCCCCATTCCCACTTTACCCTTCCCTGTGGCCAGGCAGCGAGGGGATTCCAACCTGGATCTGCTGGGTGCCAGTTGAGTGCTGTGACCGTGTGCCTCTTGGGAACCACGTTCACCATATTGTGGCTGAATGTGGCCCTTTGTTGCCTCGGCTTTTGTTCCCCTTGCTCAGCATCCGAACGTTTTTGTCAGGGTGGGAATAGTTCCTTTCGATCTCCCGCCTGGGTTTCAGTGCCAGTCAGAGGGGGTTGTCCTCGAGTGAACCCTGCTGTAAATTCAGCCCAAATTCATGAATAGTTTAGTCTTCCCTGAAACCGTGTTTCTTAATGAATAAATGATTGAGCAAGGGAAAAAAAAAAACCCCAAAACCCTTTCGATCCAGAAGCAGCAATATGAAAATTTGCTAGGCCTGTTTCTTTATTGTTGTATAGTCTTTGGGCTGTTGTGAGCAGTGTGGATCCAGTTCAGCTGATAAGCAAACCTGACTCCTGCAGTCAGAGGAAAGCTTTTAGTTTAAAAGAGAAAGGGCTTCTTCTTTTTTTTTTTTTTTTTTTTTTATAAGCCTATAACTTTAAAGAGAGCTTTGCAGCAAAAGCTCTGGTACTTCAGTAGAAGGAACTGGCTCATATGGTAACACAAGGTATCTACAAGGCAACATAAACTATATATAATAAGAGAAGAAACTATTATGCATTTTAAACTTCTTATTCAAACCTGTTCTGTATCTTGGGTGTCTGATCAGTGTTTGAAATAAAGGAGGAATCTCTGGTGCTTTACTGGAAAATTTTTTTTTCTGCAGAAGATCAGTTCTGTTGGAAGATGATGTTTTGGGTCTATTTTGGGTGTGTAGCTATGCAGATACTGTTTCTGGGGTGACTGAGCCACCATTTACACCCAGCTTTTCTGATAGCTGCTATAAATACCCTCTGTGCTCTGTTGATGGAATTACAATAAAATTTATACTAATGAAATTAATTAAAAACTTCAAGAGTTGCATATCATAGGGCATAAGAATTTATAGATACATGAAGTGTTTCTATGATGTGGGAGGGGCATGTGAAAGAAAAATGTAAGAGCTTTAAACGTTACTGTGATAGTATTTGGGGATGGGGGATATTCATACAGTATATGAAATGGGATAAGAGGGTAATTAGGAAAACTGGAAATATCTTTCAGGATGCAATTCTAATGAAATCAGGATAAATAATAGAATAATGTTCTATCCCCTTCTTCATTGTTTTCACTCTTCAGTCTCCAGTGTGGGCAGTTTAAATATAAGGTATAAAGGATGTAATTCAGATGAGACTATTTTGGTTAACCTGCAATATGCTTTGAGTTAAAAATACTGTAACTGCAATTCATTTTCTTTCATTTAAATATGAAGGTTAAATTCTGATAAGTCTTATCATCTAACATAAGTTTTTGGGAAATTGGCTAGGAAATATCCAGTGGTAGGTGTTGGATCAAAAACTTCACAGATGTTACCAGGGAATTTCCTGTTGAATTATTGTCTGTTATTGTAGTACTTGCTCCTTTCAGTGCAGGATTACCCCTGGGCTGACCTCTGTCAGTAAAAAGGTAATTCTTTTGGTTTCTTCTGTGCTTGGGTTGTCTCTGCTGGTGCTGCATTCCTGGCAGCAGAGTAGTGTTTGAATGAATGACAGTAGGTAACTTCATGATCTTGGAGTCAGTAATGAAACAAGCTTGTTTGAAGTACATTCATGCAAAATTTTATTTTTTTCCTTTGGCAGCTATAGACTCTATCTTTTTGCTTCTTGTAGAAGGCTTTAATCTTGAAATGTTTCTAGAAACATACTCGTGATTTTAGAGCTATCCCCAATAAGACATTCTAGTTGGTTGAGGATTTTTTTTTTGGCTGTTTTGTTCTTGGTGGTTTTTTGTTGTTGTTTTTTTTTTTAACCCATGGTCTTGAGACATGAGTGATTCTATGTCTTCCCTCTTAAATGCAACAATGTCCTATATGATCAGAGCTCATCTTTTTGGCTGCCTGCATTGGAACCCCCTGGGTGACACTGCAGGAGCTCATGCTTGCTGGTCCCTCCTCTGTTTTCAAACAAGAAGGAAACCCTTAGTTATCCAAACACTTTTCTGTTTGTTTGGCTTACTTGTAAGGAATGTGCTTTGGTAAGTGTCTTTGGGAGGCAGAACAAGGACTGGGCTCTAAAACTTAGTCTGCATTTAAAGTGGGCTCTGAACACAGACTTTGCAATGTTGCTGTTAGAGGCAGCACAGATGTAAAAATCACTGTATGACAGGGTGAAAAGTGCTGTAAGAGTGGATTTTAAAAGGTTCTGGGTCATGCAGGCTGGATATATCACTAGAAAAGGAGAAAATGTCTTAATAGAGATGTTCAGCCCTTAGGGGTTGTCCAAACATCTGCCTTCTTGCCTTTTGGCTTCTGGAGGCTCACATGTCCCAGTACATGACAGAAAAAAGTCTGTGGGTATATTTTAATTTTCATAGCTTGAGTCAGGTGGTGGATCAGGCATCTTTTTAAACTAGGGCTTTGTGTGTACTACTGTATTCAAGCTAATGTGTTTCTCAGTCCTTTGAAAAGTGTTTCAGCTTTGCAGGGGTAGTCTGGGTGCAGTGAACAGTGGTCTTTAGTCTGACTTGGCTTGGCATGCCCTTGGTCTCATTTGTATGTGTCATCTTAGCTGAGTCTCGCCTCTTGGTGGAAGTCTTCCTGTAGTGTCTGCTGGATTCCTTCTCACTGCTGCTGAAACACAGGGTGGAGGTGCTACCGTGCAGGCCAGGGATCAAACCCTGTGGAGGTGTGGATCAAACTCTGCTGTTAGCTCTCACCAATAAGGCAAATTGTTCCAAAGTGCTTTTTCTTGTTAGCTTGTTTTCTGCAGCTGAAGTGTAAGGAGGAATAAAGAAAGCACTATCTCCTAGAGATGGGAGAGGCTGCCATAGCCTGTGAAGGATGCACTACTTTGTTCTGGTATGTAATCGTTCTTATAAATGTTTTACATTCTATATTCAAACCTGTTCTTCAGGTAGTCACGTTTCTGTCAGCATTATATAACTCTGTGACATTTTGACTATCTCTGTTAGAGAGAGGAGAGGTGCAGAGGAATCCAGCTTGTGAATCACTCTCGGTTTAACCCTTGCTAAGAGAAGGTGGGGAAGAAAGAGCCTGAGGCCACTAGAGGAGCAGTTCAGGGAAGGTGATGTGGAAGCAAAACCACACCAATTAAAAGGTACAAAGATAATGAGGTTTTAGCAGCTGGAATGCAATTAACTTCCTCTTCACTCTTATCTTTCTCCCCTACCTGAACATTGGTAACAAAGGTCAGGTGTCATCTGATACAAGGCTTTGACTTTGGACTCAGCACCCTGAGTTCATGTGTTATTTTTATTGTGCTAAGATAACAGATATACCAAAATTCCACCAGCAGTGTGGTTCAGAGCACTTAAGGTTTGTGTTTTATATTGCTGCTTTACAATTTTTGCTGTTGGCAAGCAGCAGTTTATAGATAGTTACAAATATCTATGTTATCCCCCTAATCTGAGGGAACTCTGACAATTAGATGAGCAAAGACAGTAAATGATTTAGCCTTCTGTGGCATGCACATAAGACATGATGCAAGGAATGGAGGACTTAGTTTCATCTTTGTTTTAGAGCTGGTTTAATGTGGCTTTAGTATTTGAGTGTGAAGATGGAGCTTTGCCCCATGTGTGCATGGTGAAGATGCATCGCAGTGAACTGACGGGTTTCCCATCTAACCTTCCCCAAAAGCTCTTGCTCCAAACACAGACACATTTATGTGCCTTTTCTAGTCAGAGCTTTGGTACTTGTCAGCCTTAAAGATGCAGATGAGAAACTTCAGAAGCATATTTTTAGCAGATAATTCAAAGTTCCGTTTGTGGACTAGGTGTGTTCTAATACAGTATTTGAGCATTTGCACAGCCTTACTGGTTTGTGCATTTTTTGTTTGTTTGATTTGGTTTGTTGTTTTTGTGTTTGTTTTTTTTTTTTTCTGAGGAGGAGGCAATGGTTTGGTGGGGTTTTTTCATTTGGTTTTGGGTTTTTTGGGGATTTGGGTTGGTTTTTGTTTGTGGGTGTTTTTTTTGTTTGGTTGGTTTTGTGGGGTTATTTATGGGCAAATAAATTATAGCAGTGAATGTGCTCTAGCTACCTAGCTTTGGGTATGTCCTTGATTCCTCCCTGGATATGATAGAGCTGTTATGCTTTAGCTATTGCAAAGTATAAAAAATTAAACACCAAACATCAGGCCAAAAAGAAATTTATCTGTCTGGAAATCATGAAGTTCAGGGTTTCCCAGGCATTTTGCAGTGGTGCAGAGAAACTGTTTCTATAGTTTAGCTCAAGGTTAGAAACCTTCTAGAGAAGCAATAATATTTTTTCACTTTCCATGTTTGTGGTCTGTTGAGGGCAAAGAGGGGCAAAAGAGAACACATCTATTGTTTCAAAGACACTGAACATATAATCTGGGTGAAATCAAATCAAATCTACTCTTGTGACTTTCAATTTGAGTCAAAGGATATTGAAGGAAGTGTAAATGTGTTGCTGAAGAGCAGCAAAAATGAAGAGGAACGATGAGGAGTTGTGATTGATTATAGTATCTGCTGCTCATCTTTTACTCTGCCATTTTGTATAGACATATTCAGAGAGATTAAAATATATTGCAGATACCTCAGGGACATCCCTCCATTTGAATTTCTAACTGTCCTTAATGTGCTTGAAAAAATAATTAGACTAAAGGGCTTAATAGCATGGGTAGGAAAAAGAGAAGTACTGATGAAACCCTCCCTTACCCCCAGTGTCTTCTGCAGAGTCAGTGCCTGACCAGTATTAGCACTTTTTAATGTCTACCCTTTTTTTGGCCATAGTTGAGGCAATGGTTGCTACTACAGACTTTGCCAAAGGGAGAATATGCCAAAATGCTTGGAGAATGGTATTGCACTTGCTGCTTCCCCTTTCTGCTTTTCTATTAGGGCAACACTATCAGATGCTGTGCAGGCCTGTGTGACACAATTATTCTTAATAGTGCATCCGTACTTCTAATAAAACTTCAAAGTGCATTTAATGTGTTTTCTCAAGGCAGCCTGTAAAACAGGAGGCTGCCTGTATAAAAGCATGGATGTGTCATCAGAAACAGAACTTGTATAGAGATAAAAAAAAATTAAAAAAAAATCTTGTGCATTTAAAATTTCCAAGAACCATCCTCAAGTGGAGTGTGAATTTCTGGTTGGAATAGTTGTGCTTCATCATTAAACTCACTGGTAGTGGATCTTCCATTTAGTGATAAAACAAGTTGAGGTAAATTTAATTAATTTTGTCTTTTGTCTTGTTTGTGTTTCACTTAATTGCAATTTTTAAAAGATTTTCTTCAGTAATCTTTTATTAAAATTTAGATTTGTCTGCCAAGACCGTGCAATACAAAGAGATAAGTTTTTGTAGTCTGGGTTGTAGTGTAGGTCGGAGAAAATTCATAAGTGTATGGAGATACCAGAAACTATGGGAAGCCATGTCTGGTGATATTACCCTAAGCAAAGGATGACCAAAATATTGGGGAAATTGACTCTTAGCTTTGAAGGCTTTCTAGGTTTGGTTTGCTTTCTTTTTTTCAGGTGAAATACCAGGCTAAGCAAACATTGAACAGTTATAAAATGTACAATGTATTTGAAATGAGCATGTTTCCAGACTGGTAATAAACAATTTCCTCTTAAGAGTTTGAAATGAGCTACCAGCTGTCTCATCTATATCAGAGCTATGCCAAATATACGGGTCAGCAGGAGCTCTCCTTCATGTGTCTTGGAAGGAGGGCGAAGCCGTGGGTATTATTTTTCTAGAATAAAAAGTTTGCAGCTGTTCAGGCTGCAGTGCCGATCTGATCTCTGGTTCTGACCCTGCACCATCCAGCCTTTTTCCACCGTAGCCAGTCCTCCCAGATGGCCATGAAGTTGACCTTTGAGAAATGTGTCTATTGAGTGGTAAATGAGAGAGAGCCCATGTTGTTGTCGGTGAATAACTTCTCATGCAGCCTCAGTGTATTCACAGAGACGAGTCTGGCACTGGGGTGATGGCAGAGCCAGTTCTCATTTCTGCTTCTATTCAGCTTCTGTTCAAAGAGGAGGGAAAGAGAGACTCTACAAGAGCCCCAGATGAACTTGGTGGAGCTGTACAATGAGATCTTTTGTTCCCTCCCAGGAGTACTACTATATGTTTTGAACTCTTGCAGTCCATTTGTCTTTCGCTACAGTTTAAATTAATTAAAGGATTCAATGGGCTGACGATTGCAGGCAAACCCCAAGGGTATCCCTGCAGCCCCATGGTGCTGCGTGTGAAAACAACATACGGGAAAACATTGTTTAATCAAATCGTTTGTGTTTGTGATAATCTGATCCTTGTAGATGAGCCAGATCTGTGCTTTACTTTGGAGCTAGAAAAGGTTTCATGTCACATTTTTAGCTGTAAGGCATTTTGCATTTGTTTTGAGGAAGTCAAGCTACTTTGCTTTTAGGTCCCTTCAAAAAATGTAGGTTCACGGTAAGCCAGTGCAGGTGAAGATGTGATATGTTGTAAATAAGCACTGTGAAGAAAGTCTAAGGTCAAGCCAGTAATTTATTGCATGAAATTTCTTTCCTTGTGGCAGGTTTATGATGCTTGAAGATATGCTGAGTCTGCCCAAGCCGGCTCGGCCTGATGTCATTATCTCCGACAATCTGCATCTGAGGCGATGCTGACATCTGCATCCACATTTTACACTCTAAATGTGGTCAATCTTAGCCTTGTGCTTTCCAGAATGCCAGCTTTTATGGGAATTCAGGCATCTTTCCCTGCTGTTAGTCACTTGGGTTGAAGTTAGATGGTTTTACTGGGGCCTCTTGTGGTCTCAAACTGCATTACTCCTCCAAAGCTGCTGTTCGGGGATGGGGAGGGAGGATCGCTTTCCTCCCTCCCTCTGGAAAGATTTACCCAGCTACAGGGCAAAGGCAGTGCCATACAGAAAATTTGTTTTGGGTTCTAGTGGCACGTTTCACAGGGAGTTAGAACTGAACGTCCTGAAGGAGCATAAATGAATGGTAATAAACAGCAACGGAGCGTGAAGGAGGAGATGAAGGGTGAGAAGCCTGAGAAGTCTGTGTTGGGCAGGGCTCACAGGCTGATTTCTCTGAGCTGCACAACTCATAGATTTTTGGATTAGGAAGTTTTCAGGACCCTGGTAAGGACAAAATGTTAAACTGTATTAAGAAAAGTGTATAATTAAGGCAGGAAAGAGCAAAACATGTATGTACCAGCATCAAGGCTTCCCCAAAAAGAAAGGATTTTCTGTGTGAACAAGACAGTTTTGAGCTCTATGAGCAAGACTGAAGACTTTCACAGGCCATGGTTCTCCCGCCACCAGACAGGGTGTCATAGATTAAAAATTTGGTCTTTTTTTGTCAGTATAAATAATCTTTCTGGATGTTGTCTTTGAGCTTTAGAGCTTTGAGTTTTAAAATCCCTTTACAACTAGTTTTACTTGGAAAACTCTCAAACCAAATCCAGCTCAATGTTATTCTCCTTGTAAAGTATTTTTTAACACTTCCCTGAGCAAAGACTTTGCAGAGTCCAAAGTGTCTGGCACAGCATGGTGAAATATCGTTGTGATAAGAGAAACTTGAGAGGCCTGACTGCACTCAGCTGAGCAGATGTGAAATAGGGCTCTGTCAGGAAATGCTGCTCCTTTTTGTGACTGAGCTACAAAGGCCAGGCAGCTGCTGGCTCTGGTGAGCGTTTTCCATGGTGCCTGGGTGGCCAGCCCTGCTGACTTGGCGACAGTGAGTGTTGTGTCATTGCCACCCGGGTATATATTTCTTTTCTTTCTCCTTTTTTTCATTATATCCTGCTTCTTCCAGGGTGTGCCTAAGTAATGATTCAGAGTGAAAAAATAGTGCTCTTGAGCTGTATGCAGGAATGTGGCTTGTCCACATAAAATAAATGTTGATGCTTCCTCAGTTATAAAAAAATAAATAAAAATTGGAGTGTTAACTGGAAGTTCCTCTTAGAAGAGGAGGCTGTTTTCCAATTCAAGCCCTGCTCTTGCACTTCCATCTCCAGTTTAACCCATGTCAGTTGTGTCATGGTTTAACCTCAGCTAACAACCAAGTACCCCATCCAAAACAGCCACACACCAGCCACTGTGGAGAAAATTTACTCTGCTCCAGGTGAAACCAGCACAATATGACATGGAACTTGAGTGGGATAACAATTTGGGGTTTAGTGGTTTCAAATATTCCTCCTTGCCATTGTCAAATAAGCACACTGTTCTCTTTAGAACCTCCTTCACCAGGATGGTCTCTGAATTACCTGTACAACTTACTGGGTTACATGAATTATTTAAGCTTGTTGAAGCTTTTCAGCCTTTCTTTGGGCTGAAGTTTTGCTGTTTCCTCAGTTGGAGGAATGATCCTACTGTGAGGTGGTCTGCAGCACTTAATGCCTGCAATTAATCAGGACCTGGAAGTCTGGGAGAAACAGAACTTCTACTGGGCTGCATGGAAGTGTTTTAAACTAAATATTTTAAACTGGAAGGCATTGGAAGTAAATCCAATGGTGTTCTCTGGGGTCAGTGGTGAGAGAGCTGTCAGTTGCAATGCTGTCATGTTTGAGTTTTGGTGTCTGTATTTTTTCTCTTTATTTTGGATATGTTGCCCAGAAAACTCCTTGCTCCTAGACTAGCCATCTGAAAAGCAGATACAGGTAAAACTTGCAGAAGAATTGAGAGAGGAAAAAAGAGCTTGCTCCAGTATGTGCCATCACAAATATCTTTTTGGTGTCTCATCTTGGTTTACTTACAAGGTTTTGTCTTCCACAGCATTTTTAGTTAATTGGAGCTGCTGCACAGACCAGAATGTCCTCGTATGTTTTCATAAAAGCCAGTGAAAAAAAATTATATTTGATCTCTCTTTGCAGAAAGGTTTGCTTCAGGGAAGTCAGAATTTAAAAATGTCAGGGGCAAAATATGAATAAATGCAAAGTGGAAATAGTCTTTCCTCTTTCACATAACTGCATAACAGCTCAAAATAGCCTGTGCACATTTGTGTGTGGCTGTTTCAGGGTTCTGCACAGCTGCCTAATACAGCAGCGTGGCCTAGGAGGGTCCAGCCCCACCAAGTTCATAACAAGCTCATGTTTCTGTCCTCTGAGTTCTGCATCTCCATCTGGTCCTGTGCAGGCTCATTAGCAGAGCTGCTCATTTAGGGTTAAAAGAAGACTCCAAACATCTTGTAAAAACTTAATGCTGTTTCTAAAATTTGAGCAGTTTTACTCTGGGATAAACCCACTAACAGCAAACATTCTGTGAAGTGGTTTTTTTGTGTCTGGGCTGTGAGTATTTGCTTGAACTACCAGAGGGAAAACAGGTAGAATTGACACTTGCTGCAGCATATTTTCCATTTTTCATTGGAAGTGAATGCATCATGTAATTGAGATCATCTAGATTTAATTTGAATGAAAAAAACAACAAGACAAAACAAAGAATTGTTATGGACCACAGTCAAAGTGAGTTTAGCAATGTAAATATACACTAGAAAGGGGAAAAAAAGAAAACCAACCCGAAACTCATAGTTTCTTCCATGAAACTATGTAACATAACTGAATGTTAGCTTCTGACTTAGTCTCCTGTTGATTATTTCCTCCTTCGGTAGTAGGGCCCCGATACAGGAGGGCTAAGTATCCACAAATGCCACTGGAATTGGTAACTGAAGTGTTATCTTAGCTCTCCTTCAGCACACAGGCTTTATCCACATTGTCTTTTTCCTTGTTGGACAGTAAACACAGGGGAACTGCTTTTCTTGGCTTGGCACATCTTGGTATATATTAAAGGCTGTCAGGAGGTGTGCAAGAGGTGTTTGGATGTGGTGCTTGAGAATATGGTTCAGGGATGACTGTGGTGGTGCTGCTTTGACAGTTTGCTGGATGATCTTGAAGGTCTCTTCCAGCCTTGATGATTCTGTGTTTTGTAATAGTGTAATGATTTGCACTTGAAGTTTTCCGCTTAAATGCGGGGCAGTTCTTTGCAGTTGAAGGTATGACATTGTATAAATGAATTGGAAAATAGTGCAATTATGTTACCCAAGTATATTTTAACTCATTTTCCAGTATGATATTTTTTCCACCCCAGAACCCACACATTGTCCAGATAAGGCATGTTACTTCATCTGGGTTCATGCAGGTTTAAGCACATAGGTCTGTGCCCCGACTCAGGTGAACTCATTCTTCTTGCCCAGTGCTGTAAGCCTACAAACTTCATTCATTTGGAAATAATATGGAAATGAATGAGATGGAACAGCCCTGAGATGGGTTTCAAGAGGCAGAAACATTTAATCTTTCCAAAACCCACCTTGTCTTCCTGCAGGACAACAGTCTCCAGCAGAAGGGTGTCACTCCCAGCTGATTTAGACTTTGCACTCCCAGGGAAGTGGACAGATGTCCCCATGTGGAATAGCAGGCGATGCCTTAAAAATCCTAGCAAAACAGCAACTATTGCTCATTCTGTGGATGCAGTACTTGGGCATTTCCATTACTGTGGGGCTTTCCGATTTTGATTTTCACTTACTTTGTGTGATCTTGAGTAAAAGCTTTCTGTGGGAATAGAATAAGTCTGTGCTAAGTAGGAAATATCAGAGGTGAGAGAGGGATCTGTAAGTGGCCAAATTGCTGCGTCTTTGCTGGTTAATGTTTGGTGGCTGAGTGGTGGTGGCTGACAGCATCAGCAAAGCCATACCTGGAGTCATAGAACCATCACAATGGTGCTGTGTGGTGGCTTGTCCTGAAGCCCACAGCTATATGAGTGGGACAACTAGTCATAGGTGGGCATTGAGGCGGGGAGAAAAGGGTGTGAGGTCAGGGGTACTGCCTAGTGGGGCAGTGATATTAATTATGCTGCTGCTTTGGTGAAAGGGTGTTGAGAAGCATTTTGGATACCACTGTGATAGCTTGGTGGTATTTTGTAGAACTCCTCCAAACCTGAGAGGATGGATGGATGGAGATGATAAGATCCAAAGGTACACGCTTGGAAGATCATCAGCTTTGAGAGGGGTGCAATTAATTACCTGTTTTTTGGCATCTGAACCACAGGCCACACACTGCTGAGCACACCAGAAACAGTAAGCAGCAACCTCAAGTGGTGTTTGTGGAAAGGATTTGTGGTTTAGGGTTTTTTTGGCTAAGATTTTTTTGGTTTGCTCTCTTTGACTGTTTAGCCAGCCTTACTTTATATTTACATAAACCAAACCATGCTGTTTGTTTTGAAAACTGGAGCAGGTAGATGAGCTGCTGTACACAAGGGTTTTCCCCACAGCAGGAACCCCAACTCCATTAGAGGGCACAGTTTGGCAGCAGAGCCAGGCTGAGCTGAAGTCTTGCACTGCTGCCTCCCCTGTGGCTCTCCAGTGTAGATGTAGAGCTGGCATGTTTTAAATCCTGCTCCTGAAAATATCTCACTCGGAGTTATCAAATATCAGTGGTATTTGGTCTTCTCAGTCACTTACTATTTCTTAGGAAGTTTTCCTGCACCATACCTTAATTCTTCCTGGGTAAGATTACTCATGAGACTGATGCCTCATGACTAATGAGTTAGGCAACCCAGTGTATGCCTGAGGGGGCTGGTGCTGAATTCTGTATGTGTCACACCCCACCAGCTCCTGGTCAGTTGTAAACTGCTCACACAAGATGCACAGGACAGACCTTGTGCAAGTTCAAATGAATTCCTCAGCTCCTCTGGAACCTACAGCCTTTGATCAGGCCCTAAGCATGGCTGTGTGACACACGAAAAAATTTGTTTGCCATAGCTGATGATGGGTTTGTGTATACATTTCTCTCCTGTTTTTCAGTTGAAATGGCCAGTATTTAGCATTTTGCTGTCTTTTCTTGGTTAAGGATGTTCCACCCCTACCCAAAGCTCCATAACATTTAAAAAAATTACCAACTGTATATATGAGTAATAGAGATTTGTGTCATTGAGAAAGAAAAGCAGAGGTGGCAGAGCTCATGATGTATTAAATGCAAACACAAGGAGAATCAGGTGTTCGGTGCAAATATCCTCTGAAATTATAAACAAATGCTTTGTGTAATTTCTAAGTAATAACAACAGGTTAGAGAACAGTTTGGTTCATCACTGATGTTGAAAAATACAGCAAAGAGGGACTGAGTCAGGCAGGCTGATGCTTGGGAATGGGATAATTTGTTTTGCATGGTTTTGAGTCTCAGAAGGAGGCCTGCTTGCTGCCAGTGGGATGTGATTTTTTTGAATTTGATTTTGCACATAGGGTTCTGGTAAGTCAGAAGTGTATTTTGAGGGAGTATTGCCAGGGTGTGATAAGCAAGTAGAATGATGGGATGCAGTTCATTAATCATGTGGAAGGAATTTTAGTGTAACTTTCCTTTTTGAGGTTGTTTGAGCATCCTTAATAAAACCCACATGTGACAGTACAACCAAATTTCTAATAGCTTGATCATTTACCAATTGATCAGATGCCCATAAAACAGGAATCAACATGTTCCTTGTTTGAGCTGGCAGGGAAGAAATAGGATGGTAAAAATGAGGGGTTCAGGGTATTTGCTAGTGGCATACCTGTTTCACAGTCATATAATACATACAATGTTGTTCCTGTTGCTCAGGAAGGATGCTGTGACCCTAACTCAAAATTTGCGGAGAAGGAGATGAGAAAGTTTATTTTCAGGCACTTCTACAGAAGAGAAAATAACTGAAGGATGATGGGTTGTGAATGATGTCAGGCTCTTGATTCTTTGTCTGTAGAGCTGCAGAAATAGCTGAAGCTTAGCCCTGTGGTGTTTCTTGTTGATTTTGTTCTTCTTGTGAATTCCCTTTCTTAATAAGCATGACAGCATTTTGGCTTTTCTTGTAGATTGCCTTACATTTCAGGGGATCTCATCTCTTGCTCACTATTTAGCAGCTGTTTCCATACAGCTTAGCTGTTGTACTCTGGACACTGCACAGCAGAGTGGAGTGTCTTCAGAGTGGCTGTTTCCTTCTTGAGCTCTTCTTCCTCAGGCACTTTGTGAAGGAATGCAGAAGTACTCTTGACCTGAGTGCAGGCAAATATTTTCTCACTTCCTAAATAGCCTTGCAGTTTGGCTAAGCTCTCAAAAGCTCAGGTTGAGGAGGAGCCTCACACTTGTATGTAGGACAGCTGCATCCCATGTCATGTCTGTTGTGTTCTGCGTTGTCCATAGCGCTGTGCTTCAGAAGACCAGGCATTAGGTCTTTGATGCGTTTTTTGCCTAAGACTGCCCAAACTCTACTTACTGGGGCACTGAGACCATCACAGGAATAAGAGTTAATGGTGTTTTGTGACTACTTTTTGAGGGTGTGTCTGCTTGGACCTGTGCAAGGGGCTACTGCTGCTGGAGCTCCTTGTGGCACCAGCAACATGACAGCTTGGGGAGAATGAGTGATTTGGGATTCAAGCATTACATTAGTATGTTGTGGGGTAGCTGCTTGTTTCAAGTCAGCTCATGGAATTGCACAAACAGCTAAGAAATTGGATGGGGGCAGGAAAAACAAAAGTTCCAAGTGCTTTAAATAAGATGCTTCCTACTGACCTCAGTCTGGGGCTTTTACTTCACTCCTTTAAGCATCATTCTGTGGTGCCACCTCGAGAGACATAAATATGACAATTTATGGGCCAATTCTCACACCAACAAGAAGGGAAATGGCTATTTGGAAGTAAAGTACAAAGTTTGAAGACTAAAAATCATCCTCAAAGCAAAATTCTGGTGTGTTTATCAGTATTACCAGCAGAGGAGTTGCAGGCTGCAGTTAAATGGCAACTGCTGATATATTGTGGATGTGTGCACTTGTGTAAACTGGATTTCAGATCATGTATCAGGTGTTTTGAGCTTTGACTACTCAGTGTTTGGTTCAGAAAGTGCAAAACAATCTTCTGTGAGAAGCAATATGAAGGTTTATATAGAAAAATGATGAGAGGAAAAATCTTACTAATAAGAAAGACCTAATTGACATTTGCTATTTTTTTGTGGGATGGCTTCAGGAGTACTAACTAAACTGTGTTTTAACTAAGATTTTAAAAGTTTGGTTTATAAATTTATTTGTGAAAAATAACCAGCTTACGTCATTCAAGCTTTTTGTTGTTGACTATATAAACTAGTTCTTTTTAGAATGTAGAAACTAACATTTTACCATCATGCTTAGATTTTTTTTCCCTACGAGTTTGGTGTATTTTCTTGGTGTTATTTTTATGTCAATAGAATTTTGTTTGTCTTTTGCAGATTGAAAAATCTGGACTCTTTAAAACAGATTTCTTGCCTGTCGTGGTAATTAAACCAGTCCTTATTTTATTTGAGCTTCCAGTAATTTTAAATGCTATTATTTCTTTTTGTTTTCTAGGTCAGATGTACAATTTCTTGTAAGTATCATTCTGTTGCATGTTTTTTTTTTTATTTTTAATTTTTTAAATATAACTCTCCTTATCTTAGTTGTTTTTGAGAAAGATCAAGCAGTATCAGAAAAGTATTTAAAAAAAAAAGCTTCCTGGAAAGAAGTTTTAGAAATGGCAGTTAAAAATATGTACTTAGTTATTTTAGTGACTGTAATAGCTACAATGCATTTAAGGATTTTTAAAAAATAAAAATCTGTACTTAATTCCCTTTGCTTTTCATTTTGTAGAGGGGTCTGGTAAAATCAAGTGCAGGTGTTGTGTGGTTTGAAAGATAGGAAAATATATTTAAAGGCAATAAAAGCCAAACAAACCCCAAAACCAAAAGACACACAAAGTGATGCCTTTAAAAGAATTTCTGAAGTGAGTCTAGAACTGCTGTACTGGCCAAGATAACACACTTCCATGTGGCAGAAATTTCTGAAAGAGTGTGCAAATAAGTTCTACCTTAATAATGAACATCAGACTTAAATGAGTTAGCCTTTAAATTTTAGGCTCTGAATCAACTCTTTCTATGCTTTGGCTTGTAAAATTGATCTAATATTTCTGGCTCTAGGTATAGAGCCATGGTTCTTCCTTACTTGTGGGAGCACGAGCGTGAGAGGGGTAGAGTGGAATATGCTGAGGGGGAGAGACAAAATTGCTATGGCCGGTTAAACAAAACTTCTGATAAAACATGCAGAAAACACACACACACAGTGTTGGCTGCATGTTGTTTTAACTGCTTTCAAACAAAATTGTACTGAAAAGAGAGGTCTTAATAGCTTTCATCCAACCCATGTGTAGACTCAGTGGATGGCTGAAATAATGTAGCAATCACTTGAATCTAGTTCAAATAATCTCACAGAAGTTAAGAGGTGAAACCAGGAAAAGTGGTAAAACCAGGAAATGTGCAGTGAGGTTTCTGTAGAACTGGGAAAACAGAAGTGACTGTGGACCTGTGCATGATATCTGTAACTGACTGTACTTCTGCAAATGGGAAGTCCAGAAGTTTTGTAAAGAAAGAGTTTTGTGTTCTTCTTTCAGGCTCTGAGGATTGCAGCTCAAAAAATGTAACTGCAGAACCAGCAGCCAGTAGTAATGATGATTTGTCAGTAAACTCTGCGAGTGGGAACAGAACCTCTGCAGGTGGAAGAGTAATCAGGGCTGCATTACTCGCTGATGAGACAAGAGGTGATCTCACTGTAACACGTTTGTGGCTTGTAGTGTGACTGGGATGTGGATCTTCGGGGTGTTTTGTACTTCAGTATTGTGATAGCATTTTAAGCCTGAACTCTAGTTCAGAGTGTGAGCATTGCAGGGCCACGGATCCAACTACTTTACTGCAGTAGAGAATGAGGCCAAGAAATGCGTCTGCACACCTGACTGGGAGTACATTTTCATACTGTGATTGCTGCATGGCCTTGGAATAGTTTTATCCATGTTAGACTTGGGCTTCCTTCCCTGCTTATTATGGCTTTTTAGGTTACAGGTTAACTGTTCAGCTCATTGTGACATACAGATTTGAAATGCATAAGGGATGGGGTGCAGCTAAAGTCTTCTTCCTAGTACAGAATGTTCTGTGTCATGAATGTATAGGAGAGGTATATGAATCTTGCAGCTAGAAAGACTCCTCTCTTTGGGATATCCAGTTCAGGAAAAAAAAAGGAAGTGTCTTGTATGTCCCAGTCTTCCTCAGCACACTGCATAAAGCTCACAGCTGAGGCAGCACAGAAATCACTGCTGCATCTAGACAGCTTTACTGCTTGAGGTGAAGTGAAGCTTGAGGAGATGGAGTAGGTGGCAGAGCTTGCAAGTGTGCCTTGCAGTAGAGAAAGGTTGCTTGGTTGTTGTCCCAGGCTGATTTCTGTTTTTCAGAGACTGTTATGGCAGGGAGGAGCTGAATGTTTGTCAGCAAATACTCCTGTAGGTTAATATTTTTTTTCTCTTTTCATAGGATCCAGCCCAATTTATGATCTCACAGCAGAATCCATTGGTGTGACTTCTGTCATCTTAAAATGGATGGTGAATGACAGCGCTTCCAGTTCCTACACGTACAGGGTACAGGTTGTAAATGGTACAAATGATACACCTGTGAAGAACCTGACATCCAGTGAAACTAAGGCAGAGATTGCAGAGTTAATCCCTGGGAGCCTGTACAACTTCACAGTATTTGCTATAGCAGAAGATAATGAGACAGAAGGAGAGGGAAGTTCCATAAAACTGTATACAAGTAAGTCACAGTTTTTTGTATTCCTGTTGGTTGGTGGTTTGTGCTTTGCTGTGCAGGACCAGACTCTGCCCACCCTCCTGAGGTTGTAATTTAATAGGAGCCTTACCTGGGCCAGATGCTAAGAATGAGTGGTTCATGTATAGAAGAAACATAGCCCTGATTTATTTATTTACTTATTAAACACCAAACTCCCTAACTCCCCACTGTAAAACAAAAAACCCTCCAGAACAACTCCACACAACAAACTAAAAACCAACTGATAAACCAAACTGAAATTGCCTGCATTGCCAACCATACCCATCCCTTTCCTGTCCACTTGTCTGGATTCCCTGGGAGCTCTGCTTCAGTGGTGACCAAAGCTTCTCCTTTGGGCTGTCAAAGGAAGGTAAATGTCACTCAGAATGGCTTGTCATCAGTTCTCTCTTAGCTGCCCACTGATGCAACAGCCTCCAGAGATGCCTGGTGATGTTGTTGGGGTGCCTCCTGCCCTCTGGACCATGAGTGGTGTGAGGGAAGTG
>NC_031774.1:14133926-14135609 GCF_001522545.3 Parus major
CTCATCCTTGTTGAAGATGGTCACCTGCCTAACAGGGTTGAAGCAGAGGCGTTCAGTGTGTATTTTGCCTCGGATTTTGGTGGTACTGATCGACCTTGGCCTGCCCAGTCCCCAGAGCTGGGGGCCCATGAGTGCTGGGACAGTGGCTTTCCCCTTGTGGACACTGACACTGTGAGAGACCACCTGTATCAGCTGAATGTTCACGAGTCCATGGGGCCCGTTGGGATTCATCCCTGAGTACAGAAGCATCTCACTGGTGTTAGAGCAGGACCCCTCTCCATCAGCTACCAAAGGCCTTGGGAGCCTGGGGAGATCTCTGTTATTCCTGTTTACCAGGAGCGTGGGAAGAAAGAGCCAGGAACCTGCAGGGCTTTTAGACCAACCTCATTTCTTGGAAAAAATATGGAGAAGATTGTACTGAGTACTGCTGAAAGGCGTTTAAAGAACAATGCAGTCATCAGGTGCTGTTGACACAGGTCACAAAGGGAAAGTCCCATTTAATTAATTTCTTCTTTCTCTGGTAGGGTCACCCACCCAGTAGGAAAGGGAAAGTGGTGAATGTAGTTTATCTGCATTTTAGTGAGATTTTTGGTAGTGTTTCTCACAGCATCCTTCTGGACAAGTTGTCCAGCAGTGGGATGAGGGGATTCATGGTGTGCTGGGTGAGGAGCTGGCTGCAGGGCAGGACCCGCAGGGTTCCAGTGAGTGGAGTTGTGTCTGGCTGGTGAGCAGTCACCAGTGCTGTCCTCAGGGCTCAATCCTAGGGCTGCTCGACATGTTTGTCAAAGGTATGGATGCAGGAGTTGAATGCGTACAGGGTGTAGTTCTGGGCCCCACAATTGAAGAGGGATGTGAAGGTCCTTGAATGCCTGTAGAGAAGGGGAAGAAAGTTGGTAAAAGGACTGGAAGGCCTGTCTTGTAAGAAGCATCTGAGGGCTTTGAGCTTACCTAGTTTGAAGAAAAGGAGGCTGAGGGATGATCTCATTGTTCTCCTCAGCTTGCTGAGGAGGGGAATTGCAGAGGGAGAGGCTGATCTCTATTCTCCAGTGTCCAGGGATATGATGAGTGGGAATAGTTCAAAGCTGCCTCAGGGGAGGTTTAGGCTTGACATTAGGAAGCATTTCTTTACTGACGGGGGGTTCAAACACTGGATTAGACTGCCTAGAGAGGTGGTCAGTGCCCCCAGGCCGTTCTGTGTTTGCGACATCTGGACAATACTCTCAGTAATATGCTTTAACTTTTCGTAAGGCATGAGGTGGTCAGGTAGTTGGATGAAGGTAGTTGCAGGTCCCTTCTAAGTAAGTATTCCATTCCACTCAATCGCTTTCCTGCCCACATCTGGTTTCCCAAGGGAAGTCTTAGGAGTTCAATCACTGTGATGGCCTATTGTGCTTACGTTTTGGGGTGTCAAGGAGAGATGATTGACCCTCAGAATGATTTGTCTTCAGGCATCTTATAGCTGGCCAGTGAAGACCTGATGTGGATGTGCTTCTTGTGTCCATGTCTGTGAGCAGCTGTTCTTGCAGGCTAACAGGTTGTTGTCTCACCTTTCACAGGGCCCAGCCGGGTTCATGATCTCAAGGCAGAAATTGGTGTGACTTCTGTCATCTTAAAATGGATGGTGAATGACAGCGCTTCCAGTTCCTACACGTACAGGGTACAGGTTGTAAATGGTACAAATGA
>NC_031774.1:14136464-14139003 GCF_001522545.3 Parus major
AGCAGAAATTACTGAGTTAATCCCTGGGAGCCTGTACAACTTCACAGTATTTGCTGTAGCAGCTGATAACGAGACAGAAGGAGAAGGAAGGTCCACAGGCCTGTATACAAGTAAGGAAATGGTGCCTCCAATTGCAAGTAATCATGCTGTCTGTACCAAATTGCCCTGCTTTCTTACTTTGGGTTTCTAGCTTCATCCTCTTTCTTGTTGTGATGTTGCTTTTTTGCTCCAGCTGTGTGTGTGCATAAATGCAGCATGCAATGACTGCAACTGCAGTTTTTGCAAAAGGACTGAAATCATCTCTGTGCTTGCATGTGCCACCTGTAAATCAGTTATTTCATCAGCATA
Source organism: Parus major (assembly GCF_001522545.3). NCBI lineage: Eukaryota > Metazoa > Chordata > Aves > Passeriformes > Paridae > Parus > Parus major. Next base: position 14,136,813 of record NC_031774.1, read on the forward strand.
TCTGTCTGAGACTATGTAGAGACCCTACTGGTACCACAGCATGTCTTTTCCTTTATACTTGAGGGCTGAGTAGATCCCTCACAGCACCTCTCAGAGTGGGTTGTGCTCCCACTCACAAAAGATGTGATGTGCAAGGATGTGGTGCTATGGTCACTGAGGTTTTTTGTTCTTAAAAATTGCTTTGAGTTCTTTCAGAGTCTGGGGCCTGAGGGTCCTGTGGGCTGTGGCTGACTCACTTCCTAGGGCTGCATTGTCAAGTGTGGTGCCAATTTTGTCGCCTTTGTGCCAAGGCACCCTTTTCCCAGACCAGATAGATGGGCTAGGAGCAGACACTGCTTTTGCATGTAGCTCAGAAATGCTAGAAAGAGAACAGGCAATGTCCCTACAAATCAGTTTGGAAGGGTGTGTCTTGGAGCTGCTGCTGAGTCTATAAGCTTGTCTAAGTTGCCTGAGGTGAGTTTTGTCTGTCTGGAATTGGTGCTGAGTCGGGCTTGCAGACGCAGCCCCCTAAGGTGCTGATAAGCTGTTAGACCTGCTCAAGCAGCCCATTTCTTTGTCCTGATATTGCGAAGAGTTTAGGCTGAGGGTCTCATATTAAGATCCATGGGCATGATTTTGAGTTAAGAGATCAAGATCAGCTTGGACTGTTTCCTTCCCTGATTCCCATCTGTTTCTCTTTCTGGAAAACCACTGTGGTAACAAGTAATTGTTGCATATGAAATGAAATAGAGTATCTCCCAAAGCTCCTGTGACCTTTCCAGAGATACCTCAGTGTAAATACCTGAAACAGGGAAATGATGCTTGTCTACAAGTGATGCTTATTCTGTGTGGAATAGGGAAATGTGGTTGTGGCTCTTCTTTCTTTATTTCTATTTTTGACAGGTGGTTGCTTTGCCTTTCACAGGGCCCAGCCCGGTTGTTGATCTCAAGGCAGAATCCATTGGTATGATTTCTGTGGTCTTAAAATGGGTGGTGGATGACAGTGCTTCCAACCCCTACACATACAGGATAGAGGTTGTAAATAGTACATTTGTGAAGAACTGGACATCCACTGAAACCAAAGCAGAAATTACTGAGTTAATCCCTGGGAGCCTGTACAACTTCACAGTATTTGCTGTAGCAGCTGATAAAGAGACAGAAGGAGAAGGAAGGTCCATAGACCTGTATACAAGTGAGTCACAATTTCTTGCATTGTTGTTGCTGGTGGTCTGTGCTTTGCTGTGCAGCATGAGGCTCTGTTCACCTCCCCAAGGGTTGTAATTTAAGACTGTTGCAGGCAGAGGTGATGATTCCATCCTAGAGCTGGAGATGGCCAATCTTCAAGCATTGGATGTTAGTGTAGAAGCAGAATTGCCCTGGTAGAAAGCTGTTGGTAAAGCTTGCTCCAAGATTATCGGAGAAGAGACTTTTCTGTGAGCACTGATCTCTTGCAAATTTGGGAAAGGGGCATTTGCATTTGTCTCCTAGAGTATGGCGGCCTGAGATTGTCATTTTAAGGGGCTCCCACAAAGAGCATATTGTACTAAGTGAACTTGTGTGATTTGGGGGCCTATAGCTGCCATTGTGGTGCAGCCAGGAGAGAGATTCAGGCAGTGCTAGAGCAGGAGAACTCCTTTGACCATCCAGCACCTTGCCATGCTGAATACTATAAGTCTTGATGTGTGGTGTTGGAGGGACCATTTTGGAGCTGGCTTGCAAGGCAGTAGCCCAGCCTGATCATTCCACAGAGTGCATTTGAAGGAAAATGGATTACTGTTCTTGTAATCTGTGTTTTCCTGAAATGTGCCTGCATGTATGATCCTAGCTGACCAGTAATGGCACAAAAGTCTCCGTTCTGCTGTCTGTCTGTAACAGCTAACTGCCTTCTTTTAAAGATGCAAAAAGAATAGGGGGATTCTTCTCTCCTTCATGTCTACCTTATTGGATTGCCAGTTGAAACCCTGCAGGTGGTGGCACCGGGGTGGGCTGTGTCCCTCTTACTGTGAAAGGAAAATGAGACATGCTTGAGATGGCTGATTGTCAATTTCTTGTTACCTAGCTACTAATGCAAAAGCCTCCAGAGATGCCTGGTGATGTTGTTGGGGTGCCTCCTGCCCTCTGGACCATGAGTGGTGTGAGGGAAGTGCAGCCCTGGTGTGGCTGTGTTTCTTGTTTCCATGTCTGTGAGCAGCTGTTCTTGCAGGTTAACGAG
>NC_031774.1:14139153-14185121 GCF_001522545.3 Parus major
GTGACAGCAGAGCAGAAATTACTGAGTTAATCCCTGGGAGCCTGTACAACTTCACAGTATTTGCTGTAGCAGCTGATAACGAGACAGAAGGAGAAAGAAGGTCCACAGGCCTGTATACAAGTGAGTCACAGTTTCTTGCATTGCTGTTGCTGGTGGTCTGTGCTTCACTGTGCAGCACAAGGTTCTTCCCACCTGCCTGTGGCCTGAAATTTAATAGTGTTGCAGGCAGAGGTGCTTGCTTTGCCTGCCTATAGTCAAGAGATACTTGTGTGAAAGAGATGGAGCCTTCTTTGAAAAACCAGAGTAAAATAAACAGCTCAAAAACAATAATTGCTGAAGTTGGTTACCAAAGCCTGTGACACAATGAACTCTTCCCAAGAACTTCCTCTCTGGCCTGGGATTTTTGTGGGTGCATCTGTTGCCTTCACTTCATGGAGGATCAGGGCCTCAGAAGATTCTTTTAAAGGGCTCCCATATAGAGATACTGTGATATGGGGCCCTGTGGCTGGAGCAGAATGAACTTTAAGTAACAGCGGCTCAGGAATGCATTCATGGCATGATCTAGGCAAGCTGCTCCTTTGCCACCCTTCGTCACCTCTGTTTCTCGTTCAGTGATATTTGAAATTCCTTACCTTTTGCTGGACATAGATAGACCATAGTCTCCTTTCTCCAGTCCTCCAGTCCAGAGATACAACTTTTTATGTCTCCTGACTAACATCTCTGAATTTCTGAGCAAAATCCTGGGAGCTCTGGCATTGTAATGATGTGTTCTGCTTTAGAGTGTCAAAAGGAGATGAATTCCACTCCAAGTTACATTTCATCAATTCTGTCTTAGCTGCCCATAGGATGCTCCTGCACTCCAGATGGTTGTGGCTGGGACTGGGGGTCTGTCCAACCCCCAGCTCTGCTGCCAGCTATCCTGGATAGGGGTCCCAGAAGGAGTGGCTGTGCAGGGAGTCTTGGGCAGCTTCCAGCCAAGGGAAACCCTTTGGAGCGTGGCCTGAGGCTTCACGAGATCAGCTCTTTTAGAAGTGATTTCTGCTCTGTGATCAGCTCAGATCAGCCCAGCTCTGCTCATGGGTTACCCCAGCTGTAGATGAGAGATGGGAGGCTGTGTAGTATTCCACAGGGTCCTTTACTGGACGCTTCATTGAAGGGAGCCAGCAATGATCTTCCACTGAACTGGGTAAAAGCTGGGGTTTTGGTAGGGAGGGGGAGAATTAGGAAAGGGATAAATAGTCTGAGACTGGGATAAAATGACCAGTAGTTAACAGGGAGATAACATGGGGTCCCAAAGCAGGAAGGGGTCCGCAGCTTAGTCACCATGACTAAGTAGTTTTGTCTTATATTAGGGGACAGATCTCCAGGGAGGGAGCCTGTCAGAGGACTGGGCTTCCTCCACACTGTACCATGAGTGGTGTGAGGGAAGTGCAGCCCTGGTGTGGCTGTGTTTCTTGTTTCCATGTCTGTGAGCAGCTGTTCTTGCAGGTTAACGAGTTGTTGCTTTGCCTTTCACAGGGCCCAGCCCGGTTGTTGATCTCAAGGCAGAATTCATTGGTGTGACTTCTGTGGTCTTAAAATGGGTGGTGGATGACAGCGCTTCCAACTCCTACACATACAGGATAGAGGCTGTAAATGATACATTTGTGAAGAACTGGACATCCAGTGACAGCAGAGCGGAAATTACTGAGTTAATCCCTGGGAGCCTGTACAACTTCACAGTATTTGCTGTAGCAGCTGATAACGAGACAGAAGGAGAAGGAAGGTCCATAGACCTGTATACAAGTGAGTCACAGTTTCTTGCATTGTTGTTGCTGGTGGTCTGTGCTTTGCTGTGCAGCATAGAGCTCTGCCCACCTGCCCAGGGTTTGAAATACAATATTGTGTTAGGCAGAAGTGCTGTACACAGCCTTCCTGGAGTCAGCAATGGTAATGTGTTGAAAGGGGGATCTGAAATAGGGGATTTTCTTGACCTCTATTTCTCCTGGGTGAGGCTTTCAGTTCTTACTTGGGAGGCCTTCCACAGAGTGTGCATGGTGCCTGGGGAATTTCCCCCTTTGGAGGGCCCATGGATGCAGCTGGTCTTGGGCTGCACTGGATGGTGTGGCTGTCAGCCTTGCTGCTTTGCTCAGCCCATCAGCAGATAGGAGAAGGCTGAGTTACTCCTGCATTCCTCATGTTAGGCATTATGACGGTTTTCCTACTTGTTATCATGTCCTTTCCTTTGTTTTCTCCCATTTTGACTGAGGTGAAATAAATCTGGCCCAGAGCTCCCAAATGGGTTTTCCGAAGGGGCTCTAGGATGAACTTGGAGAGTTGCTGGTACTCTGAAAGTGCTGTTTGGCTACTCAAAATTGTCTGATTAAAAAAATGGAAGCATGGTTGTACCTTTGCTTTTTTTGTCTGTCACAAAATATTCCTGAGATTTTCTGTAGTCTCCTCATGACTTTCACAGAGCCCAGCTTTTTCTTCAATATTGGGGTGGAGTATGCTGGTCTGTGACATTTCCCATGGAACACTGATGATACTTCATCTAACTATTCCTACAGGATAGAGATTAAAAGTCGTGATTCCTCTAGAAACCAGGAGACATTGTCACCAGGTGTCAGAGGTGTTGTTCCAGAGTTTGTGTGTAATCTATAATTTCATGGTATTTGTAGGAGTAGGTGACAGTGTTACTGAAGAAAAATATTTATAAAATACAGTAGAAGTAAGTCCCAGTCACTCACATGTATTTTTACTAAATCTGTTTCTTCTGGTACACAATTGTGCTTCTACTTAGTTTCTTAAAATAATACCACTTCTAACAACAAAATAATTTAATACATGAGTCTATAACCCCTGTATATGAAAGTACCAAATACTTCCTTAGTAAGAGAGGATATAAATTTGATGCATGTTGTAATTGTAGATTTATAATTATTTTGGTCCTGAAGGCCAACTTTTACAAGGTGTTTAGAGGAACCTTTCTTCTCAGTGTTTCTGCTACATTACTTTTTAAGTATCTGCCTGTATCTGGTCATAAGGTTGCAGTTTTTATATCCTGTCCTAGAAGACTCTCACCCAAACTGACTTGTAGTTGCTGCTTTAAGAATGGCTACTTCTGTGCTCTTAATGCACAGAGATAAAATTAATTTTCTTATTTCCTGGCCACTTGGAGTTATACATACTTATAGAGGAATTCAGTGTCAGTCTACATACTGCTCTAAAAATGTTCTTAGAGTAATGTGTTCAGGGGTTGAACAGTATTTTGAAAATGTTGCTGATCTTGATACTCAGCCTAAATTTTCTCAGTAACCATGTCTGTAGAGGAGGTAAAGAACACAGAATCGATCTGTGTACTGTATTAAATAGTTGTCTTCCTCATAGGGTAGCAAGTCCTTGTGTAGGCAGTAGGTGCCATGTAGGCATCTTTTTAAAAGGGGAAGGGAATACTGAAGTTTTGCAAGCATTTATGTGCATAACATACAAATAGACAGCTTTTGCTGTTAATGGGCAAGGCTTGATTTCTTACATCTCCTTTTTCATTATTCTTTTTTTTTCTGTTGGCAGTAACTCTCTCAGTGAATTCATTTCGGTGTGAACCAGTGGCCAAGCAGCCTTTCCTAATGCTGAAGTGGAAATGTCCTTTTGGTAACAACTCTGGCTTCAGAATTAGTATATCTAATATAAATACTTCAGAGGAAGAATTGGCACCACGCTGCACAGTAGAAGGCTTTGAGCAATCCTTCCAAACAGCACATTTAAATTTTTTCAGTACCTACAATGTTACTATCATAACTCTTTCAAGTGGCTCTGAAAGCTCTCCAGTGGACAACTTGTGTCACACCAGCATTACTGGTAAGCACCAAGATCTGAGAATGAAAGATACTTGTAGGACACAAATATTAACTTCATTACTGCATAATACCAGACTTGGTATGCACTACCTTGTCAGCCTGCAGATTATGAATAAAACACTACATTAATTCATAATCTAATGTGATGCACAGTAAATATGCATTATGTGAGCAGTGTTGGTATCACAGTCTTTTCTTGTTTGGAAAACTTCTATCAGTGCTTAATGTACTAAAAAATTTTTTTGTTGATAGACCCACCTCCGCCAACCGAGGTTCCTTCAGTCAAGGTCGTCAGTCACAGCTCGTTGTCTGTTGAATTCTCTGATTTTGATCCACTGAATGGTCCATTAGAAGCCTATGCAATAATGATTACAACAGAAGATCAAAGTAAGATTCTTATGATATTATCGTGTAGCTGAAACAATTTACCAGATAGCATTATGTTTTACACTCTAAGCAGGTGTTAAACAGATAAAGAAAAAGCAGACTCAGAATTTTCAATCACTTTTCAGAAATCATGAGGCAAATACCTTGCTTGCTTGAAGTCAGGTCATGCCTTGTTTTCAAAAGGTGTCTGTTTTCACTCAGTCTTTTCCTACCTGACTAATCTTTGTACATAAATCTCATATGTATTGCCCTTCTGCTGTTGCCACCTTGATTTGCCAGTGATTCCCTTCCTCAAGATTGTTTAGTATTTTTTCATTCCTCACAGAATAATTTTCAGAGCAGCTAATAGAAACAGCTTTGGAATAGGGAATGTTTTTCCCCCTTCCTTCTTCAGCTGAAAGATGCCTGCAGTAAGGTCCTAACAGGAAAAGAGCTTTTTTCCTGATTTTACTCAAAACACTTTAACTAAGAGAGATGGGATGTGGGTGGAAGGCTTAAATATCATTGACAGCATTAATGGAAGTTAAATACCATAAAAAACTAGAGGGTGGCATATCAGACTGGTCTATTTAAAGCACCAGAACTGAGAAATGTCTCTGATAGGTGAATGTCTACTGATAAACCATTAAATTAGGGAACTTAGTTTTGCAGCATAGGTTCCACTTGAACGACTGTTCATTTTTGCCAGTGCACTGGGGGAATAAGGTGCCTGATGGAAACAGTTTTTACTAAGTGGGAGTTGACATTCATGCTTATCCTTTGTTACAACACTGGAAATTAATTTTGCAGAATTTTGGGTCTAGATCTTCCTTCAGCGGTTTTCCATGCAATATACATCCAAGAAATGCATGTTTGTGTGTGTATATTTGCAAATATATAATGCTACATCACATTAGTGCAGAAATTTCCTATTTTTCATGTGACTACTCATCTGCCCCAGAATTGCTGATTTGAATGCCAGTCTCTTGCATGCAGCTCTGCTGAAACTTCAGCCAGTCCTGGTTAGTCACAAGGAGATTTGGTGCGTTCTTCTGTGTGGTTTGGATTGGAAGGTATTCAAGGAGAACTTGTAGGATGTAACTGAGAGAAATAAGGGAGGAAGTTTGCCCACATTTGTAATGTAGAGTGAGTGCTTTGATGGGAGAAGAAGACAGCCTAACAGCCAAGCATCTCTTCAGCTGTTATTGTTGAAGTAGCACAAATATTCTTGAGATGTGTTTCTCTGTTCTAAACCAATCATGGTTACCTTTAGGATAGACATAGGAAACTTAATTCTTTTGTGTAAGGAATGGTGTCTAAAGCTGTTTAAAATGTTGTAGGGTGGTATTCAAAGCATCTACAAGGAGCTGTGGGTTTAACCAGGGATGTACATCCTGTTGGAATGGAAGCTAGGGACAAGACAGGACATATCTCAAGTAGTCTTGAACACCCCTTTCTAGGCAGCCGAGTTAATTGCAACCTCATCTGCTTTTAATGAGACCAGCTTAGTGCTTTAAAAGAGTTTTCTTGCACCCTGTTACTGCAGTTACAGCTGAGAAGAGCTTTGCTGCTAGGTGGTAGATCAACCATTGTCTGCATTGCTCTAGACAACTTCCCAGAGCTTTTCCACCTTTCAGAGCCTGCTGCAAGGCTGCTCCTTTTTAAAGGTGAATTCAGTACTATACCCACTTTTATTAAGACCTTTTAGCTTCATAGAGGCAGTCAGTAGAGAGCAAACTTCTCTCAAAAGAGTGAGATTCTTTGTCCTCCCTCAACACTGGGAAGATTTGTCAGTTGGCTTCCTCTTGAATTGTTGGGACAACTGGTAAGCTGACTTTGCTTATTACCTCTTATTATTACTTCATGTGCCTCAACTGTATAATTGCCTCAGGGTTCTAGGGTTCATCTGCTATAAGACCAGACACTGTAAAGTGATGCTTTTCTGCAAATGCTGTTGGTCACTGCTCACTGTGGTAGCCTGTTCTTAATCTTCTGAAGGGGAACTGTTCTGACCATTTGTTTGTCCGGTGCTTGTCTATGTCAAGGAAAGGCAGAAATTACCTCTTTCATCTCTTACAGTATAGGTTTGAGACTTCCTGTGGGATGGAACAAGGTAAGGACAAGTTCAGTGTCACCCTGAATTTGGGCCGATGCTGTTTGGGTAGCACAAATATTGATGGATTTTTTTTCTACACCATTTACGTTTTACTCTCTACATACAAGAACTGACAGAACACATATAGCTATAGCTGACTTGGCTGGTGAAGTCTGCTCATGAGGATGCCTGGTTCCAACACTTATGTACCTTTATTCAGAAGCTCCATTATACATGGTAGAAGTAAAACCAATAGCAAATTAAAACAAATAACAGTGGGGAGAAGTGGTGCAATAGATTGTGCTGCAGTAGAAGAGGTTTCTGAGATTATCTGTTGCTCTCAGCCTTTCATTTCAGGCAATACTTGCAGAGGAATGACAACTGCAGTTAATGTGACTATCTCAGCCACTGTACCAATTGATACAAAACCAGGGGATGAATTATATACATGTTCTTGTTTTTTCCTGAAGGTTCTGAGTCTTTGAAGTCTAAATTGAACAACACATACAAAGATTTCAAGAAGAAGAAGACAACTGCCTATGTTACGTATGTCATAAAAACAGAGCAGGCAGAATCACATTCTTCCCAATCTCAGAATGGTAAAAACATCATTAGTGTAGGCAAGGGAAACACAATGCATGGCTATGAAAATGGACCATTGATCCCTCTTCGTTCCTACAGGTATTTATTCAATCCACTCCTTTGTTAAGTTTTCTGCTGTTGAAATCTAGAAGATTATCTAATGGAAAGATTACAGATCTTGTTAAAGGCTTTTAAAACCCTGTAATGTACCTTTTGTCTTTTTTTTTATTCCTTCATTTTCAACAGGGCATGTGTTGCAGGTTTCACTAATATAACCTTTATGGCTGACGTGATTGAGGGGAAAGATAGCTATGTATCATTTTCACCCTGTTCTGAACCCGTTTTACTACCCCAGGATCCAGGTATAGTTAATGTCAAATATAGGATTGGTGGCTTGGCACATACGTGGCATGTGGAGATTCCTTAATTCTGGCAAGTTTCGTAATACTAAAACACCTGTTGGTTTCTTTGTGTGAACTGTTTCATTCTAGCTTTGCAGTGGCACTGCTCTATAAATTCATACCTTGCTAGTTCTGTGGGTGATCCCTTTTTTCCTTGTAAGATTCCACTGCAGGAGTAGCCAAAAGCCATGGCATGCTGCAAGGGATTGGATGACACAATGAGACTTTGGTATAGTATAACAAGTAGCAAATAGCAACTGATGGTCTCACAGTTCTGTAAAACTAGAAGCAGGTGTGTTGAAAGGCAGATACTGATCCTTTGATCCCAATTTTATATTAATTTAACATTCTCCAGTTATTATTTTAATGAGATTTCAGTAAACTTCAGTACTGCCAAAGGACAGTAAAGACAAGATTTTTTTAGTAGAGTGGAGCATGCTTGGTTAGTCACTTGTAAGATTCTGCTGTAGCATGTTGATTCAGCTAGAAGTTTTTTAAGAAGAAAATGAGTAATACTTTTTTTCTTTTATCAGGTGTTATTGCTGGAGTGGTTATTGGATGCCTCTTGGCTATCTTTGCTGTAGTTGCTATAGGGGGATTCATATTCTGGAGAAGGAGAAGGTAATGTGTATTTTTTGCTATATTGGTTGTGTTGACGAGCACCAGTGCTTCACTTTAGTCTTTCTCCTAAAAAGGGCTCTGTCTGTCATGATACATGGCTGTCAAGATGTTTTAAAATATATTGTATTAAAATGTTGTTTGTGTATTACAGGGTAGAGTTGAAGCATCAAACTACTTGTTTAATAACTTTAAGCCCATAGCTACAGACTAACGAGAAGAGCTAAACAAATTTTAATTCATAGACTGGAATTATAGAATCATAGAATGGCTTGGGTTGGAAAGGACCTTCAGGATCATCCAGTTCCAACCCCCTGCCATGGGCAGGGACACCTCCCACTGTCCCAAGTTGCTCAGAGCTTCACCCAGTCTGGCCTTGAACACTGCCAGGGATGGGGCTCCCACAGCTTCTCTTGGAAACCTCTTCCAGTGCCTCACCATTCATGAGTAGTGATGAAATAATTCAGTCACAAGTGAGCAAACATCTCAAATTATTGTGCTAAAAGTAATTTGGTATAATTGTACCTTAGATGGCTTGATCTTAAAATTATCCATCAGTCATTCTTTTTAATTGCTTGATGGCCTGTCACATGAAACTTATATTCTGGAATTTCCAGAAGCTGATGAGTTTGGTCTCTCAGTTTCCAATCTTGTTCAAATAATCTGGGATGTAAAAGTGCACAAAGGCTTTTTCCTACTTCTGACCATGTAATACACCCTTTCTGTGGAGTTAGCTGTAGAGCCCTTAGTCCAGTTTTCTTAGTTGCTCTGATTAACTGTTATTTTTACAATTGTGTCCAATAGCCATGTACAACCATGGGAGGAGCTTCCTCTAAAGATAGCAACATTTCTTTTCATTCAGCTACCACTGAATGACTGACACATCACTGAACACTTCCTGTAGAAGTTCTGGGATTAGCAGCAGCTCTCCTGAGATATCAGCTAGTGGTCAGATCCTTCTGGTGTACATCTTCCACCAATATATGTGCTTAGTGTCAAGGCTTTAGGTTCTGGTTCCTACAGAAAGAAGCAGTCCCATTACACAACATCACCAAAAAAAGGATGAAGTTTTTTTTTGAGTTGTTTTGTTTAATTTTTGGTGTAAAAGTTTCCCTCAGGAGTTTGGGGTTTTTTTTCACAGAATAAGATGCTTTAAAATAAATTGTTCTCAACAGGCACAGGAAATAGATAAAAAATGTAATGTAAATCCTGTTGAATTCTACTGTGACCCTATTGTGTTGTTTTCTTTCATCTCATAGGAAAGATAAAAGAAATACTGAGGTGTCTTTTTCTCCAATTAAGTAAGTCCATATCTTTTCTCATGGTATTTTCTGAGCTCAAGTGATATTTGCAAAACTTACTCAGAACTCAGATACTTGTTTTCTATGCAGTTTTATAGATAATTTTGAAGTATTAATTCCTCGTGGAACTGAAAGATGCCAGCATGCAGACTAAAAGTAATTATGTTGATTGTGAGTTCTAGAGCCACCACGGGGATCTGAGTGTTCACTTCACGATTGGCTATTAGACACACCAGTGTTCCACATGGTTTTGAAAAACCATGTTTTTCACAGGATGTGTGAATGATGAAGCACAGGCTTCATGCTCATTGAGGGAACAATCCAAATAGTTGATAAAAATGCAAAAAGGCAAAATACATTCTGTGGGCTGAATTTTTTTTATTTTTATTTTTTAAAATGACTACTTTATGCTGAGCCACTCATCCAGATAATGTTGTGATTGTAAAAACTGGCCATGGAGGGAGTAACCACAATGTATTGGAAGTCACAGGCACTGCAACTGAATCATGTTATTGGTTCTGGCACCAATCTTTGTGCTGGTAGAAAGCCATGGCTAGAACATCCCATGGAATCCCACCTCTGTAGACTTTGGTGGTTGGCATAAAATGCACCAGGGGTGGGGTTGATCCAGTGGGAGTAAGCAGCTGTCTGACACATTGTGTGATGTTCCTCTCCTGAAGGATACACTGTTCTCTCCTTGATTTAACAGAGCAGTTAAATGCTATGCTTGGTACCCTGTCCCCTGTAAACGCACCATTTTGTGGCTGCAACTAATTCTGCTTTCAGTCTTAGATTCACATAATGAAAAATACAACTGCATGTGTCTAATCAGCCTTTTTTCTCTTCCCCTCACCCTCTCCTGAAGAATCAAGAAGTAAGTAAAGCATACTTTCTAACACATTAACTGAATTAATTAATTGCTTATTTACCTAACACCAGTTGCTGACAAATGCCTTTTCTCATTTTAGATCAAAAATGATTAAAGTGGAGAACTTTGAGTCATACTTTAAGAAGCAGCAAGCTGACTCCAACTGTGGTTTTGCTGAAGAGTATGAGGTATGTGCCCTCAGTGGAGAGAGATCTTCATGACAAATATTTTTGGAAAGACAAATCATCTTTCCTATGGAGCATGCACAAGGCTTACTGAAGGAGAAGGGTCCTTTTATATAGAGATGATTAAGCTGTATGTGTAGCCTTCCCTTATGCAGCTCCAATTTAGTTGAAGTGCATGATAAATACTTCCTGCCCTCAATTATTATCTCTGACTGTGGGCTTGTAGCGTGGCCTGCTTGTCAGAGCTCTCACCAGAGAAATCTTTGCCCTAGTCATATGCAGTGTTAGCCTAGGGGACATTATATAATTTCTCTGCACTTCAGTTTTCTCATCATCAGTTGTTTGGGGGGTTTTTATACATATCAAGACATGTCTGTTGATAATCTCACTGATCTCTTTGGTACGTGGGTGTGATTTGCAAACCACACCTGTGAATAGCTCATTCAGAGAAACAGCAATTATGATTTGCTTACTGACCAGTAGAGTTTTTCTATGAAATGTTCTAAAGCCCAATTGTTGTAAGGAACAAAGGACAGGAAGGAATTGTCAGGGAGGATTCTGTGTTGTCATGTCGTCTGTTAAAAGAATCTCATTCTGTTTCTCATCCCCTCAAAGCCATTAATTGACTTTCTTCTTCATATTCTGTCTCTTTGTACTTCACAGGCTGGTGCTGCACCTTGCCTTCCTCTTAGATTTTGCTTCCTTCTGTTGTTTCACAGTGTGTTTGCTCCTCTCTCCCTCTGTGTGCAGAGCTTATGCAGTAGTTCCCTGCCTTGGGGATGGAAGGAGCTGGCATTGATACCAATGTCTGTTTCCACAAAACTGTTTCCAGGCTTTTAAAGTCCATCTGTGGGTTTTAAACATGCTGCTATTCCTACATTCTGTATTAATCCCTTCTCTAAAAGATTTTCTCACTCCGTAATAAGATGATTTTTATTGACATTTATCCTGGTTTAACATCACTACTTTTACAGCACAGGACACAAGTGTTTGGACTATTTTCTGTGTTTCATGTTTCTGTATGATTGCTAAATCGGGACCAGGTGCTCATGAATCCTCCTTTTGTTGTAGGAGCTCAAGTCTGCTGGTGTTCATCAGCCCAAATTTGCTGCTGAACTTCCTGAGAACAGGGGAAAAAATAGATACAACAATGTCTTACCATGTGAGTTACTCTCTTTGGGTTTGCATCTTCTACTGTTTGAGTTTTTAAATGAAAACGATTGGGTTTTGCTAAACTGGCTTTAATAGTACTTAGAGGTTTCAAATATCATTTTCCAGATGAATGAATTTGGGCTGCTGTCCCAAAGTTGCTGTATAAGCAAACCTGAAAGAGCCTTTCCTCAAGGATATTTCTTCAGAAAGCTTCTTTAAAGAACTTTCCCTTAACTAAATAACCTTAATTTCTCATTTGTGAGAAATTTCAATCCAGGTTGAAAACACAAGAGGATAACAGTTGACCACAGACAAATGAACGTTCAGAGCTATGAGAAATACTAAGACCCTGCTGGCCAGCTTTGCAGATGAAGTAAGAGTTTAAGACCTGTCAAGCTGCCTGTGGGCATCCCAATCTAGCAGAGTGTCAGAAGTAATTGAAAAGTGAACAGCGACAGGTACTTACAGATGCTTTGGAGGAAAAAGATCAGCTGCCATGGCAGCAGGAGACACATCACTTTCTTTATATCCCGTAATTAAAATGCCAGTAAATTTTGTGTTGGATTGAAAATATATAAATAGGCAAAACCATAACATGTGTAAAACCAAAATAATCTGTGGTTTTCGAGTGCTTATCCTGGCCACTCCTTTTTCTGGAGGCTACTGCTTTTTTTGACTCCTGAGTTATATTCTTATCCTTAAAATGCAGATTGTTCTAGAGCACCTTTTATTTAGAAACCATGCATTAGATATTGCATCAATATTTTGCTGAACATTTCCAGTTCTAAAATTCATAATTGTCTTTTCATTTTTTATTTCTGCAGATGATATTTCTCGTGTTAAACTTTCAAATCAAAGCTCTGGAACTGGTGATTATATTAATGCAAACTATATGCCTGTAAGTTGCTTTATTAGCTGAAATTAAATATAATGTGCATTTTTCTGATTTAGGCATAATGATGTTTAAAGTCAGCTTTTATTTCTCACAGATGTGTGTGTATATATATTTATTTTGTTTTTTTCTTCTTAGGGCTATAACTCAAAGAAAGCATTTATTGCTGCACAGGGTCCATTACCCAATACTATAGAAGACTTCTGGCAAATGATTTGGGAAAAGAATATCTACTCTATTGTTATGTTGACAAAATGTGTGGAACAAGCCCGGGTATGTTGCTATCAGTACTGAATTGTCTCTTGAAGGCAGATGCATCTCTTCTAATTTTTTTGTTACCTTAGTGGTTTGAAGATTGGCCATTTCCTAATTACAACCATCCTCTAGGTGGAAGACTAGTTTCTAAATTAAAAAAAATACAATTTTTTAATTTTTTTTTTTAAGCTTTTTTCTATTTTTGTCTGCTAGCTACCAGAATAGATTGTCTCAGGAGGGTCGTGGAATGACTGTTTTTAAGGGTGCATTCTTCTCTCTAAAGAATGATTATGGTAGATCTTCTCTTGCCCTGGAATAGCCCTTGAGAACAGTGATGTGCTTTCTAGCCCTGCTTCAGGTGGTGTGTTATTTAAAAGTTAGTTGTTTCATTGCTGTGTGTGATATTTCTAATTTTGTAACACTTCTTAGACAAAATGTGAGCAGTACTGGCCAGACAAACAACCCAAGAGCTATGGTGACGTTGTTGTGACAATGGTCTCAGAAGTTGTCCTTCCAGAATGGACAATAAGGGACTTCACTGTAGAAAAGGTGAGGACTGCCTTGATTGTTGGTTGTTGGTGTGTAAATAACCGTGTGCTTATGCAGATGCCTGTATTATTTTCTGGGCTGAACTATTAGCTCCATCAGCGAACACAATGCAGTAGATTGAGTGAAGTGAGCTTGGAGTAAAGTAAAAGTCCAAGGAAATTATCTCAAATTAGTCTGTACCTCAGCAGGAGGAGGAGGGAACCTGGAATATCGTTGGTCAAATTGCTGCACAGTTTGTAGCAGGCATCTTTGATGAAGCTGAGCTTGGCCTAGTACATGTGTCAGGAAGTCGAACTGTTAGTCCTCTGAAGCCAGTTTTCATTGTCCTTTTTTTTGTTCTTCTTTATGTCTACTATTCCTGCAGTCCAACACCCCCGAGAGCCACACAGTGCGCCAGTTCCATTTCACCTCCTGGCCGGATCACGGAGTGCCAGAGACAACAGACCTTCTCATCAACTTCAGGCACCTTGTTCATGAGTACAACAGCCAGAATCCAATGGACTCTCCTACTCTGGTGCACTGCAGGTAGAAAGAGGGTGTTTCTGTTAGACACACTTTGGTCTTGTGTTTTTTTTTTTTACAGTAAATTCTATTTCAGTGGGATTAAAGCCAAAGTAAGTCTCTCTCTCTATGTAAAGACATGGGCTATTTGCCTTGCCTAAGTAAAACCTTTGGTGCTTCTGAAAGTAGCAGTGCTGTGTAGGTAGTGATACCAAATGTCATAAGAACAGAGCATCTCTCCTAGCCTGGAAAACTGAGCTGGAAAAGATGTCCTTTCAAGAGCTTCTATCTATACTCCTTTGCACTTGCAAGGCTGAGAAGCCCCTCTTGGTGGTGATAAGAGCCACCCCTCTGTGCTGCCAAGACCTGTGCCACTGAAATAGTAGGAGGCATCACCCTGGCTTCCCTGGCTTTTTATCAGGCTAGCAGTGAGCAGGTGGTTGAGAGGAAGCACAAACAGCCTGTCTGTGTCATTGCAGCGCTGGTGTCGGGAGGACGGGGACGTTCATCGCCATCGACCGCCTGATCCAGCAGATGGAGATGGAGAACACGGTGGATGTGTATGGGGTGGTGTACGACCTCCGCATGCACCGACCCCTCATGGTGCAGACTGAGGTGAGGCTCTCTCCCATCCTGCTGCACGTTTCTCAGCTGTGCATAATCGTCCATGTGTAGCTCTGAATTACAGGACAATAAGATATTAGGGAGTTACAATTGCTCTTCATTTACCCTCCCTCCCTCCTTCCTGCCTCATCTCTTCCCCACAAAAGTGGTTGCAGCCAGCGACAACAGTACATCCAAGCAATGTCTTTACAGAGCATTTATGAGACTGGCATTTGGAGCTGGAAGGAATCGAATCCTGAAGCAGATATTTTTGCAGACCAGTTTTACCCATGTGGGTTTTAGCTGTGAGCCAGAATTATCTGGAGTCAAGTAGTTTTGGTGTGCATCTTTGCTTTTGTGTTCTGCAGGAATACAAGTATTCCTACAGAAATTACCACCTTGATACAGAAAGGTGTATGGACTAACTCAAGCTGATTTGAAAAAGACTGTAATCATGAAAGTCTTTTAGGATAGCATTAGGCATGACTGATTCTAGTTCTAGACAGCAAGACTTCATACTGGTTTTTTTATTGGGGGTGTTGATCAGATCATGATCTTTGCAGCTCTGTTTTCTATAAACTATACATATAAGTTCTAAAACAAGCACTGTGGTAGTGAAATGCCCAAACCTATATTCAGAAGCAGACTTACTTCCAAAATCAGGTATTTTTCAGAAATGTATTTCCTTCTCTCTTTCTCTCATCAGGACCAGTACGTCTTCCTAAACCAGTGTGTCATGGATATCATTAAATCCCAGAGAGAGAGGAAAACTGACCTTATCTACCAGAACGTGACAGCAATGGCAATCTATGAAAACTTCACACCTGGGCCAGCCTTTGGGAAGGCCAATGGCTACCATGCATAGTCCAGAAGGAGCCCAGTGCCTCCAGGAGGCGTTACCTGCCCTCAGCAAAGGAAGGTGTCCAACTCGTGTTTTCTGGGATTGTGTGCAGTGTCTCATGTCTGGCTCCTCCAGTTCTGTCTGCATTCAGAGGTGTGATCTACAGGAGGAGAAACACAATGCTCGCAGGAGTTGCAGACTGATGTTAAACAAAACCCAAACAACAGAACCCAAGTGAAACTTTTTTAAGTTAACAGAGGAATCTTTTTTTTTTCTTGGGAATTTAACAGTACTGATAGGTGAAATAGCATTTGCAGTATGAACAGTGAACTAGGATTTAAATATTAAAATAATAACACAAGCTTTTTATTGCAATTTTATATGATTTAATTTACAGACACCAGGCTGGTGGGCTGTTTTGATATATTTAATTATAAGTTTCAGGAAGATATTTTGTCTACTGTATCTGGTTACTTAGTTAATAGATATGTGCCTCTGTGATATATTTTTTTTCTGTCTTCCTTTTTATTTAAAAAAGGAGTACAAATGGCTCCTTCAAATGGACATTTATACTTGGAAATTGTGCCTTTTCTAGTTGCTACTCTAGAAAAAAAAAAACAGCAGAGATTTTATTTTTGTACTGAAACTCTTAATGAGAACACAGATTTTTTGAATAAGGCTTATGTCAAACTTAACTGTAGTTGCACTGTTGGCAGGACTCTCCAGAAGTTTGGAGGTGAGCTTTGTTTTTGCATTTCACCACAAATATCCCCTGCCTTAATGTTTCGGTGCCTCTGCCAGAGGAAGAGGAGTGTGGTCTGTCACTCCGAGCTTTAACTGTAGTTAAAAAGAGAGCAAATGAATCTGTGAATGTGTGTGTGGGGGTGTGGATGAAGGACAGAATAGCTCCTCCCTGTTCCTGGCTGATATTCCTGTTTTTATACAATTTATAATGATTTATTTAAAGGTGCAATATATGATTTACTGAATAATTCTCACTCTAATAGAGTTTTTCTCAGGTTGGTGTCTTTTTATCATTGTTGTTGTTTTTCCTCAAATATATAAATCTGTGAAAATGCTGAAACTAAGGTTCCAAGTGTTCGAGCACTCCCAAACGGATCAACTGGCTTTACTGTTTCTACCAAAAGACATTGCACAAAATTTCTGCTGTAAGGACAAATTTCTTGGTTGTTTTAGCCATTCAAAACTGAGACACATCATACCTGCCTGCATCTCACTTATCCAGTGTAATTGTTTCGTAATTATTTGCAATATACTGCTGCTTTTGTTTTGACTGGTCCTTTTAGGAACTGAAGAAACAAGCAGAAATCCCCTGTTGGCTGATTCCACAAGTCAAGGATCAGACTGGATTTATTTTGCTGGTACATAACTGTTAGACTTAGGAAGGCATTACCAATGAAGGACTTAGGTAGATTGGGGTGAGGGGAGGGTGTCTTATTTTGGTCTTTGGATCATTGCACTGGTTGCATTGCAGTTGAATATGAAGTTTATGAATAATGCTATAGAATAGCTATAAAGCAGGGAAAAAAATCTTGTGAAGGTTTAATAACCAGAGTCCCTGGAATTCTGCTGCTTTTTTGTTGTTGTTGTTTTGGGGGTCTGTCTTTGTTTTAGTAGAGTTGTCAGAAAAAGCTGAAGATGCTAGGAGTATATGTGGCTTTACAGTGGAACCTGGCAACCTCACAGGATCCAATGTCAGCTAAAGGAGAACGTAGGAATTCCTGTAACTTTACTGTAACAACTGTAACTTTACAAATATCCTGAGGAATTTTTCACAACCTGGTGTGAAACTGTGGTGTGCTGTGCGAGCAAAACTGGAGGACAAAGCACAGTGCACTTTTGGTTGTTAGGTTTTGGGGTTTGGTTTTGTTGATTATTTTTTGAGTTTTTGGCTTGCTGTTGTTTGTTTTTGCTTTTTTTTTTTGTAGCAGCCACTTGTGGGTTCTTGAATATAATTTTGTTTCTCTTTCTCTGGAAATACTTAAAAAAACCCTCATAATGAGGTTCATGATCCCGCCCAGCTCCATCCAAACTAGCAGCCCACAAAGTGGATCTCTCATTTGCATTCTTCCTAAGCTGCTGTCAGATGACAAAGATAAACCACTTGCACCAAACAGAACCATTCCAAAAGAACTGTGAGGGAGGAAAGTCTGCCCTTTACAGTCATGTTATTTTCTTTAACTCTCTTAATTACTGCACATCTGTGCAGAGCACAGAGCCAGTATTCTTTATTCCAGGTCTCCCAAGAACTTGCTGCCTTAGGGAGGCAAGTGCTCTTTTGCTTCAGAAGGCCCTTGTTTTATATAGCATAGAGGAGAGGGAGATGAGTCTTCCATGCTAGATGATGTTGTTTCTATTCTGTTGCAGCAGAACATCAGAAAATGAGCTAGGACAGTATGTGTTTCTGCCTAACCACTGCCCAGACCCTCTTACAGAAAACAAATGGATCTGTCCCATTATTTTGGTGTTGGAAGCAGACATCAAATTCTCTCGTGTACCATCATCTAAGGAGTATCCATTTTTTAAGAACTGTAAGCAGTTGTTTTTCCAAAGCTGATGCATTGCGAAAAGAGACTCAAGGATGAAATAAATGATCTCTTGATTCTCTGCATGGGTGGAAAAAGTTAGTAAGGTTTAAACTGTTGTAAACATAAAATTTGGCATAGTGTCAGTGTGAGTAAGTAGGACATTCCTTATAGGATGTCTCTTCAGGAAAAGGACTACAGGTAATGCTCCACCTTGTGGATATGTCTTGATCAAGATGACTTGAAATCCTGCAAATGTTTTCTCCCTGCCTTCTGATGTTCTCTGTGTTATAATTGCTGAGGTCTTTCTCTTTAGTCAGTGTTTTCTCTCACTGTTGCTTATTTAAAGCTGTCCACTGAAAGCTCCACTGTGTGACAACTGCATCTCTTGCATTTCTGTTTTACCCTTTCTTCCCATTTGGGACCTGCTTAAGAAGGGAAAAGTCTTTCAAATAAGTGACTGTTGAATATCTTGAAATGATGTACAAATTTTATTGTTTTCATATTTGTTGTACAGGAAATTTCAGTACATGTCTGTAATATTTTTAATGGTTTGATTTGTTCTTAAAAATATAAAAATAACAATTAAAAAGCATCATCCTAGAGCACTTCTGGTCTTATTTTTCTTTGTTGGGATTTTGTTTTGAATAAAATTAATTGGTAAATACCCATTTCATTTAGAAGGGCTTTAAAAATGGAAAGTGGGTTCCCATCCTCTGGGGTGGCACTTGAGTCAGTTGTGTACTGCAGTCACTGAGCTCCCTGGGATGTTGTTCATCTGTCATTCAAACTTCCCTTGCAGACCCTGTCTATGATGTTAAAGTGTCCTGGCAGTTGGTAGCTTCTCTAAATGAAGAGCTTGATATCAGGTAATGAAATGGGACCATCATCCAAGGTCCATCAAAGATTTCCATTTGCTGAAATAGCCTTGAGGGGGAGGACCAGTGTTTCTAAGACTTATTTTCTTCCAGAGAAACAAGTGATCACTTTTTCATCTTTTGAAGATATTGCGTTGTCTGGAGGTGGTCATAGAAGGGGATACAGAAATGTCTTTGTAATGTTACAGCTGGCTGCTGAATTACCTACCTGCCTGTAGATGCATAGAAAATTACCTCAGTTAAGTGCCTTTCTCCTAAAATTCTTAGCTGCCATTCTTGGCTGCCATCTGAATCACTCCCGAGGAGGATCACATGCCTGGAGGGTGATACTGGTGCTCAGCAGCTCTCCAGTTCATCACAGGGTGCTTACACTAAACTAAAATCTTGTGATTCTCTGTGGCAACTGCTGTGTTTTCTGGAACGACTGCACAGTGAGATGGGAAGAGCCAAGTGTGATTGTCTTGTCATTGTTCAGTGGGATCATGTGCCAGCCACGTGATGGTGGTCTTATCCTTGTGCTATTAGAACTTCAGGAAAGCCATGTTCTGGCTGTCATTTGGAGCCTTAGCCTGTTTGTGTAGTTGGAGCTGAACCTGAATATCTGGAAATCACATTCTGTACCTGGTCTTGTCATATGTTAGTTTTACTGCCTTGGAGATTAAAGAGACGAAGGTCAGAGAGGAGAGGATGTAGTGTTTCTGTCCTGTTCTTGGCTTCATAAATGGGATGTATTGATGCTGCCCTTGCATGCCCTTTCTGGCTGGGTGTTATCAGGCAGCAGATAAGAGTTTTGAGATGAACATGTGGGTGTTTTTGTGGATGAGGGTCAGAAATGTTGGTTTGGGAGGGAAAAACACCTGAAAACTTTGCACAGTGTGTTATTCTGAAGCAAAAAGCACAAGCCGAGGTCTTCTTAACAGCAGCTCCTGGGTGTTCTGGTAAAAACTAATTAAAAAATGCAGATGCAATCACTATGGTCAAGGGCTGGAATGAGGGGCAAGTGAAGATCAACAGTTTACTTGCTTCTGAGGTGGACAGGTACAGTGTTCTCCACTTCCTGTGCTCACCAGAGAAGTTACTGTACTTCCTTTCTTCTTTTACTGTGGCACTGCTTCAGGGAGTCCCTTTCAGCTCTTCACGTAAGAGCTTGTGCTGTTGAAAAACCTCTGCCTGCAAACAGGCAGCATTTTCAGCACTTTGAAGAAGTGTTTTTGATGTTGGTACGAAACAGTGCCTCTCTCCAGGCTTATGTTTCATTCCATGTTCATTACCCTTGGACTCAGCAAACCTCTTGCCTGTGCCAGCCTTCTGCCTGTGAGGGAGAAGCAGCAGAAATGAAGCAGAAAACCTGAGCTGGAAGCAGCAAGAGGAGCTGCATCCTTCTGGTATTGTTGGCTGAAGGGTAGGAGCTGTTAGTACATCTCATGTTGGGGAGAAACTGGGAGCCCTTCTCAAGCTATTTCTAAGATCTGAAGAAAAAGATTATGAATCCAGGCCTGTTCTTCTCAGTCCCTGTTACTTAGCAGAACCCCATTTATTCATTCAAGTTGCTTTCCCTGAGTTTATTTCATTTTAAATAATATACATAATTTCCTGACAGCCAGAAGCAAAACTAGCAAATTGTCCCCTTTCACTAAGAGTCCAGTTTGATCCTGAGTTACTTGAATTCACATTTTATCTCCAGCTTTCCAAGTAATCAGAGAAAAGCCAGATTGTTTGGAGCAATGTTCTAAGTGTAGGGCTGGTGTCTCATGGACATTCCTGGTATATTAATAATGCTGACAAGATTTCTAGGGACGCACAAGAGTGGTGTCCTCAGTGTGTGAGGGATAGAGCGCTCTTCACACACGGTGCCAGGCTGTTGCCCTTGTTTCACCACAGGGCAGGATTGTCAGGAAATCATGGGTCCTCTCTAAGGGAGACTAGACTTGTTTTATTTTTTTTGTCTGGCAGATTTTTGATGTGGTGCTTCCAGAGTCAGGAATATGCTATCAGCAGGAAAATGGGCTTTTTGATAATGGTCTAACATCAGCTCTGATTAAGGTATGTATCTACCTAAAAGGTGATTGTTGTCACTCCAGAAGGGAAATATCCTGTTCATTTCTGGTTTAAGCCTCCAGATGGCACATGATACCATTGGTCTTTCCATGGAAAGCTTTCCCTGCCAGGCTGCTCCTTTTTCACTTCCTTCCCAGATTCTGATAACCTCCTTCCACTCCTTATGCTGTTTACACTACCTTGCCCTGGCCCATGTCATTCGATAAGCCCAGGCCTGTGTATGGCCATCTGCCTGCTCCACAGGGATATGTAGAGTGTTGTACACCTGATTGTGACTTTTTTCAGGAAATCCTAAGCTCAGCAATAGCCTGATAATACCAAATAATCCTTTGCTACCTCAAGAAGTGCTCTCACTCTCCACTGTTGCTGATCCCTAAGTGTTCTGATGGTGTGTGTATTCCAAGGTGTAAGAGCTCTGACTGGGACCAGCCTGCAGCTGGTTATTCAGCATTACCAGCTGTGTGCTCGTTTCCCAGCTTATCAGTCTGCTCCACAGCTGTTCCCAGCAATAACAGATTTATGAGATTGCTGAACATAGTGCAGGTACATCAATAAAGACACCGAACAATGATGTGCTTGCTCGTACTACTCAATATGAGTAACAGTTAAAAGGTTGTTCCATTTAATGGATTTGTTTGTGTGTGTGTGTGTGTGTGTGTAAAACACTAAAGATGACTTTTCCCTGCTTTTTTTTTTTTTTACACAGGTCCTTGGGGAGATCTTAAATGTAGATTTTAAAGCATCTAGCAACATCTGCTGAGTTACTTTGGCTTCCTCTGTCTCCCATTTGAAATACAATGAGATTTCAATACAAAGTTCTAGTGATAGATACGTTATTTTACAGACAAGGCAATAATGGAGATGAGTGTGTGAGAGGTCTAAATCTTCTGGAAGATCTACCTGCAACTGGCCAGCTGTTTACAAATCCTTCAGCCTTTGAGCAAGGAATAAATCAAACCTGGAAATAACATTTCACTTCAGAACGTCCCATGCTCTTGTATCAGTTGTGGAAGATTTGCTCTGAGAAGAATTTGGCTGAGCTGAACAGCTCTCAGATGCTGCCTCCTGGTCTGAGTGATGCTCCTAGTGCTGATGGTCACAGGCCAGGTTGTCGCATCCTGGATAAAGCTGAGCGCTGGAGGCCACTTAACAAAACAGAGAGAAAAATTTGTGACCAATGTGGATCAGTCAGACCTTTAAACTAACATTGTAATTTAATTATAAACCAGGTCTAAAGCTACTGAATCAGTTTTTCTCTGCATGAAGATCTCCTAAAATGTGACTGAGATACCAGAAATTACATTTCATAGTGTTTGCTGCAATCAATATTTTCTTGTGTCAAGCTCACTGGCATCACATTAGTACCAGTCATGTTATTTCTGTTAAGACACTTGATGTTGCCATTTGTTATTTTGAAATTTAGTTTTTTTTCTCATTTTAGAAAATGCTGCCTTGAAAAAATGCCACTAAAAAAAAAGATTTGAACAGTTCCACCCGAAATAAAAATGTTTGGCAATTTATTTCTGTTTTATGTATTCATTTAATAAATATAAAAATATTTATTTATGGTAATATTTTATTTATTTTTTTTTACCATTTATTTATTTGTACCATTTGGACATACTTTTAAAGCAATTGAAGGTAAAGATGAACATGACTGTTTCAATCAGGATTTAGGAAAATATTTCATGTTTTTTTTCTAAAATGTGTTTTTCAGAGAAAGGGACTGAAATACTGAGAAATCCAAAGAAAGCTCTAGCTCCTGTCACATGTGGAACATGACCTTATCTCTCCTCCCCTATTCTTGCAAGTCAGACAAGAGAGGGAATGTAGGCATACACAGAGCAGGCAGCTTGCATAAGACCTTGGTAAACCAAACTTCTTTTTTTTTTTTAGCAATATTAAGCACACAGTTAGAAAAGGATGGGACAAAGAATAGGGAATCTGAATGTGTATGGATGTTAATCAGTAATATTTTTTTAAACTTCCTGCAGATGGCATTCTGAGCCACATCAAACTGAAGGCAAGTTCCCCTAACTCCAACAGCTCTCCTATATGTAGATTTTAGCATTCTATTTGTTGACCTATTTCAAGACATATTTTTTACACAGTATTCTCTTAATCAGATTTATATATTTGAGTTAGGACCTTATTCTAAAGAGCTGTAGAAAATATATGCTCTTTCCTGAGGAGCATGGCACTGAGCCATCCATCACATATGTTTAGGTTATCCACTTTCCATTTCACAGACAGAAATTAGATATCTTTTTACTTTTTATTTTTAAATTGGTTTTCCCTCTGGTTACATTATTCTATTGCAATGAAATTTTATAAGTCAGCCTGAGGAAGGCACAATGTTATTACCAAACCAGGGCCTTACAGCTCTTTCAAAGTCATTGGCTTTAAATGATATTAGAAGTACATGTGGAAGTATTATTCTATGTACTACAGTCAATTGGTTCCAGATGAAACATTGTTATAGTTGCAATTTATAACATGAAGTGATCAATATGTTGTAAATGCTTTTACAGGGTAGAGCCAGAATCTCTGTGGAAACACAACCAGCACCATCACAGTCTGCAGAGACTGCTCTCTGCACCCAGAAAAACACAACCCTGCAGATTTTCTTGGGATTGAGCTTTCACTCAGTGGACATTACAATTTACAATGATTTTGCTGTTTAGTTTATTCTGGAAAAGGCAGGATGGCTCTGGAGGACTCAAGTGGCTGCTTCCTCTGGGCTGAGGACACAGCTGCCAAGGAGGGAAGGACCATTTCCTGATTAGAGTTTGCAATCAATGATATGGCCAGAGAAAGGAGATAAACACAACCAGCAGCTGAGGCACGAGGCAGCAGGGTGTGGTGACCATGGTCACTTTAATAAGCAGCATTTGCAATTGTCTCCCATTTTTCAGACTTCTTAGATATAAAATTTTAGGAGACATTTGAAGGCTGTTTTGCAAACGGCTCAGAAGTAGTTCCTTTCAGCAAAATGGGTGGAGTAGGAATAAAATCAGAGGGCTTTCAATGTAGGCGATTCAATGTTGGTACCATTAACAAAGACAATCATCTTTGAAATACCCCAAAAAGAATTTGCAAAATGAACTGATGTCTTTTCTAGCAGCTGCATTGTGAGGATGAATTGCTTTCCCAAGGCTGGGGGAAGCAGAAAGCACTCTTGCTGTGCTGAGGGAGATGTGGTGGGGAAAACCTGTGTGTTCCATTGCAGGTGTGTAGTGCAAATATTTGCAAAAGTGAAGCTGTGGTACTGCTTTTTGTTTCACACAACAGAAAAGGAAAAAGTAAGTAATTTCTGCAGAGTTAAGAACTTCCATTGCAAAAATTCAAATATCTCAATAACCTCAAATCCCAGAAACTGCTAGGCAAACAGCAGGGATAGATAGTGTGAAGCCTCTCATCAGCCTCCATAGGAAAGGCATCATGTTCCAAGCTAATAGTGGCCTTTTAACTTTGCTGGTGTGTAAGGAAAATTCTTCCATGCTAATAGTCAAATTATGATTTCCCATGATTGAAAGGCAGGAGCTACTAAGCATAACAAAGTGAGTTTTCCCTGCTCACTAGGACATCTGCCAGCACTGTGATCAAATTATGGCTTTCCTTGGCCCACAGTCAGGAGCAAACTGCTTATCCTTGATCAAAAGCACAGTCTGCTTGGGTGGAGACACTTTAATTATTGGTGATGAATCTGACAAAAGATCTTTGAAGTGACAGTCTCAGGATGCCTCAGTGTTCACATATGGGGGAATCAATTGACTAATTACAGCAAGAAATAGCCTCAACAATGAAAGTGAGAGAGAAGGTGGAGGTCTGAGCTGTACTGAGTCACAGGCAGCAGGAGTGAGGGTGGCCAGGCAAGCGGGACCTGCTGGGGCTAGGGACTGTGGGTGGGGGACGAGACATTTGGGGTAGATCAGTAGCCATAGCATGTGTCTGGCTTTATGATCTGGTTCTTGCTATGCAAAAGCAGCAGAGGGGCCAGCCCAAGAAGTTGCAGTGGACAAAAGCGATGTTTCACAGTCGTGCCTTGTGAAGTCTTTATCTCCATCATGGGCCAGGCCCAGCAGCAGTCCCAGGCTCTCTGCGCCAAGCAGAGCCACAGCACATAAAACCAATTCCATAGTGCTCTAAGGGAAGGAAAAACCCAAAATAACTTCTACAGTTAAATGAAATGCCATTTTTTGCCTAACTAAATTCACAGCAAATGTGGGAAGCAAATGGCAAGGACAGTGGTAGATTGGGTCTTGCTACTCCTGTTGGAAATCCCCCCATCCTGTGAGGTTTAGCTGCAAGGAAGGATTTGTGATTAGGATGAGAATGCCTGCTCTCTCCAATCCTCCCTGCTTCCCTGGTAAACCGAAATCAGGCAGGCATCCTGAATTGTGGCCACAGGCCTCCTATCTGCTAATGGGTGTGGGGAGGACTCATTTCAAAGGGTGGAAGTTACAGCACCCAGATGGATTCCCCTTTGGCAGCAGATGAAAGCTCTGTGGTTTCAGAACAAAGAGCTCCATTTTTGCATGTAGGAAATCAAGAGATCAGCTGAGCAATGTTATACAAGCCAGAAGGGAAGCCTTAAAAGTTAAAAAAAGCACATTATACTTGATGCATTCGGCAGTGGTGCTGAGGCATTCTGTGCTAAATGAAATAGTAATACAGCTCAGGTGAGAGCACTGGCTCAGGACAGCAGATTATACGTCTTCTACACTGTGGGATACCACTGCCACTAAAAAGAGGAGAAAAGTCCTCAGTTTTTTAAAAAAAGTATTTGCATCTGTTTTGAAATGGCAGCTGGAATAAAATGCAAGCACTGGTATTTGGCACTAAAGTTACTGAAGCAAGTAATAATTTTGTACTTTTTCTCAGTTTGGCTGGACTTGCATGCTGGGAGCTGACTTGGAAGGACTGGGCTGGCATCAAGTGTTTTCTTGTGCTTCATGGCTCCCATGCATGATCCTGTTGAGAACACACTTGAGTCAAATCAAGATTCACATGGCGCTGGCTGGCAGTTGAGAACAGCTTTTAGATCCTGGCTCTCAGAAGAAGTTTCTGTCCTGTATGTAATTCCTTGTTCCATGGGTTTATAAATGTTCCTCCTCTCTGGTCCACCCAGGCTGCTGTCAGGGCTGTTCCTCAGTGTCCCTCACCGCTGGTGAGAGGTGTGCTCTCACTGGGGAGCCTTTTCCCAGTTTCAGTGCACAGTGGTGTGGCTGGGGAGGCTGGAGCCAGCTGGGGCAGCCCCTGGCCCTTCTCCTCACAGGGGCTGCTCCTCTGCTGCCAGCTCCTGAGCACCACAATGGGCATGGATCTTGTGGCCACCCCCCGCCATCAGGCCCGGCCTCCTCGTCTGAGCTGGCCATGTCCACTCTCCCCTACTCCTGCCATTGCAGGGACAAGACTGGCACAGCCCCTGTGTAAGCTGGCATGCAGCAGGTGGGTTTGCCTTCTTCAGACATTTCTCTCCAGACAGAAATGGAGTGAAAATGGTGCTGGGAGAAACAGTGAGGCCTGTCCCAGGTGGGAGGACGCTGAGAGTCCTGAGCGGCTCCTCGGGGTTCCCGCCACTGCGGGGAATGAGGAGGATTTGTTTCCAACCTCACTTTGGGGTTTTTAGCAAACACCTTGTTGGCCACCCCACATATTTAAGGGTTACACTGGGCTGTCCCCAGCCTACAGCATCTGCCTGAGGGGCAGGAGGGTTGTTAAGAAGCACCAGGGGCAATGACATTTCTGTGCACCAACAGGTCTAATGCAGTGCTCCTACGCTTTCCCGAGGTCTGAGGCAAACCGGTCAGTAAATACATGGATTTGGGGATCTCTGGCAGGAGCCAGCAATGTCCAGAGCTGGGCCAGGCTGCAGGCTCACACCTTGGAGCGCTGATGGTGATGGAGGGCTTGAGTTGATGAATTTCACCCATTAGTCCTTGCACATGTGGAAGGGGGAAGAAGGTGAGGGTGGAGAGATTCATGAATAATTAAACTCTGAGACAGAAGAACATACATAATGCATGATAAATTAGTCCAAGTGCAGTGGAGGAAGCATGGGTAAAGTTTGTTTCGACAAGCAGAAAATGGGATGTGACAAGGTATTGATGCCATAACATCTGTTTGCTAAAATTTTTCATTTATTTATATAGATTTCCTCCCCCTCACAGTTAGGGGCCAGCCTAGAGTGGCACAGAAATCAGCAACTGAGATGAAAAACGAGTTTGGCTCCTGCTGGGTCCCAGTCCAGCACTCTCCCTGCCTGGGAGATCTTCCTCCCTGCTTAGTGCTCTTCTTCCCTTTCTGGTAATCTGATGCAATATTTCCTGCCCGGTCACTTGGGCTGTTGTCTGACTGCAGCTAAGGCGGGTAGGGTAATGCTCTTAATTCCATGGAAACAGAGAGGCCCATGTTGACTCACTTCAGCCTTTTCTGATCCCAGATTTCCTAAATGTTTTCTTTCTTCTAAACTGTATTTGCTGTTACAACATAAATTATTTATAAGATGTTACACTTGTTACAGATGGTAATGAGGCTGCCAAGCAGAGGGCATTGACTCTATACTGCAGTGTCAAAGTGATTTAAGGAGGGGTGTGTGTGTAAATAAAAACCCAGTCCCTTCCTTTTATTGAACAAACCCAGCAGATCTGTTCAAATTCACTTTTCCCATAAATAACACCAAAGGCCAAAAGCTGCATTATTAGACTTTCAGAGTTGCTTCATCTGAATCAGAGCTCTGAGCAGCATTGGTTTCTTTCTTTCTCCAGCTGTGAATCACTTAAGGTCTCCTTTCCTGTGTTAATGAATAAGTTAGGTGTCTGTCATGATAGATCACAGGACACCATACACAGAAGGTATTTATTACATGTACCTGCCACACAAAATCCCCAGCTTTGACAGAGCTGGTTTCATCCCTTTTGCTCTTGACAGACTGCTCATGGAGTAGTGCAGCAATCTGGAGCCAAGCACTGCAACACAAATTCTTGGATCTTGTCTCTCCTTCCACATTCTGCTCACTCCAAAGTAGCCTTCTCTCTCAAAGCAAGGGCCACTGGGTGCCGTGCCTGCTGACCTGTCTGCTCCAAGAGAGGGCATCTCACTTCTCACAGGGGCAGACAATTCACAGGGAAATAATTTTCTGTTGCTCTCTTGCAGTCTGGTTTTTCTTTACTCTAGAACCAATGCCTGTTTTCTGGTGCATACTGCACTTTGATTTTTCCATGTTTCTGGAGTCCCAATAAGTAGAGACTGCTTAGACTTGAGGTATGTTAAAAAATAGTCTGAGTTCTTCTGATTGTTTTACTGTTTTTCATAAATATGGTCTTTCATCACTCTTGCTAGAAAACATGACACTAAAGAAAGTCACAGCATCCTGCTGTCCCTTGTGATCAAAGTAGGTGTGAAGGGTTGAGTGTAAACCAGTTTTCTCCCAAAATTCAATACATTCTCTTTTAACACTGAGGTCCTCTATATATATTAAAAAAAAAAAAAAGTATTAAAGAACTGTGCAAATACTGAGCTTATAAAACATACAAAAGCAAAATACTGCTGTTAAATAGTTAAGTCTGCCAACCCCCTCACTGAGGACACACGGATGCCAGCTGTATGTCCAGGTGCTGGAAAAGATGGGGAAGAGGAAAGTAGCTTTTGATCTTGTGTTACAGAGAAGCCCAAAGCAGATTTAACAGCCTTAGCTCTAACTACAAAGATATGCTTCAGTTCCTTGAAGTGTCATAGGCTTCCTGCATGCTGCTGGGCTCTCCTAGTGAAAGAAAGTGATGTAGCTTTCCCAGAAAAAAACCACCCTAATTCACAAAGTTCACAAAGGACAAAGAGTGCTGAAGAGAATAAAAATGAGCTATGGCTAGGCAAAGCATAAGCACGCTATGGAAACTCCTCTCTGAGCAGAGTTCTGCTTGCTTTTCCTTATTTTTTTTTTTTTAATTTTTATTTTTTCTGTGTGTGTGTGTAGGGTTTTTCCCCTTCAGCTGTTGCAATGACTCACTGATTTGCATGGCCACTCTTGCTATGGATTCTGAAAAGCCTTGAGTATACAACTGGGTTGATAAAATTCCCTGTCAGCCATCTCTAATTCAGCTAGATTTTTTTTCTTTTTCTTCCTTCTCCCTCCTAGTGCCTTAA
Organism: Parus major; assembly: GCF_001522545.3. Lineage (NCBI taxonomy): Eukaryota > Metazoa > Chordata > Aves > Passeriformes > Paridae > Parus > Parus major. The sequence continues at coordinate 14,167,829 of NC_031774.1, forward strand.
TCTAGATGGGCCTTACCACTTTAAAACTAAAGTGGGACACAGGGATGTGAGAGAGAGAGAAAAGGAAAATTTCAGAACTCCCTGCCCTGTTCCAAATTAATTAGAGCCCAAACCACCTCAAATATGTGTAGAAAGCAGCTTAGCAAATGTTCTCCATTACTGCATTTAAATCCTGGAACTGAAGTTTATGATGAGTGATAAATTAAACCCTGCACCAGTGCCTTTCTGTGCAGTTTGACCTCAGTCCAAATACACAGGAGAAGAAAATGTATGTGCTCACCAGGATTTTAGCACAGTGTGCACAACTCCCAGCCTAAATAAACCCAATGCCTGCCACGGGGATGGGACACCAAGCACAACTGCCTGGCTGATTTTTGTCTTTTCAACTGTGTGAAAATGAAGAAGTTCCTGGAGGCAGGATGCTCTTGAAACCTGCTTGCCATGCCCCTCTTTTTTATGCCACTGGTGTGGGTCCTGGCCTGCTGCTGGCTTTGTGCTCTCCAGCTCCTGGAGGGAAGGGGGCTCCTCACCTCCTGTCAAGAGTCCCTTAGTTTCCTTAAGCCAGGTGCTCTGAGGATGTGTATTTCCAGCTTGGCTGCCTCTCTGCAGCCAAGACACTATTTTCTGAAGTTACTTGCCTGTTTCCAAGACCCAAGGCCCTACTTGAGGGAGCCCTCAACATGTACTCACCTTCAGGTTGGTGTGCGTTCCCTGCCCAGCACTGCCCTTCAATGGACAATATGGCAGCATACCAGGCTCCAAATGGAATTCTGTGTTTTCCAGAGATAGATCCCCAGCTGGAAGAAAATCCTGTGTGAATTGACATGGGTCTATGCCAATTTACATCAAAGGAAAATACAGATCATAAATGCTTGCACATGCAGCTTTTCAAGATCAGAGTACAAAGTCGATGCTGCTGAATTTGGTTAGGCTGTGCCTCTGTCCTGCCTGATTTTAGCATTGCGTGGCTTTTGAGGAGCCTCTTTTCCAGCTCCTCCAGTGTAACACAGCCTTCAGAGCTCTGGGGGAAACCTCTTTGGCTTGTTGTCCTCCAAGTAGCTCTATTACCGGCATGAAAGGAGAGGCTTCATAAGAAATTATGTAGAAAGAGACCTCTCTTTCTACATAAATATGTAGAAAGAGAGGTCTCATATAAATATGTAAAAATATATCCATATAAACCAGGAGGTTACAGGCAATAGCATATAAAAAGGAAAAACAGTTATTGTTAATGAAAGTAGTGCTGACCCTATTCTAATATCTATTCTAATTTCCAATCTTCATATTCTAATCTCTTTTTTCTTTATTGTTTGCTTTTTCATTAAGACCCCCTCCCCAATTCAAGGTGCAGTGTAGCTTTTTGCAAAGACTTAACCTTCTAAAGGGCTGTCTGCACTACAGACAATTTTGTCCTCCAATACATGTAGGTGAGGGTATGCAACACTAGTGGTGAAGACTGGGTGGTATTTACTTTTCTTTTGTGTCAGGAGACTGAAAGAAATGTTGCTGAGAACATGGGATTTCTCCAGGGCTGCCCTCAGATTGGGTGGCAACTCAACTTTGCAGATAAAGCACCTTGGTGCAAAATTTCTGCGGAAACAAATCCAAATAGTTTCAAACCCAGGAAGTCTAGGGGAGGTAAATGCAGCAAAGCAGTAAAATAGTGAGTATGCAGAGACCACCTGTACTTTTTCTCTGCTAAGATTTTGTGGCAAAAATGTGTCACCTGCTGTCAAAAATGTGTGCTCAGACTGATAACACATAGGCCTGGTCTTATTCAGACTGTTAATTTACAAGTAAAGACCTCCAAAGGCCTTTCTTGACTTGCTTTCATGCATAACTGTCAGAAATGCCTTGTCACCTTTAGGATTTGCTGTTAGATAACACATAGTAAGACTGATTTTATTTTTTTTTTTGACTGGCTTTTTTTGTTTTTCCAAGGAAAGGCAAGCCCTAACGATCCCGGGATGTCAGACAGCTCCTCTGTGAAGTGTTGTTGCACACTGGGATATTTTGCTGCTGCTGTAGGACTGGCAGGGTGAAATCAAGGGCTCCTCTGAATGGCAATGAAGTCCAGGACAAACACGTGGGGCTGAGAACAGGATGACTTCCCGCAGCCACTGCAGCAGGTCCAGCTCTGGAAAATAAAATAGGGATAAGGTTTTCACAGTCTCCACACTTCCCACCATGAACTGTCTTCAAGTAAAGCTAGGTTGTGTGAGCAATAATTCCCAGTGCCCCACAGAAAGCTAGGTCTGGTGTGGTACCCCTCTAGCAGCATGAATCCATGGCTCCAAATGCCCCTGTATTGCTTCCCAGCTCATGAGGCACCTGCCTGACTGATTCCTTTACCCTTGTCTGTGTTCAGAATAGCTGTGCACCTATTTTAGCCAAGTGCAAGCTGTTTTTCATGCAGGATGACTGTGTACAGCAGCACAGGCAGGGGAAGCTGGATTTTTGGAGAGCAGACCCTCGGCACAGGACAAAATGCTCGCCTGCACTCTGATGCTGATTTTCTCCTTTATTGGCTGCTCCTGAGGCTGCAGCCAGAGGAACGGTCTCCTGTGGAACGGCAGCTTTAGACAATTTTATTGGCTGATGAATCTGATCTTGCCTGGCCACCTTCCAGAAACACTGACTTGCCCGAGATGAGAGTGAGAGGAAGATTGCTCTCCCCGGGGCTCTAAAGCAGTTGTTTTGAGAGCAACGTAGCACCCATGCCTTGCTGCACGGTGAGTATAGAAGGACAGGTCCGTATAGCCACGTCTATATGTGTAAAGTGCTTTGTGATCTAATTGCTGACACAATTAAATGTGCGGCTCCTGTGGACTGTGTCTCGTTTGCTGCTTAATTATGTGAAAATGTACTTGGTAAATGACTTGCTGTCACAAAATGCTCGATTAACTGTTGCAATGATCTAAGTTAAAACACTGCGTTCGTGTCCTACTCTGGTTATTTCCTGTGCTGCAACACATTGATTTAAGCTTTTAGCCATGAGAGAGCAAAATGCAGCTGCAAGATGTTGATATTAAAATGTTTTCTTTGGTTTTATTATTTTTCTAGTGGAAACTCAAAAAAAATTAGCTGCTTGCTAATATTTGCTCAAGTCTTCTAAAAATTGCTGATTAATCTTGCCCTTTCTTTATTAAGGGTAACTTTTGTGAAGTTTGATGCTATGGATCATTTTGCAAGTTGTGCTTTGCCACAGAGCAAAAATAGGGCAGAGCAAAGGAAGGGAATGTTTTTAATGTAGCCCCCAAAGTGTGTGGTGCTTAAAGTGGCAGGATACTGCATTGCACCTGCATCAATTGCAAACAGCTCTACAGATAAATATTTCTGAAGAGCCCCCAAAAATATTTCTACGTAAGGAACTGGTTGGTCATCCATAAGGATGGTTGACCAGCAGCACTGGAACAGAATGAAGGAATGCAGCTTTTTAGACTGCAGCAGTCCTGTAATATACAAAGATGCAGCTAATCCTGAGAGTGCCTTGTACCTGCTGCTTCAAAAATGATACTAAATAACCAACATTCACTCTAACAACCTGCAGTGCCCCTTATACTGAGTGGAGTTTGAAAATGTGTATATTTGACAGTTTTGGGAAACAGCATTTTATCACTGTACTTGTTCAAAATATCTCTCTCTAATATTTCATAGGGGTTTTTTTAGGAGAGGTGGTGCACTAAGTGGGGTGTCAGTGTTTTCTTCAAACAGATCCCTACTGAACATAGTGCAAGGACAATACAGCTTCCTCAGAGTTAAGACAAAGTATTAAATTAATCTGAGTAAAGCTATACATAGTCCCCAAAGATTTCCCAGGCTTGAACTTTGTGTTCCCTTGGGCTGTAGCACAGCTGTTGATGGCAATGATGTTTTTCTTCATTCTTCTTCCTGAGGGCTAAGGAGGAACCTGAGCAGCTTCATGATTTGACTTGGCTGGAATAACTTTGCAGTACCATACTGGCCTGGGATGCAATGGGTTCCTTAGGGAGTCAGAAATGGATGGCATGGGGCTGCCTACAACCTCTTGGAATCACCTGCACCACAGCTGTCTTTCCAAGCGGTGTTGAAGTTACATTTTGAGTACTCTGGGAAGAGGATGGAGCAGGAGGACCAAGTTTTTAGCTGCAGGAGAGAAATGAACACTGATTTTCAGCTGTAGTTGTAAGGAGGAGTCTCCCCATTATGTCCAAGTGGGGAAGAGGGGAGGCCTCATTTGGTGGAATTCCATCTCTATTTCAGCTCAGAAGGAAATAACTTGTTGAACTGGCTCCCATGAGAAGTGGAATGGCAGTCCATGAAGTCACGTGGCCCTGTTACCAGCTGTGGTTGTGAGAGTGAAGTAGGACCTTGTGGTAATGAGAAATGATGCAGCGAATATGGTTTAGTATGACTTTTGTGCAATTGTGCCAGGTAGCACTGACAAACTTGGTCTCTGACTCTTCTAAAACATTTGTTTGGCCCTGAAAATAGTCTAAACTACATTTTACCTTTTCACTGTTTTTCTGCACCATTCCTATGCCTGTTCTTGCTTCCAAAGGAGCCATGAGAATCTGACATTCATACTCACTGGATTTCAAACATTCCTTCTAGAAATCACAGGCTCTGTCATGATATGGAAGACGAGGCTGTTTTATACCTAGTTTTAGAGATGTGTTTGTGATTTCCTGGGATTTTCTTGTGGAATCTGAATTATAGCTTATTTCAGGTTAAGATTTAAGTTTAATGAATGTAGTATAAAATGTAGTATTAACATACCAGCTCAGTACCTGCTCATGTTCCTGGAGAAGTTTTTTGTATTAATGCCAGACATGAATCTATGAAACTGCAATCTGTGGCAGTTGTAATACTGAAAAGGGAAATAAAAAGGGAGGAAACTGTGCGTGAAGATGTGAATTTTGCTAGTTTTAAATTTAAATGAAATGCATTGAAGGTAAGCCATGGTAGAAATAAAGCTTTGCCACTAAATAGGATGCAATTTGTTTGGAGTGGAATGAATTATTCTCTTGATTCTTCAAAGGGCTTTTTGAAACCCTGTTACTGATGTGCTGCTGGTGTGTTCCAGCAAAATAGTAACCATGAAAGAGCTGAATACAGGCTGCTTACTCCTTTTTGAGACTTTGGCATCACTCTACATGCCACAACAGGCAAAATGTTGGTGATTTCTGTCACTTTCAAGCCAAAGGTAGTAGTGGCCTCACTTTGGGCACTGGTAGAATGGACACCCAAGGAGTGCTCCTTGACCCTGATCTGTGTTGGTGGTCTGTGAGCAGTCCCAGGAAAGCAAGGGTGGCCCAGGGCCCTGTGGATGAGGATCAATCACATAGGATGAATTTCCCTTTCCTGGCATGGCCCTCAGCTTGTAGCAGTGGGAAGGCCATGACTGCAGCCAACCTCAAAACAGAATGGCAGATTCTGTTTTGCTGTTTCAGATTTCCTGTTCTGCTGCCAGTCTGGTGTGGTGCTTTGCACCCCATTTGCCTCCCTCAGCCTTGTAAATGTTGCAAGTTTCTTAGTGTTTTTGGAGTAGCTAAAAGGGCAATTCTAGAAATTTTACTTTGAGGGGAAACAACAGATAAAGAAAGAGGTGGTGACTAAAAATATAAAGCTTGTGATCTTTGTTAATGATTATATTTGGCAATTCTGTAGAAATGAAACCAAGAGAAAACTATGATTCTTTGACTTAAGAAAGCATTTATCTGGAAATGTTTTGTTTTTAGATTAAGACCTGAGTTAAGGAAGTGGAAATACATTGATTCATATTTTGGCATTTTAAAATAATTTCTATGCAATGCTCTTACAGCATATTCATTTAGAATGTGGACTTGCAAATTGCAGTAGTATTTTAAAACACTTGGAATTCAGAATGACATGTAAACTGTCTGCAGTGATTTTATTTTTATCTTTGTTGGGTTTGTTGGTTAGCTTGGATGTGAATTTGTATTTCTGTATATGTATATAAACATAATCCCAATTAACATGTATGTAAGTAGGAAGATGATAGGCAATATGCTTACATATATACCAGCATGTTATTGAGTCATAACATGAAATATTTACTCTCAATATCCATGTGTAATCCATGCTGTGCATTCATGCTAGGAGTAATAAGGCAAGAAACTGTTTATGCTCTGTGATACAGATAGCCAGATCAACAGTGGGAGTGAAAACTGGAATTGTTCTTTGGTTTCAATTACAGCCTGACAAATGGTGCATTCATTTTTCATTGTTAATAAATGGCCCATATGGCATCCTTCGATCACATGCTCTGCAGCTTCTGCAACAGTAAGGCATTTATTTTCAGGGAATACAGAATCTAATATTTGATCTGGGATTTCTGAGCAAAATACTGTCTTGGGTAAGGGAATGGACACTACTAGGAGAAGGTACCCTAGGTAGCTCAGAGTTTTCCAGTCTGAAGGCTTGGAGCATGCTGTACCCACCTCAGTGGCAGAGCCAGCAACCACCTCACGTTCCAAATCACACCAGTAAAACCAGGGAGGCTCTTTCCCCACAAAAAAACTCTATTCTTTCACAGAATATGTGAGGATGGCTTTTCCATGGTGCACAATCCAGAAGATTCCAGGATGCTTGGCATGCAGGGATAGATAAAAACGAACCAGAGAAAAAATGCAATGCAAAGCAAAATTAGAATTTCTTTGTGTGTGAGAAAAATGCATCATCAAAAAACCCACCAGCCTCACACACACATCCCTGGAATGAGGACAACCTATTTGCTTTTAATCATATTATTTATCATACCTTTTAGAAGCAAAACTGAAATCCATAGCCAGGACACCAGCTGGAGACATTCAGGAATATCTCCATGGAAATACCATCTTGGAAAGCAAAGCTTGCTTTGCTCATTATTATCTGCAGAGCACTGCAGTCTGGGAGAAAACAGGAGCTAGGCAACACCCTGTTTTCTACGCCCACAGTCTCAACAGAAGGATGGGTGCCTCTCTAGAGCAGCTCATGTCCTCCCTTATGGTGTAGCTCTTGTAGCCACTTTGACCTTAGTGGGCAGAAAGTGTTTGGGACCTTTCTGGGTGTTCCTACCAAAAATCATAATGATTATGCACAACTTGTGCCTTTAATGTAAACGGAAGTGTTTACAAAGCATACATTTTTTTACAATTTACAACATGTGGATGTACACTTCTACTTCCCCAAACACAAGAGGTTTCCTCCCCCACAGCATTCATGTGAACCTTCCAGGGATAAGGAGATGCAGGATGGATGCAGGGGGAAGGGAAAACCTGTTGGACTCTTCTTGGGAAAGTTTCATCAGTAAGACACCAACCTGTGGCCACTAGTATCTGCAACACTGTCAGCATCCCCAGAGTAGTTTCAGCTTCTGCTTTGGCAGTAGCAAATGGTAAAACTGCACAGACTCACTCACCCATGACCTTATATAAGCAAAGACTTGTGTCCCTTAACCTTTTGCAAAAGATGGACACAATATGAAAGGTTAAACCCCAAAGCAGATGGTGTATTTCTGTACCAAGCATCATGTCATGTTTTTGATGAAGTGTGTCCAAAAGACATTGCTCCTTTGGTGAAGAAACCATTAAAATGTGTAAATTTGTGGGAATCTTGGCTAAAATAGGCTCTCAAAATAGAGAGCTAGTACAAGGCACAAAGTTGAAAAAATTGGTCTCCACATAGGTAACTGAAATCGGGGGGAGGGTGGGGAGGAAGAGGATGTATAGGTTGTGTAATCATTTAATTTGCTGCTTTAGTGCTAATATATAAAATGCTTGCCCAGCATACCTGGCTTCTCTTTTCAGCTGGCTTCTTAGGAAGGATTTTTTGTGAGGAAAACACTCTATGTGGTGTTACAGGCCTGTAATTTTCAGGCTAGACTACAGAATGATTATATACTTGTTATTTTGTTTTCCCTTGAGAAAGCTCTGCAATGTTTCATAAATCCAGATGACTGTATAGGTTTTAGTGAATATGTAATTTTCCAGGTGGAATACATGCTGGTCAATACCTCTGTTCTTTGAAGAGGTGGTCACTAACACAAATGATGTCTGACAGGCTGTCCCTTACTGTGGAATGATCTGTCATCTCCTCAGGTTCTTGTAAATTGCTGTAACTTAAGATTAGGGTAAAATATTTAAAAGTTGTCAAAAGCAGCTTTAAAGCCTCTGACCTTCTAGATTTTAAAAGTGGTTTAGAGGCTTATGATGTTGAATCCTGTAATCACTTTCGAAATATTTTCCTAGTCTGTCTTCCTTGAATGAATAGAAATTTCTATTTCCTACAAGTAAAATGAGCCTAACTTTGGCCAAAAAGCATTGCTGATCATGAACTTGCTGAAATCTGCAAGGACTAGAATTTGGAATTGACTTGCTGAACTGATAAGATTTGTCAGGGACAGTCATGGGTAATTGCCTCAACCTTTGTAATATAAATGATTGTGCTTGAAAAAAAGCATAGTAGGAAAATGTATTTGTCTCAGGAAAGGAACAGTGAGCACTTGCCCTATGCAGGGCCAGGAACTGGACTCGATAATCTTTGTGGGTAACTTCCAACTCACGATATTCTATGATTCCATGATTCTGTGACTTAAATTATTTTCCAGAATCCATGATACAGGAGATGGGAAATTCCTCAAGGAGTTTTATCACAGCAGATTAGGTTTTTATATTAAATGTTCCTGTTTGGTCTGCAAACCAAACCTCATTCCTCTTGACCTTATTTATTATGGTAGACATCAAAGTTCAATATAAAAAAAGAGGAAGTATTTATTTAACTTCTTACCCCCTCTTTTATGGTACAAGGCTCTGTCTGGGCGGAAGAACAAAGATATGATGCATGAAAACATGAATGGTTTGTGTTCAAACTAATGTCCCATGTTGGCTCAAATATATGGGCATCACACTTTTTCTCCACCAGGGTGTCACAGAAATGCCATGAAGATCTTCTATGGAGGTGACTTCTACCTGAGAACCAAGGTAACAAACATGACCCAGTCAAGCGTGTGATAAATATAGACACCCTCTGCAGCAACTCGCACCAACACAAGCTCTGAGTTGCAAGGAAGACACGTGGCTTTGTCTCAGCAGTCAGTCCCTGCTTCATGCTGCAGTTAAGCTGCACTGGCTCCAGGTTATTGCATCTGTACCAGGCATTTGCATGGTCCCAGGAAAAGTCTTGTCTGTATGAAGTTTTGATAAAAGATGATTAGATTTCTGCAAAATGAAACTAAAAGGAAATTAACATTGAGTAATCTGGGAGAGGTCTTTCTATCCAGGCTTTATTAATGATTGTTTGCTTCTGTGGTTATTTACACATATTTACAGAGCCCAGAAGAACTATTCCTTGTTCTATTTTTGTCTCATAAAATTCCAAAGTATAGAACTGCCATTTAGGGATGAAAAGGTGTGATGTAATTTAACTATAGGCAAGGTGGCTTAGTTAACACTTACAGTCTGTTTTTAAGAGGTGGACTTAGGATATGAAATTTTGCCTTGTAGTAATTTTCAGTTTTTCTTTTACATCTTTCCTTTACCACTGTAGCAGTGGAAAAAGAGCTCATGTATTCTTTAGCTGACATGTGACCTTGCAGCTCCACAGTGGGACAGGGAGTGCTCTGTTCAAGAAAAATCAGTGTTTTGGGGGAAGGATTCAGCAAATTAACTGGGAGGTTATTTTTTCTAAAGACTGATTTATGCCAGTGGGGAGATCTTCATACACTGTGGAGCAGCACTGTGCTGATCTCAACAGAGCTACTTTGTTTGATGGGGGTTAAAAATCTGGTCCCAAGTGTCTGTGTTGATTCTCTTCTGCTGATGCAACTATCACCACTGTGCCTGGGGAAGGTTGTGCCTCTCTCTCTTCCTCCCCACTCTTTATGGCCTAGCAACCCTACAATGAACTGTTTGTCCCCTTTGTATTTTGAAGGTTATCCTTGCTCACGTGGTAAGCTGTGTCTGTGGCTTGGTATTGCTCCTTTTGTGAGCTTCGATGCCATGAGCTTGGCAGCAGAGACAGCACAGCAGACTGGATTTGCTGCAGCTTTAGTGCCTGGAGTGGGACCCTAGGGCCTGGTTAGCCCAGCTTAGCCCAGGCTACCATCTCACTGCTCACTCTGCCTCCACATGGCAAAGCTGTGCTTTTTTCCCTGCAGCAAGGCTTATCGGGGCAGTAGGAGTTATCCTGGGATGTACTTCCCTGCTGTGGCTTACCATGGTATATTGAACTGGTCTGCTTCTTACATGTGGGAGCAGGAAAAGCCTGTTTCAAAGACATGGTATGCTTGAGTAGTGCTCCTTCTGTGTTTGTAGGTTAGACAGAAGTCCCTGTGGGTCAGCTTTACATCTTCAGCTGTAAATGTAGGTCAGCTGGCTGCTATGCAGAGTGTTCCTTGTCCTTAAAAGCACAGGTCCTCACTCACAGCTTCACAGTACATTGCCTTTGCTGGTCTATTCTGCCAGCATAGTGAGGGGTGCAGCTGCTCTCCTGACACTGACAGTCCTGCCAGCAGGGGAGCAGAGTATTTATTGGTCCAGGTGAAGCAGATATGTAATGAGAGCCATTGCTGCTGTTTCTCACACTTTCCTTTAGTAATGAGATTGATATCAGGCCTGTTAATGAAATTAATTATCATAGGATGTGACAGTGCCTGTAAATCAAAGCAAGTCCTTCAGTTCTTCTGTGCCCAGGTCTGTTTATTCTGATACTAAACCTAAGATTTGCTTATTCCTGCATCCTAGAGAGTCCATCAGAGGTCTAAAATCAGTGAAAGATTCTCAGGAGCTCACAAGGAGCCAGTTGGGTTCAGTTACACTGTTGCTTCCTTCATAGCACACATTTGGTTTACATATCCCTGCCTGCAGGCTCTAATCTTAGCTATGACACTTAATATGCTTTGCATTTTTTTTAGCCTGGTTTCCTAGGAAGCTGAAGCTTATGCAATCCTTATGCAAAAGGAAAAGCCCTGAAAGGTTTCCTAAAAAGACAGCACAAATCAGCCAATGGGTTAATGAATCAGAAAACTCATTCTAGAAGTTGCACACAGAAGAAGGTGGCTGGTGTGAGCTTCTTTTGTCCGTGGCTGCAGGGACCCTCCAGCTGCTTGTAGAACCACAGCAGGGTATGACTGTGGCTCCGGATGACTTCCAGTGGTCTCTTTTGTCCTCAACCATTCTGTGATTCTGTTGTCCATGAAGCACTAACATTTCAGCAAAATTCAGCAGAGGGGGACAGCTCTCAAAGGCAAACAGGTTCTGACAACTTTGAGAGGAAGGCTGTGGCATGTGGCATGTGTGGGGCTATTTGCACGATTGTGCTTGGAATCACCAAGTTCATGATCCTCCAGAGCCTCTGGTGGTTGGAGGATACAGAAGGGAGAAAGAGGATACACTGGAGGAGAGACATATGGAAATACAAGACCTATTAGGTGGTCTGTGCAGAGATAAGTAGGCGCTGCATCAATGCACAGAATCTTTCTAGACTTGATCACTTCTGGCAGGAGACCTTGTTTGCAGAGTTTAGGGAAAAGGAGATGCAGATGTGGCTGAGGTAGTTAACCAGGAAAGCAGTGTGGTCCCTTTTGTGTATCTTATTGCTTTCAACAAAGCAAACTTGTGGGGACATCATTAGTGTGGCCAGCAAAGCAAGCATTATCTGTTTCTAATATTGTAATCCCTCTGCTCAATGATAGGTTGCCAAATTTCTCAGGGAAGAACGTCTTTTTAACAAACTCAAACTCCTAAAAAAATGAAACTAATTTCCCCCCAATATCTTTATTACTGAGACTTGATACACTACTGCTTTATTGAAATTAATTTATTTGGCTATCAGAATGAGTAAAACAAATTCAGGAAAAAATAAGAAAACTGTTTTTAAAAATTAAATATCTTGTATTTTTTAAAGAAAATATCACTGTATAGTAGATCATTGAGATTGTATGAGATTAAGTCAAATCCCAATAAAAATGTTTTGGTTTCAAGAGAAGTATGTTATTTCATCCTGCTCATGAATATTCAGTTCACTCTTTTTTTTTCTTTTTTTTTTCTTTTTTTTTAACTGCCTCCTCCTCCTTGAGCACAAACCAGAAATATATAACTCCACGTGGAAAACTGAAACACAAAATTCTACTGCAAAAATTCACTGCTAAATTGATGCCACTTTAATAAGCCATTTTCAGGGCTACTTCACTTAAAAGAAACTGTTAAGGACATCCTTAAGGTCATCCTGACCTGTTAGCTCTGCTGAGGCAAGCTGTCCTCAAAATAAGAGAAATTTCTAAAGCTTTGAAAAAGAACAACCTCAGACCAAGGTGCAGGACTTTCACATGGCATCATTTGGTGGGTGCTGCAAAAGCCAGCTGAGTTCCCCACCCAGTGGGTACCCAGCCCCATGGAAGGTGTCAAGGACATCTCTTGGTCACTTACAAGAACAAGTGCCATTTCAGCTTCATTCAACTGTAAGTAAATACATGGTGCTTACAGAGAAGTAAGTTACCTTTTTTCTGCAGCAGAGAATTGGGCCATTTTGAACTTTAAACAATTTTATTTCACAAAATTGCACAAGAATAAAATAGGGTTTCCTAAGGGAATCAATGTAGCATTGAATATATGGGGGGGGTCCCTTGCCCCCCCCATAAGAAACTAAAGATATTTTTAATTTGACAATATATGTAAAACCCCTTTAATTTTTTCCTCATTTCCTTAACCATAAATAGCAAATATGCAAGTCTAACTCTATGTATGTTAACAGTCATTTCCATGTGGTAAAGGAGGCCTTTCTGGTCAGATGTCAGAGTACTGGCCCAGGGAAATGACAAGAAAGTCTGATCAAGAGCCAGTGCTGAGAATGTATTGTCAGTCTGGTGGTGTGACAGGCTGCCCAGACTGCAGTGCAAGGCTGAGGCGAGCCTGTCCAGCTTGGCCCAGAGTTGACCCATCAAAAAATCATTGGCAGGATATGTGCAGCTTTCTACTTTGATGTTCCTTGTTCTGCCAGCCTAGGATTTGTTCATCCTTGTGTCCCTCGTGCTGCAGGGGGATGTGGTTTGCCCAGCTCACCAGCTTCCTCTGAAAAAGGCATTTCTGTCCTGGCCATGGCTGGATGCAGAGTAAGATTTATCTGAGCTGCCAGAGCTGAAATTACTGGAGACGTGTTTTTGTATTTCCAGGGAGAGTCCCATACAATGACTGTGTGTAGCAGCTGGACCACATCCCCAGAATCTCTGGAAGGGAGAAGAAAATGGCACCCTCCTGAAGAGAGGATGACTGGTTCTGTGTGCATAAGGATCAGTCAGATGCAACACAAAAGGGTTCAATGTAGGTTCAGACCCTCCTGAGCAAAGAAATACCAGAGTTCTTCCCTAGAAAGGGTCTGCAGAGAAATATTCCCCTAAAACTGCTTGGCTGGAAACACATTTGCTATTATAATCTACTAAATAGATGGGAACAAGATTTCATCAGGAGTTTTGATGATGCAGATTCAGAGCTGCAATCAGACTGTGACCTAACCAAATCATGTCTTCTTTGACTCCTATAGTAACTACCTGAGGTTGATTGCCTTTTGTTACAGAAGTCTATTTGGGCAGCAGTGAGCATGAGCAGGGAATAGATGTTCAGTAAGCAGTTTCCTCAGAGGGGAAAAGGCTTTTTCCTCTGGCTGCTATAATGTCTTGAATGGTGATGGGGAAGGTGCCTGAGCTTTTATCATTACTTTAAATACATACATAGAGCAGGAACTGGGAGGAGAAAGGAATGCTTTAGCACTGCCTGCTTTTCTGTCAGCTGAGGGTCAGGCTGCCAGCAGTGAATGCTGACAGCAGCTGTTTTAAATCACTCTGTCAATGTTTTGAAGGTGGGGGGGAATGTGCTTTTGGAGGCAGGGCAGTGACCTGGAAGGAAGCAGCAAAAGCACTGGCAGAAGATGACCTGTGGGTCTAGGGAAGCAGAAGGTGGTTGCTGGGCCAAAGCCGTCTGGCTCAGCTGAAGATGGGTGCAAGAAGAAAATGAGGTGTTTCTACCTGGTCACTTCTCTGTGTACGATGTAACAAGAGCAGGGAGTGCTCCTCAGGCATTTGAACCAGCTGAGCTGTACCATGGAGAAAAAAGGCAGGTGCAGCTGGTTTTTGGAGTATTCTCACCAAAGACTGCAGTCTGGGACCTGTCTGTCTTGCCTCCTGCCAATGTGCTAGGAGGAGATCCTTTCCCCTGCTACCTGCCTGCAACCTGTGGATATTGGCATTGTACGTTGCTGTGAGAGGATGCTGTGTAAGAACACTCAGATTGCTTCCCTTGGCTGTTTCTGGGTACCAGGAGCAAAATAACTGCTTTACATAATCCCCAAATGTGGGCTTAATTAGCTTGCCTTACAAGAACAACATGGCCAGAGGGGCAACAGTGTCTGGAGGTTGTGCTGCTGGTGGTGCTTGATTTACCTTGCCCAGCTCTGCAGCCTGCTGTGGGTTCTCTTATCAGAGGCTGTGCTGCCTGAGAGTCACCACTGGGGGTGGAGGATAAGCAGATAAATGTAATCTTTACATGAAGGGGGTTAATCAATCACTGAAACAACTTACCACTGCTTGTGAGGGACCCTTCTCCTTTTACAATAGCTAAATAAAGATGATGTATGGGTTTTTAAAAATAAAAAATAAATATGTATAAGTGAGTTTAGTGATGTTTTCTGCCTTGCTCCAAACAAAAAACCAGACTGACCAATGATGATTTCTGGCCTCACAAAAATGACTCTATAAATAATTTATAGAGTTCTAATGAATATTAGAAGTTACAATTAATTTTCTCTTGAAATATGTGTAGTCTTATGTCTGGATCCTTCTTTTGATACACAAATAGATTTCATAACAAGTTGATTCCTCACAGTGGGTGACCTTCGTTTATTCTGGCATAAAACAACTAGTATTTTTCCAAGCGTTCCATAATCTTACAGAATTTAGAATGAGAAGCTGAAGGGAAGTCTTGGAGCCCAGAACTGCTAAAGAACTGAGGACTCAATGTGAAAAAATTTTATCCTTAACGTTAGCAGAGTTGAGCACAACCAAACATGAATTGCAGAAGGATCAGAATTTATGAAAATTAGCAGACTTTGAGTACGAAGCCAAAATCCACTGAAGAGTCTGGAGTGTCTTCCTGAGGAAGCATTTCACCATGTTTTAGGCCCATTTGGGTCTCTTGCTTCTTTTCCATACACCTGCTCATTGCTCCCAGGTGTGGTAGGCAGTGGAAAGAGCTATTTTGCCAGATCATAAGCTATATTTTGCCAGGATGTATCTTCACGTAGGTTACTAGTGATTTCCAGGAGGCAGCTCACCAGAGTAGTTGGATCTGAGTTTTTTTGTCCTTTTGGTGTGTGCAGCTGGTGCTTTTCACATACCTCAGCAAATGTGGGATTGGAACCAGGCTCTGCTTTGGAGGGGACTGACACAGGAAGGAAGGCTGCCTGCAGTGCCAGTACACCCTGCAAAAGGAGCAGGAGGGCCAAAGGCATCAAATTTTAGGACTGGATAAGACGCCCAGTCAGGAGCACAATTATTCATGGCCTTGGCTCTGCTGTATTTGTAGTCAAGGAATTTTTATAAACACTTTATTCATGGTTAAGTGTGTTGTCTTGTTAGTGACATCCGTATGTCATATCCAAAGTAAAGGAACTTTATCAGGAGCTCTGTAAATTAAACTGCTACTTCAGACTTTTTTTCCAGTGGCTGTGAATTCCTTGGAGATGCTTTGTTTTGTTAACAAGAGGAGTGTGTGCTCTGCAGGAAGCCAAGAAGAAATAGGTTATGATTTCCAGAGGATAGGATTTCAAAAGCCCTTGCAGCTGCTAAGGTAGAGTTTTCTGCTTAGGCCTTGCAAGTGCTGTGCTTGCCAGGTTGGCCCCTGGCCTAGGAATGTCAAACATGAGTTCTCACCCACTCATTTTTTGTGTTGTGGTTTCCTGGGGTGTCCACAGAGGGAACACATGACTCTGTGCTCAGACACTGGTCCCAGTAAAGGTGCAAATATGCAAATTTAGGCCTACTGTGAGCTTTTTGCAAAAACTCTTATAAGCTCACCAAACAGAACTCTCAAGTGCTAGAAGGATGAATTATTCTACTTAAATGATTTCCAATTACTTCAGGATTTAAGCCAGGCATAGATAAAGCTAGCAATGTAGTGAAGTAAATTCAGATAAATTGAGTTCAGTTATTTTTAATTTGGGCAGCTGAGCCCTTCTCGTCTATCAAATGAAACACAATCCTTTCTTTAGTTGTTTCTGGACATGCCTAGAAGCACTAATATTTTTGCAGCTTGATTTTTAGCTTCTTTTCACCTCATATTCCCTCTGCTTTGAAGAACAATGTACCCTTAGCCATGACATTTAAACTTGCAACCCTCTTCTTAGGCCTCACATTAGAAATGTTTTTATTAGATAATATTTCTCAGTGTCATAGTTTATTTGACAAAGTAAAAACTCCTCATGATAGACTATAATCTCAGCCCTGGTGTGACAGTGTGTGCTCCGTGGCCCTGTGCAGGGTCTGTGGTGGGAATGAAAGGATAGTTGGCCGCAATTCTCAGCAATGCTGAGATTGCAACTGAGATACTAGTTACTCACAGAAGAGAGGATCCTGCCATGGAGGTTTTATCACTGTTCTCAGTACTTACCCAGGATTGAAGAGCAATGAATGCAAATAATACTGTTATTTCTGTTTACCTTTCCCTTACATATTGCCTTTGCTCTTCAGAGGTTTTTCTCTTCACTGGTTTTGTTTGTTTGCTTTCTCCTCTGTACTCCCAGGAAGCTGTAAGCTCTTACAGGGCAGTGAGGGTTTAAAGCTTAGTGAAATCAGGTCTCAGACATGTTCATCTCAAAGACCTGTTCTGCAATGTTGTGACTCTCCCTAGTGCCAGTAGGAGTCACACACCTCAGGTCTGGCATATTGTTTTGAAAATACTGGAGCAGATTTAGTCATTTAAGACATAATATATTTCCTTAATTTTTTGGATAATTTCCATTTCTGAAAAACGTGCTAATTTCTGTGCATATAAGCACTTCCTATGGAGAGCAGCAGAAAGAAGCAATTTCTTGTAGTTATTTTGTCAGGGCTATAAGTGAATGAGTCTCATTCCGAAAAAAAAAAAAAAAAAAAAAAAAAAAAAAAAAAAAAACACAAGACAATTGAAAATCAGCTAAACAATTCGAATATTTGACTCGATGCCGCAAAAAATTCAGGGAAGAGGGGGGAAAAAAAATCTTATCACAATATACCTCAAATCTTCTTGACCAGTATATCCTTTCTTATCAGGCATTATTAATTTAC
>NC_031774.1:14185221-14400763 GCF_001522545.3 Parus major
CTGGACTCGATAATCTTTGTGGGTAACTTCCAACTCACGATATTCTATGATTCCATGATTCTGTGACTTAAATTATTTTCCAGAATCCATGATACAGGAGATGGGAAATTCCTCAAGGAGTTTTATCACAGCAGATTAGGTTTTTATATTAAATGTTCCTGTTTGGTCTGCAAACCAAACCTCATTCCTCTTGACCTTATTTATTATGGTAGACATCAAAGTTCAATATAAAAAAAGAGGAAGTATTTATTTAACTTCTTACCCCCTCTTTTATGGTACAAGGCTCTGTCTGGGCGGAAGAACAAAGATATGATGCATGAAAACATGAATGGTTTGTGTTCAAACTAATGTCCCATGTTGGCTCAAATATATGGGCATCACACTTTTTCTCCACCAGGGTGTCACAGAAATGCCATGAAGATCTTCTATGGAGGTGACTTCTACCTGAGAACCAAGGTAACAAACATGACCCAGTCAAGCGTGTGATAAATATAGACACCCTCTGCAGCAACTCGCACCAACACAAGCTCTGAGTTGCAAGGAAGACACGTGGCTTTGTCTCAGCAGTCAGTCCCTGCTTCATGCTGCAGTTAAGCTGCACTGGCTCCAGGTTATTGCATCTGTACCAGGCATTTGCATGGTCCCAGGAAAAGTCTTGTCTGTATGAAGTTTTGATAAAAGATGATTAGATTTCTGCAAAATGAAACTAAAAGGAAATTAACATTGAGTAATCTGGGAGAGGTCTTTCTATCCAGGCTTTATTAATGATTGTTTGCTTCTGTGGTTATTTACACATATTTACAGAGCCCAGAAGAACTATTCCTTGTTCTATTTTTGTCTCATAAAATTCCAAAGTATAGAACTGCCATTTAGGGATGAAAAGGTGTGATGTAATTTAACTATAGGCAAGGTGGCTTAGTTAACACTTACAGTCTGTTTTTAAGAGGTGGACTTAGGATATGAAATTTTGCCTTGTAGTAATTTTCAGTTTTTCTTTTACATCTTTCCTTTACCACTGTAGCAGTGGAAAAAGAGCTCATGTATTCTTTAGCTGACATGTGACCTTGCAGCTCCACAGTGGGACAGGGAGTGCTCTGTTCAAGAAAAATCAGTGTTTTGGGGGAAGGATTCAGCAAATTAACTGGGAGGTTATTTTTTCTAAAGACTGATTTATGCCAGTGGGGAGATCTTCATACACTGTGGAGCAGCACTGTGCTGATCTCAACAGAGCTACTTTGTTTGATGGGGGTTAAAAATCTGGTCCCAAGTGTCTGTGTTGATTCTCTTCTGCTGATGCAACTATCACCACTGTGCCTGGGGAAGGTTGTGCCTCTCTCTCTTCCTCCCCACTCTTTATGGCCTAGCAACCCTACAATGAACTGTTTGTCCCCTTTGTATTTTGAAGGTTATCCTTGCTCACGTGGTAAGCTGTGTCTGTGGCTTGGTATTGCTCCTTTTGTGAGCTTCGATGCCATGAGCTTGGCAGCAGAGACAGCACAGCAGACTGGATTTGCTGCAGCTTTAGTGCCTGGAGTGGGACCCTAGGGCCTGGTTAGCCCAGCTTAGCCCAGGCTACCATCTCACTGCTCACTCTGCCTCCACATGGCAAAGCTGTGCTTTTTTCCCTGCAGCAAGGCTTATCGGGGCAGTAGGAGTTATCCTGGGATGTACTTCCCTGCTGTGGCTTACCATGGTATATTGAACTGGTCTGCTTCTTACATGTGGGAGCAGGAAAAGCCTGTTTCAAAGACATGGTATGCTTGAGTAGTGCTCCTTCTGTGTTTGTAGGTTAGACAGAAGTCCCTGTGGGTCAGCTTTACATCTTCAGCTGTAAATGTAGGTCAGCTGGCTGCTATGCAGAGTGTTCCTTGTCCTTAAAAGCACAGGTCCTCACTCACAGCTTCACAGTACATTGCCTTTGCTGGTCTATTCTGCCAGCATAGTGAGGGGTGCAGCTGCTCTCCTGACACTGACAGTCCTGCCAGCAGGGGAGCAGAGTATTTATTGGTCCAGGTGAAGCAGATATGTAATGAGAGCCATTGCTGCTGTTTCTCACACTTTCCTTTAGTAATGAGATTGATATCAGGCCTGTTAATGAAATTAATTATCATAGGATGTGACAGTGCCTGTAAATCAAAGCAAGTCCTTCAGTTCTTCTGTGCCCAGGTCTGTTTATTCTGATACTAAACCTAAGATTTGCTTATTCCTGCATCCTAGAGAGTCCATCAGAGGTCTAAAATCAGTGAAAGATTCTCAGGAGCTCACAAGGAGCCAGTTGGGTTCAGTTACACTGTTGCTTCCTTCATAGCACACATTTGGTTTACATATCCCTGCCTGCAGGCTCTAATCTTAGCTATGACACTTAATATGCTTTGCATTTTTTTTAGCCTGGTTTCCTAGGAAGCTGAAGCTTATGCAATCCTTATGCAAAAGGAAAAGCCCTGAAAGGTTTCCTAAAAAGACAGCACAAATCAGCCAATGGGTTAATGAATCAGAAAACTCATTCTAGAAGTTGCACACAGAAGAAGGTGGCTGGTGTGAGCTTCTTTTGTCCGTGGCTGCAGGGACCCTCCAGCTGCTTGTAGAACCACAGCAGGGTATGACTGTGGCTCCGGATGACTTCCAGTGGTCTCTTTTGTCCTCAACCATTCTGTGATTCTGTTGTCCATGAAGCACTAACATTTCAGCAAAATTCAGCAGAGGGGGACAGCTCTCAAAGGCAAACAGGTTCTGACAACTTTGAGAGGAAGGCTGTGGCATGTGGCATGTGTGGGGCTATTTGCACGATTGTGCTTGGAATCACCAAGTTCATGATCCTCCAGAGCCTCTGGTGGTTGGAGGATACAGAAGGGAGAAAGAGGATACACTGGAGGAGAGACATATGGAAATACAAGACCTATTAGGTGGTCTGTGCAGAGATAAGTAGGCGCTGCATCAATGCACAGAATCTTTCTAGACTTGATCACTTCTGGCAGGAGACCTTGTTTGCAGAGTTTAGGGAAAAGGAGATGCAGATGTGGCTGAGGTAGTTAACCAGGAAAGCAGTGTGGTCCCTTTTGTGTATCTTATTGCTTTCAACAAAGCAAACTTGTGGGGACATCATTAGTGTGGCCAGCAAAGCAAGCATTATCTGTTTCTAATATTGTAATCCCTCTGCTCAATGATAGGTTGCCAAATTTCTCAGGGAAGAACGTCTTTTTAACAAACTCAAACTCCTAAAAAAATGAAACTAATTTCCCCCCAATATCTTTATTACTGAGACTTGATACACTACTGCTTTATTGAAATTAATTTATTTGGCTATCAGAATGAGTAAAACAAATTCAGGAAAAAATAAGAAAACTGTTTTTAAAAATTAAATATCTTGTATTTTTTAAAGAAAATATCACTGTATAGTAGATCATTGAGATTGTATGAGATTAAGTCAAATCCCAATAAAAATGTTTTGGTTTCAAGAGAAGTATGTTATTTCATCCTGCTCATGAATATTCAGTTCACTCTTTTTTTTTCTTTTTTTTTTCTTTTTTTTTAACTGCCTCCTCCTCCTTGAGCACAAACCAGAAATATATAACTCCACGTGGAAAACTGAAACACAAAATTCTACTGCAAAAATTCACTGCTAAATTGATGCCACTTTAATAAGCCATTTTCAGGGCTACTTCACTTAAAAGAAACTGTTAAGGACATCCTTAAGGTCATCCTGACCTGTTAGCTCTGCTGAGGCAAGCTGTCCTCAAAATAAGAGAAATTTCTAAAGCTTTGAAAAAGAACAACCTCAGACCAAGGTGCAGGACTTTCACATGGCATCATTTGGTGGGTGCTGCAAAAGCCAGCTGAGTTCCCCACCCAGTGGGTACCCAGCCCCATGGAAGGTGTCAAGGACATCTCTTGGTCACTTACAAGAACAAGTGCCATTTCAGCTTCATTCAACTGTAAGTAAATACATGGTGCTTACAGAGAAGTAAGTTACCTTTTTTCTGCAGCAGAGAATTGGGCCATTTTGAACTTTAAACAATTTTATTTCACAAAATTGCACAAGAATAAAATAGGGTTTCCTAAGGGAATCAATGTAGCATTGAATATATGGGGGGGGTCCCTTGCCCCCCCCATAAGAAACTAAAGATATTTTTAATTTGACAATATATGTAAAACCCCTTTAATTTTTTCCTCATTTCCTTAACCATAAATAGCAAATATGCAAGTCTAACTCTATGTATGTTAACAGTCATTTCCATGTGGTAAAGGAGGCCTTTCTGGTCAGATGTCAGAGTACTGGCCCAGGGAAATGACAAGAAAGTCTGATCAAGAGCCAGTGCTGAGAATGTATTGTCAGTCTGGTGGTGTGACAGGCTGCCCAGACTGCAGTGCAAGGCTGAGGCGAGCCTGTCCAGCTTGGCCCAGAGTTGACCCATCAAAAAATCATTGGCAGGATATGTGCAGCTTTCTACTTTGATGTTCCTTGTTCTGCCAGCCTAGGATTTGTTCATCCTTGTGTCCCTCGTGCTGCAGGGGGATGTGGTTTGCCCAGCTCACCAGCTTCCTCTGAAAAAGGCATTTCTGTCCTGGCCATGGCTGGATGCAGAGTAAGATTTATCTGAGCTGCCAGAGCTGAAATTACTGGAGACGTGTTTTTGTATTTCCAGGGAGAGTCCCATACAATGACTGTGTGTAGCAGCTGGACCACATCCCCAGAATCTCTGGAAGGGAGAAGAAAATGGCACCCTCCTGAAGAGAGGATGACTGGTTCTGTGTGCATAAGGATCAGTCAGATGCAACACAAAAGGGTTCAATGTAGGTTCAGACCCTCCTGAGCAAAGAAATACCAGAGTTCTTCCCTAGAAAGGGTCTGCAGAGAAATATTCCCCTAAAACTGCTTGGCTGGAAACACATTTGCTATTATAATCTACTAAATAGATGGGAACAAGATTTCATCAGGAGTTTTGATGA
Organism: Parus major; assembly: GCF_001522545.3. NCBI lineage: Eukaryota > Metazoa > Chordata > Aves > Passeriformes > Paridae > Parus > Parus major. Next base: position 14,190,169 of record NC_031774.1, read on the forward strand.
TGCAGATTCAGAGCTGCAATCAGACTGTGACCTAACCAAATCATGTCTTCTTTGACTCCTATAGTAACTACCTGAGGTTGATTGCCTTTTGTTACAGAAGTCTATTTGGGCAGCAGTGAGCATGAGCAGGGAATAGATGTTCAGTAAGCAGTTTCCTCAGAGGGGAAAAGGCTTTTTCCTCTGGCTGCTATAATGTCTTGAATGGTGATGGGGAAGGTGCCTGAGCTTTTATCATTACTTTAAATACATACATAGAGCAGGAACTGGGAGGAGAAAGGAATGCTTTAGCACTGCCTGCTTTTCTGTCAGCTGAGGGTCAGGCTGCCAGCAGTGAATGCTGACAGCAGCTGTTTTAAATCACTCTGTCAATGTTTTGAAGGTGGGGGGGAATGTGCTTTTGGAGGCAGGGCAGTGACCTGGAAGGAAGCAGCAAAAGCACTGGCAGAAGATGACCTGTGGGTCTAGGGAAGCAGAAGGTGGTTGCTGGGCCAAAGCCGTCTGGCTCAGCTGAAGATGGGTGCAAGAAGAAAATGAGGTGTTTCTACCTGGTCACTTCTCTGTGTACGATGTAACAAGAGCAGGGAGTGCTCCTCAGGCATTTGAACCAGCTGAGCTGTACCATGGAGAAAAAAGGCAGGTGCAGCTGGTTTTTGGAGTATTCTCACCAAAGACTGCAGTCTGGGACCTGTCTGTCTTGCCTCCTGCCAATGTGCTAGGAGGAGATCCTTTCCCCTGCTACCTGCCTGCAACCTGTGGATATTGGCATTGTACGTTGCTGTGAGAGGATGCTGTGTAAGAACACTCAGATTGCTTCCCTTGGCTGTTTCTGGGTACCAGGAGCAAAATAACTGCTTTACATAATCCCCAAATGTGGGCTTAATTAGCTTGCCTTACAAGAACAACATGGCCAGAGGGGCAACAGTGTCTGGAGGTTGTGCTGCTGGTGGTGCTTGATTTACCTTGCCCAGCTCTGCAGCCTGCTGTGGGTTCTCTTATCAGAGGCTGTGCTGCCTGAGAGTCACCACTGGGGGTGGAGGATAAGCAGATAAATGTAATCTTTACATGAAGGGGGTTAATCAATCACTGAAACAACTTACCACTGCTTGTGAGGGACCCTTCTCCTTTTACAATAGCTAAATAAAGATGATGTATGGGTTTTTAAAAATAAAAAATAAATATGTATAAGTGAGTTTAGTGATGTTTTCTGCCTTGCTCCAAACAAAAAACCAGACTGACCAATGATGATTTCTGGCCTCACAAAAATGACTCTATAAATAATTTATAGAGTTCTAATGAATATTAGAAGTTACAATTAATTTTCTCTTGAAATATGTGTAGTCTTATGTCTGGATCCTTCTTTTGATACACAAATAGATTTCATAACAAGTTGATTCCTCACAGTGGGTGACCTTCGTTTATTCTGGCATAAAACAACTAGTATTTTTCCAAGCGTTCCATAATCTTACAGAATTTAGAATGAGAAGCTGAAGGGAAGTCTTGGAGCCCAGAACTGCTAAAGAACTGAGGACTCAATGTGAAAAAATTTTATCCTTAACGTTAGCAGAGTTGAGCACAACCAAACATGAATTGCAGAAGGATCAGAATTTATGAAAATTAGCAGACTTTGAGTACGAAGCCAAAATCCACTGAAGAGTCTGGAGTGTCTTCCTGAGGAAGCATTTCACCATGTTTTAGGCCCATTTGGGTCTCTTGCTTCTTTTCCATACACCTGCTCATTGCTCCCAGGTGTGGTAGGCAGTGGAAAGAGCTATTTTGCCAGATCATAAGCTATATTTTGCCAGGATGTATCTTCACGTAGGTTACTAGTGATTTCCAGGAGGCAGCTCACCAGAGTAGTTGGATCTGAGTTTTTTTGTCCTTTTGGTGTGTGCAGCTGGTGCTTTTCACATACCTCAGCAAATGTGGGATTGGAACCAGGCTCTGCTTTGGAGGGGACTGACACAGGAAGGAAGGCTGCCTGCAGTGCCAGTACACCCTGCAAAAGGAGCAGGAGGGCCAAAGGCATCAAATTTTAGGACTGGATAAGACGCCCAGTCAGGAGCACAATTATTCATGGCCTTGGCTCTGCTGTATTTGTAGTCAAGGAATTTTTATAAACACTTTATTCATGGTTAAGTGTGTTGTCTTGTTAGTGACATCCGTATGTCATATCCAAAGTAAAGGAACTTTATCAGGAGCTCTGTAAATTAAACTGCTACTTCAGACTTTTTTTCCAGTGGCTGTGAATTCCTTGGAGATGCTTTGTTTTGTTAACAAGAGGAGTGTGTGCTCTGCAGGAAGCCAAGAAGAAATAGGTTATGATTTCCAGAGGATAGGATTTCAAAAGCCCTTGCAGCTGCTAAGGTAGAGTTTTCTGCTTAGGCCTTGCAAGTGCTGTGCTTGCCAGGTTGGCCCCTGGCCTAGGAATGTCAAACATGAGTTCTCACCCACTCATTTTTTGTGTTGTGGTTTCCTGGGGTGTCCACAGAGGGAACACATGACTCTGTGCTCAGACACTGGTCCCAGTAAAGGTGCAAATATGCAAATTTAGGCCTACTGTGAGCTTTTTGCAAAAACTCTTATAAGCTCACCAAACAGAACTCTCAAGTGCTAGAAGGATGAATTATTCTACTTAAATGATTTCCAATTACTTCAGGATTTAAGCCAGGCATAGATAAAGCTAGCAATGTAGTGAAGTAAATTCAGATAAATTGAGTTCAGTTATTTTTAATTTGGGCAGCTGAGCCCTTCTCGTCTATCAAATGAAACACAATCCTTTCTTTAGTTGTTTCTGGACATGCCTAGAAGCACTAATATTTTTGCAGCTTGATTTTTAGCTTCTTTTCACCTCATATTCCCTCTGCTTTGAAGAACAATGTACCCTTAGCCATGACATTTAAACTTGCAACCCTCTTCTTAGGCCTCACATTAGAAATGTTTTTATTAGATAATATTTCTCAGTGTCATAGTTTATTTGACAAAGTAAAAACTCCTCATGATAGACTATAATCTCAGCCCTGGTGTGACAGTGTGTGCTCCGTGGCCCTGTGCAGGGTCTGTGGTGGGAATGAAAGGATAGTTGGCCGCAATTCTCAGCAATGCTGAGATTGCAACTGAGATACTAGTTACTCACAGAAGAGAGGATCCTGCCATGGAGGTTTTATCACTGTTCTCAGTACTTACCCAGGATTGAAGAGCAATGAATGCAAATAATACTGTTATTTCTGTTTACCTTTCCCTTACATATTGCCTTTGCTCTTCAGAGGTTTTTCTCTTCACTGGTTTTGTTTGTTTGCTTTCTCCTCTGTACTCCCAGGAAGCTGTAAGCTCTTACAGGGCAGTGAGGGTTTAAAGCTTAGTGAAATCAGGTCTCAGACATGTTCATCTCAAAGACCTGTTCTGCAATGTTGTGACTCTCCCTAGTGCCAGTAGGAGTCACACACCTCAGGTCTGGCATATTGTTTTGAAAATACTGGAGCAGATTTAGTCATTTAAGACATAATATATTTCCTTAATTTTTTGGATAATTTCCATTTCTGAAAAACGTGCTAATTTCTGTGCATATAAGCACTTCCTATGGAGAGCAGCAGAAAGAAGCAATTTCTTGTAGTTATTTTGTCAGGGCTATAAGTGAATGAGTCTCATTCCGAAAAAAAAAAAAAAAAAAAAAAAAACGAAAAAAAAAAAAAAAAAAAAAAAAGACAATTGAAAATCAGCTAAACACTTCGAAAATTTGTGTTGATTTTGCAAATAATTCAGGGAAGAGGGGGGAAAAAAAATCTTATCACAATATACCTCAAATCTTCTTGACCAGTATATCCTTTCTTATCAGGCATTATTAATTTACCTGTATACCTAAGTAATTTTACCTAGCCAGGGACATGTTTTTTAGTCTTTCTTTTTTATTCATCTGCTCTTCTTGGGAAACCCCTTATGCTTTGCTGAAATCTAAGGTTATGTAGAGTTAGCAACATTGTTCTGCAGAGGGTACCTTGAGTGCCAGAGAAGTCATAGAGCTATGGCAAATGATTCCAGTGTGTCCTGCTTTCCAGCTGGGCTGGCAGAAAAGCTGTCTTGTATGTTGTACTGCGAGACAACCATCTTCTGGCTAAAACACAGCTCAGTAGTGCTGTAACCCTGGTGAAATGGCCAACATGACTCAGAAATGCTCAAGCTTTGTCCTGGCATGGCTTCCACAAACAGGAAGCCAACCCCCAAAGAACCACACTGATGTGCACACACCCACTGCTAATTTGGGCACAGTAAATATCCTCCTGACTCATCTGTTTGCTTTCTCCGCCACTCTTTCTGGAGGATGAGAACTGCATGGATGGTGTTTCTAACAGGCAGTCACATGCTTCAAGCCTGCAGAAAAAGTCACATCCCCTTCTCACTACTATAATTTCTACATCATCCTGACTGAAAAAAGGTACGGTTCTGGAAATATATCTAGAGGCAGGCTCCAAGAGGAAGAATCTTTATTTTTATTCTTGTAATTAGATACCTGAGAAGAGACAAAAATCTCTCTGTGAGAGTATAAAGTACTTACCAGTTAATGAAATTGAATCAATATCAGGAATGTTAAGTGATGACATTACATTCTCCATTAATTTGCTTTGCACTCATTTATTGTGAACCTCTTAAAAGAGCTGGTGATTGAAAAGACATATGTCTTGAAAGCATAAGGATTTATTCTTGAAAAGCATCTATTGTTAACAGTCCCACATGAAAACTATCTAAACGTATTGTTGGTAGCATTGGGGTCTCATTTATCTTTTCTTTTTGCAATTCCAAGGTTTAGTTACATTAGTTTCTATTTGTACTAGCCAATTTCATTCAGGCTGCAAAATTGTTCCCTCTCTAAAAAGCTCTTTTAGGGTGAAGAGTGCTATAGGAAAAATAAGAGAGCTCTGTATTCTGGAGAGATATTTATCTCAGTTCTAAGGCTGGCACAAAGCTTACAAATCTCTTAAATCCTCCCTTCAAGCCTTCCCAGCAGGGTCCTGACTCTGAATGCTTCCAGGTGTGGGTTCCTTATGGAGGGCTGTGTTTCACTGCATAAGGCATGTCTAGAAGATGTGCCTAGAAGAAAAGCCAGAAAAATTAATGTACAAAAGTAGCACAGGGACAAATAGGGAATGTTTATTTGCTTGTGGTTTTTAATCTCATCCCCAAAATCTTCTGGAAGTAAGGTAGGGAATCCCCAAACAGGAGGCAGCCAAAATCTCTTTAAAGAAGGTGGCTTAACATAAGCTGTGATGGTGGCCATGGTGAGCAGATGCCCAAGAGAAATGTCTTATAAAGATAAGAAAGGCACACAATTTGCAGGTAAAAGGCAGCATCTTAAACACAAAGCATTGTTCTCTTTTATATCCAGCATATGCCTCCATATTGGGCCCAGCCCTCAGCTGGTACCCAAAGGATGGACTCTCTCTTCCACTTTGCCAAGTGAGCACTGAGCTCAGCAATAGAGCCCAATAGTCCAGACTGGCTTCCTGGTGCATCCTTTGGTGCACTGCAGGTTTCAGAGAGCAAAGCTTTGTCCAGGCTTTGGGCTAGGCATTTCTGGAATGTCTCGTCTCCTGTTTTATATTTTATTTCTCTTCAGAGCTTTGTGCTAGACTAGACAGAATCCAGAAAAGGTTTTCCTTTTTTAACACCCCTCTTGGGATGACTAGAGAGGCCAGCAGCCTGCAGCCAGTTTTCCCTAACATTTATTGAAGCCTTTCAGGTTCAACAGCTTCACATGTGCCAGTACTGAACAATAAGTGCCAAACTAATTTATTACAGGTAGATAAATGAGGTTCCTGAGTGTTTGCACATGTGCCCCATTTATTTCAACTGGCACTGTAAGATATTAGCTGGAGCCATAGGTCTGTGCCCCATGAAAGAAACTGAGGCAGAATAAATCAGTGCAAAGCACTGATGCTCCCAAGGTAGATTTTTTTTCAGCTAGCTGGAGATCAAGTAGTGCTAAAGCAGACTTCATGTAGCAGGGCAGTACAAGCCTGTCCAAGGCCCTGAATATTTAAATATTCAGAGATTGTTTTAAAGATTTTGCTATGTGAAGGCTTACGGCTCCTGGGAAGAGGCAGGCTTTCCACCTGTACTCCTGAAGTACCTATGCAGTTCTATACCTATCATAATTTTTCTTCCCCAGAATGAGAGGTGGGACAAAACAAAATTTTCTCATTTCAGTGGTGTTTTGGAGTGGTTTAGTCATGCATTATTAATGGTAGCAAATTAACAAAAATGGTTGCACACACTGAGTTTCATCAAGGTTTAATGACAAGTGTCATGGACTAATCACCATCTTGTTTCCATAAAATGTTAAGAATTATGTTTCCAGTATTACCTATTCAGGCACACCACCCAAACTCACAAAGCTGTGTACATTCTCCCTGCCCATCCAAGGTGGCTCCCCCCACCCACAGCATCTTCTTACTTCTTTTCATGTCCCAAGACTGGTTTTCTTCCACACCCTTTTACTTTACTAGCACTTTGGTCCTAGGCCCTGCTGTGAGTGGCTGTGGAGGGTGCAGGCAGCAGTGGGAAATAGGGGCTTGCTGCTTTGGGAAGTGTTGCCTGCTGCTCTGAGAGGTGTGCTTGTGCTGGGCTGATTAACACCAAGCAGCTCCATGGTGTTCAGTCTAGCACAGAGGGAGAATTAAAAGGAGGCTCTCCACAGAACCCAGTTTGACTCAGGAGATGAGAAAGTGCATGCAAGGGAATTTGAAGAGCCTGTGGTCAATATGGGTCTTCAGCCAGTATGGCATCAGCCAGATGTGTGAATCTGGCATTGCTTTTATAATAATATAGGCCTGAGGTGCTCACCTTTTCCTTCCTTCCTTCTTCCATGAATGATGTCGTGAGCAAGGAGATTTTTATTTAGCTTTTCAAAAGAGGTAGATCCTGAATATGGGAAAAGTTTTGGGATGTGAGGGGTCTTTTCCCCCTGTAGAAAATTCCAATATGATTTTCTGTGCTGAAAAATCACAACTTGACTCTCTTGAATGAAGAATGGCAATGGGAAAACAAGGTGAAGATATGCAGCACTGGGCTGCCGAGAAAATTTCTGGCTTGCCGATTCTGTAAGTGTCCCGTTAGAAACTAGCTCTGAAACAAGCTGTGCATCTTTTTATAATCTTGTCTTACAGGGCAATTTAAACATTGATTGATTATCTATTCTTCTTTCCATGATGTTGGAATGAATTAATGTGCTATTTTGTGTAGTAGATAAAACTAAAGTAATTGTCTTACTCTTTTATTTTTGAATGGGGATTTCTTAGATGTTGCTCCAGTTCTTATAACTCCTGGAATTTGGTGTGTTACTCTTGACTGAAATGAGCAATATTAAGGCATAACCCACCTTATAATGGATGTTGTCTTATCTAGCTTCACCTAAATGAGAGTGAAACACACATTGAACTACCTTGCTGTATTTATTATTTAGGCATGCAACATCCACTCTGTTACAGTAGTAACAGTCTGAGAATACCAGGTCAGCCTGGAAATTTCCAGCTGCTTAATTTATTGCTTATGGAAGCAATTTGTGTAATTCATTAAGTATCTTTAAATGTAACCCAAGAAGTTTTCTGCATTTTAGCTTTTGTCCTAAGAATTTTGACTGTATTTAGGGCTCTGACTCTTGCAGAGGCATTTTCAGCTGATGGGAAACAGAGTAGGAAACGGGTGAAAAGACAAATTCTCTTTGTCATAGTACAGCACAGTGCGATTTCTTGGTAAAAGATAACACCATTTGTTCTAACAGCTCATTGGCAGTAGCAATTTACCTTATACCCTGGAGTATCTGGTTTTGACTTCTTACATGTCTTTTGTACCACTGTAGTTTTAAGATCCTTAAGAGCATTTTGATTTAGGCACAAATGCAGCTATGTGATTCAATCAGGATGAAGCACCTATTTAAAGATAATTATGTACTTAAATATGCTTCTGAAGATGACTTTCCTACTGATTTATGCAAGGGGAAAATTGAGCCCAAAAATACATATGAAATAAGGCAGGTATCTATTTCTTTTGAGATACCATATCCTATCTCCTCCTCTTTTTTCCTACTAAAAAAACTTACCTTCTTTTTTTATTTTTAAAGACTTGATAATAGTGTTTTCTGCAGCTATGCTGATGTCCTCAAATTCATGCCAGTAAGTCAAATCTCCATATGCTTTCTATCTTTTCTTAGCATCTCACTAGGCCTACAGTGTCTGTTAAAGCAGTTTTGCTGCTAAAACTTCTATTTAGCTTTTTTTGGTTGTTGTTCTATCTTTTGGAAAGATTGATGTAGACAGGGACTATTAAGTTTTAAATCTTTCTTTAAATCCTTCAGCCTCATAATTAATGGTGATGGGACACTTCCTGTTGTCCCAGAGCCTGTGCAGAATGTACCAAGCTTGCCAGAACTCAGAGAACTCTGCTCACCTGTTGGAGCCAGAGGCACTGAAAGTACTCCCTTATCTGTGCTGACAGGCTCTGACTCTCAAGAGAACACTGAGTTTAACTTAAAACCATGGAGAAAACTTCAAGTACTAAGTAGAGAAACTGACAATGTGTGTGTGAATGTTAGATACAATTGTATTAAGTCACTGGGTGAGAAAGTTAGAGTTTAGAGTTTTAGCTATATTAGTGAATAAGAGACAACATGGAGGATTTAGGGCATTGTCCTTTTCTCCTTCTTCTCCTTCTTCTTCTAGGGTTTTTGGGTAATACTGTGATTGGATGAAAGAATCCGCATTGCGGGACACAAGTGTCTAGTTATTGTGTTATTAATGAAAATAAGTTACTCAGCATTTCATTACTGGATGGGTTGACACTTAAAAGACCTTGAAGAGATACTTCTCCAGCCATTTTGCACCTTGTTACCCTAGTGTATATAGCTCCTTGTACTCTGTAAATATGTAATATAGATAAAGAAGAATAAACATCCTAAGCCCGAACACAAAAACAGGTCTCTCTCTTGTCAGTCTGTCCTGGGGAAAAGAACTGAACCTCCAGTATCACCCTGATACTCACCCCTTTATGAGTGCAGCCTCGTTCTCTGCTTCAAAGCTGTGGAGTAACAAGGGAAGGCCAAAGCTTCCAGGCTTGCAAACTGTAATATTGGAACACTTTGCCTGTTTTCTACTGGTCCAAAGTTTTCCAAAGCCAGGGCCTGACCAGTGTGGGCAGACTGCTAATCCCCCAGTGGGGCATCTGTTCAAGCATGGCTAATTGGTACCATCTACAGTTAGATGGTGCTTCCAGCCTGTTCCTGACTAACACTCTTGTTCCTGGGATCCCAGCCCTGCAGCCACCGTTGCTGCTGGAAGGAAGAGGCCCTCTTTCTGGCACTTGCAGTAGAGCACCTGAACAAAGCCCAGGGAACAATTTTTCTCTTCATTTCCAAGCACGGTGCTTTGCTGAGGATTTATCTGACTTTGTCATTACTCCAAGCTAGGAAATAATACTTTGGTGTTCTTGTATAAGGTGGGAAGCCTTTCCATGTGGCAGGTTAACTTACGGTCCCTCACAATCTACAACTATGGAGAAAACAGATAACCTGTGCCCAAGAAGAAGTGGAGTGATTGGATTGCTGCAGTCAGGACAATTCATCGATCCCTTACTTCAAAGATTATTAAAAACACACTGCTTTTCCTGATGAGTGCTGATAGTCAATAACAAATATTAACCCAAAATCCATAATAGGCACTCCGGCACGCTGCTTGATACATCATGCCAAGTGTGGTTATAATTCTACCCTGATGCTTTGCTGCCATGGCCTTGAGTTACTCATTAATATTTGTGCAAAGAAAAACATGGACATGCCTAAAAATGAGCATACCAGAGCATGTGTTGTTAGCCAAATTATGGGCACCAGTGGCACATGCTTCACTGCAGCCTGAGTGGGCATAGGTAACTCAGTTTGGCTTTGCCCAGGCCAGCATTTTACCTTCCCAGGGCTGACACATCCCTGTGAGCAGGGCAGAGAGGCACATGATATCATGGGCAGCCTGTGCAGGGTATAGAGGAGAGAGGATTATCCTCTTTAGTACAGTTACACCTGGGGACAGGAGTGTTTCCTTCCTGCACAGGTCTGGCCAGGCAGCAAACGTATGTCATATGCAAAAAGAAGGGCTACCCTGGTTTTGAGGGTGGAGATCCCAAAGTGCAGGATAAGAAGCTCTGAAGCTGGAATGTGGTGGGCTGGGAAGGTGCTCCCTGACCCATAGCTCCCAGTGAATCAGAGCTTCCAGGAGTATGAAGCGGGATGCAGTTTATGGCAAAGGCTGCAAGTAAAAAAAAGCTGTAAAAAGAAAACGTGATGTGTTCTTAAGGACAGCTGAGAGCAGTTTTTTAAAGAGGCCAAATGTAAATCATAATGCTTTGCCTTGTAAACCTACTACTCTCACAAGCTGCTTTCATTTGCTTATTTAGAGAAACGACGCAGCATGGTGGGGCCTCAGTTTGGATCAGGCTGCCTCAATATTGCAAGTGAACAGTAAACATAAGGTCCTATCTCTTTAAAGTAGAAAAGCCAGAAAATCTTCTTGCTGAGCCTTCTTGTTATCATAGAGGTTTACCATTTATGTGGTATTTGTCTTTTAACCCTGAAAAAAGAGGTGACAGCACATTGTGTTCAGATGTGCAGATAAACTCTAATATATGGAAAGAACCCAATACTCAGAAAAAGCTCTCTGTGGGCTCCAATACATAGATTTGCCTAAGAAAAAAAATCCAGGATTATGCCAGAATATGTATTTGGGAATTTATAGGAGGGTGATAATACTCTAGTTTGAAAGGGGAGTAGGGGAGTTTTGAGGGCAATGTTTTCTCCACTGTCCAAACCAAGAGCCATGGCAAGAGGACAGTTCCCAGAACCAGTCTCATCAATTTAGCAAGCTCTCATCTGCTTAGAAGCAGGCATTACTTGGTGCTGATTGTACCAATTTACTTATCCAGTGGTGAAAACAGATATACAACCCTACCCTTTGGAATTAGGCACTTGGATCTCCAGGTGACCAGGAAAGAAGTGCATGGAGATGTGGCCTTCACTTCTCCTGAGTCACAGGGTGAGCACAGAAATGGATAGATCTCTCTCCTTTATTTTCAGCTTTGTGGCACTGTACTTAGGAGCACTTAACCCTGAGGCAAAGAGGTCAGCCTTTGGCTCCTGCAGAGAAGAAATGAAGGGATCCAATAGCACAACAATTCTTTGGTCCTCTTTTCTTTTTAAGCTATGCATGATTCATGGGTTACATTAGAATCCCTCCAGCAGAAGGCCATGGATCATTAATGCACAAGTCCACAGGATACGTGACTTCTTTCTGCTATTGTTACAAATCACACAATCTACCTTGCACACTGCCAACTTTACCTGTGGCTCTCAGCACTCCCCATTTACAACTAAATTCTCTGTGCTCCAACGTGTCATGTTAGATGCACCTCCTGTACAAGAAAACCATCTTCTGTACAAAGAAACCCTCCCACTTCAGGAAAATGTGCACTGATGAAAGCAGTCAGTGTCTAAGAAGAATTACACAGAGCAGCTTAACTTACACACTGGAGCAGATCACACCAATGTAATTGCTGACCTTCTGCCTTTAGACACAGAGCACAGCATCCGTGTCACCCCTGCAGTACTGCCAGCTGCCCTGGGTGGAGAGGATGCTCTTCTGCCTTCCTTTTAGTTCAGTTCAGACAAAGGGATGTTTTGTGTTGAAGACCATCTCAGATTTGAAATAATTTTTTTCACTCACTGTGTGTTTTCTTTGTGAAACAGTAGCTGCAAAACAAATAAAGAACTGTTGCCCAAGATATCTCATTGGATAGTAAAAAGCTAAAGATTAATAAATAGGCTGGGGCATACAGGATGGAAATACCAAAAAGTACTAGATGGATCATCAATGGAGCACAGTGTGATCAAAGATACATTTATTTGCAATAGACTGTGCATGGAAGAAAATGAGATGTTTTTACTTTTCTGAGTGGCAGTAAATTTGCACAGTAACACTGAATTCTGGGGTTGCACATGTGTGAGTAGTCTGGATCAGACCTCTGCTAAACATGCTCATTTTCTCAGCTAAGCTCCAGCCCCACTGACTTAATATCCTACCTAGCAAAGCCTCCTTGTCTTCCCAGCATGTTCCCCTGAGAGTGGATAAAAAGGTGTCTTTCCCCCTGCAGCTCTGGGAACCTCTCTATGTGCCCCATCCTTTATGACTGGGGTTGCTTGGGAGTGGGAATTGCAGTCCAGCCCTTTATAATGCTGCCAGAGTGAAATACAAGAGTTGTGCCCTGGAGTCCAACCACAGATGCATCTAAAACCTGCCTTCAAGCAAAGATAACATCGCTGTCACTAAAAGTAAGATATTTCAATATAAACTTCCACCTTCATCCTTACTGCTCTTATAAGGAAGATCCAGCTGTTCAAGTGTGATTTTTTTTTTCTCCTCAGTTAGCAATTTCAGGAAATGAAAATATGTGTTGGGAGAAGTGAAAACTTACAGATTTGTGGCCAGCTGGGACTCATCTCCTGCCCAGTCTCCAAAGAGATTGTGCTTTTCAGGGCCAGGCAGCTGTATTTGCATAGCATTTTTTGTGGGCTCACCATTTCTCCACAACTAGCTTCCAAAAATCTCACTCGACTCCTATTTACAGGTAAAAAGAGCTGCAGAAAAACTAAGACTGATTTGATCTATTTTAGTCCCAGAAGGTGTCACTGAAGAGCCAGGAAAGGTGTAGGTTAGTAAGTTTTAACTGGGATCTTAACTGCAGCCTCAGGAGGTGGAGGCTGGAGGTTAGAATCAATTTGGAGTCACAGAATCCTGTGCCTTCTGAGGACTAAAGATCTGGAGAATTTTGCATCACAGAATAAATACCTTCAATTTGCAATGTTGTGTTATTCCTCATCTAAGTCATCCTACATTCTGTGACAAAATGAAAACATTCTTGGGAGGTGGTGGTGGGAAGGGATTCGTAAGTTTGGAGGTGTTTCTTTATAACATACCTTTAAAAGATTGTGTTCATCTTCTTGCTCTTTGCTCTATATCTTTGTCAATGTTCCATTATAAATAACATATAATTTTAAATAATATAATTTAAGATAATTTATTGTCTAGGTGTTTAGGCCTTTTCTTAAGAATAGGAGGAAGAGCCAGGATTTCCAATTGCTTTGCTATGATTCATTATGCATTATCGATAGACCTGGAAGTAGCACAGATCTGGCAATGATGTAAGAGTCCTCAAGCAGCTTGTACTGTGAATTCCACAAAGAACAAGTTATACACAGCAATCTGGGTGTCCTTCTTTCCAGTTGGAAATGGTGGTTTAAGTTACTGTATTGCATCTTTTCTCCAATGTTAAATATTTTAGGGGACTTGCTCTGATACATAAAGCAGATATATGAAGGATACTCCTCCCCATGACGGATATTGGAAAGAAATTCATCAGTGATGTGGCCAGAGTAGAAAACCCTCTCAAAAGGATTTTACATGCTTTGCTTTTAGCCAGTCTCTTAACTCCTGAAAACTAGGCTGTGATTTGATCTGATATGGGGGGTAAGATTATCTTACACCAGTCTATTGCTGGTTGTTGGTTCCTTCCCCAGAAACATCTGCTACTGTCTGAGGCAGGGTAATGGACTAGATTATTGCATCCATGTTCCCATTCCTGGGCTTTAAAGAAAGTAATTGGAGGGTCTTTAAAAAAGAAAAAAATAAAAACAAGGAAAAAAAAAAAAGGGTGGGTTAGATGATGTTGAGCTTCATAGTTGGTAGATTTCTAGCCAGTTCTCTGCTCTTCAGGGTACTGATGTTGCAGACCTCCTCCTTTCCTCTAGTTTCCAATAGCATGTTCTCAGCTGAATTGGTTTGTCTTTTCTATAGATTAATACAACACAGCTTTTTGACATATTGTAGTTCTCTGAGGCAAAGAACAAGGGAGGGAGAATATTTTTTTCCCTGACAAAGCAATGTCAGGTTAATTGCTACAACATACTTCCTAAATTTGAATCAAGAATTACGAAAAAATGTTCCGAAGTCATGAAGAATTGTGTCTTCTTGTTTGATAAAAGCCAGTCACAGTTTCACTTCAGTGAAAATTCAAATATTTTTTCTAACCTGCTCAGCACCAGATGAACCACAAAGTGGCTGCAAGTACTTCTAATGGCAGAAATGCCATAAACTCATAGGAATGTATCAGAAAAACTTACTTGGTTAAAACAAGAGGAAAATTAGCTGAAAACTCCACATTCTTATCAACATAGTACAGTGTACACAGTGATATTCTGCTAATATAATTGGTGTTCTCACTGGGGGAGTAGAGCAGAGAAGACTTGTAGTTTCAGTGCTGGAATTTTGCCATTTAATCTTTCCTCTGGCAGATCAGCATAGAGATTACATAGCCTCTGTGCATTGTTATCCACAGAAATAAAACCTATAAGAGTTTGTTCAGCCGTACTCCCCACTTTACTTATCCATTTTTTATTTCAGTTGCTAATCTGCTAAGGATTTCAGCCTCTAGCTCAGGGTTATCAGGACTGCATTGTGAGTGGATAACATCTGTTTCAGCTTTCATCCATCTAGAATACAAGTATTAATCACTAGAAATGGAGTGTGAAATGGAAAGAAAAGTTAAATGCACATTTGATTCTGAATGCTCTAGGAGAAAATGTCTTTAAGGATCTGACCAGAGGGAGAATTTCACTGCACCATAACTGGGTTTGCCAGTGCATCTTACATAAAAAACTGGTCATTGTCTGATATGAATTCTGCCCATTTCAGTTTATTTTAAAAGGCACATACCTTGTCCTGTCTAATTTAAAAGAAATGTTTAAGACAACTAATCCCAAAACAGTGCATCTGTTTAGCTTAATTTGGTTGTGGTCATCAACAAAACTTCTCTTTCCAGGCTTTCTGTACCCCTGCTCATACCTGGAGCCCTGAGCTGTTGCAGCTTCATGCTGCAAATGGCTAGCTGTGGCCAAGCTTTCCTGGGGTGCTGAGAAATATATAACCAGTTCTAGGAACAATCTTGGACCCAGACACACTGAGATGATTTAATAGGCCTTTTCCATCCAGAGTTTCTAGATTTTCACAGATGCTGTAAGGAGCTGTGTTGATTTCCTGCTGATCTGGCATGTGTCATGGGAGCTAGAATCTTAATTTTTAACTCTAAGAACAATGATCAGCCCTGCCTTGATTGGGGACAATTAGGAGAGAAATTAATTAATTAACTCTGTGACCAGAGTAATTTTGGCTTGTTGCTGACCATGTGCACTTCTCAGGCAGTTGCATGGGAAATCTTTACAGTACAATAGGCTGGATTTGCTCCATTTTGTGAGGATTTATGTGTGCCAGGTATACTCTGCACTGGAGAACATGTTGTGATGGCTCTGGAAAGCTGGAGATGGCTAGGTTCAGATCTAGTTGATGATACATGTTTTCCCTTTTCAAGAGGTCATTTCCAGCTTTGCTTCTTACATCACTTTATGCTCAAAAAGCAGGCAGTAATTATTTCATGAACCTCTCACAGAAGGCTTCTCCCAGAATTCCTCCAAAACCACAGAATATAGTTCATCCACAGCAGTCATTACTACCTACTTCTGTCATTTTGAAACTTCTTTTTCATCAACAGATAGTGAGTTTGTCGTGGGATAATTTCTGTGCAGTGCAATGAATTCAGCAGATTACCTGTCCCTGCATCCTTTATCATCCTTTTCCCTTGTCATACTTTGAGACAAACTGTTCTCAGCAACTTGATCTCTCAAAGTTCCTGAAAAAAGAAATGATAGGTCATTAAAAACATCCCAACAACCCTAGCCCATCCATCAGGTCGGTGCTATAGCTCTGGAAGGACTCTGGAAGCATCCTGTTTCCAGATCCTAAGAAGGATGTCTCTCTGGGGACAAGAGAGAAACCTGTTAATGAGAGTATAATTTCTCTAGCATTTCAAAGCTGAGTCCAACCCTTACCTTTTCATAAAAATTAGTTCATCTGGTGCCCACCCTCTGACTTCCTTCCAGTTTAGCTGTAGGTAGGCTTAAATATATTCATTTTATGCATAGCAGCAGCAAAGCTCGCTCTGTATTCTGGGAAGTGCTTCTTCGGGCTCTCTGGTCCTTTGATTTCCTTGTGTGCTTTGTTAAGAAGTGAAATAGTTAATGTTTAAGGCATTACAGTCACAATACTTGTCAGCTGAGTTGGCATCTTTTCAAATGAAGGCAAATGTCATGCAGCAGGGATCAGCCTCTCAAACTCGGCTGATCAACATGGGATAGTTATAATAGAAAGGGAGAGACTTTGAACCTCTTTAGTTAAACAAGGAGTAGTTCCCAGGAGGACACTTTGTGTCTGAAATCAAGATCTTTCTTTTTTACTGTATATTGCTGCATATTCTTTAAGCTATTCTGACAAGATCCAGTCTTCACCTAAAATCAGAATGTCCACCCTGGTTTAATATGAATCATCTCATTAGACCAGTATAACCAGGAAGAAACAACTGCACAGACGAGCTCACAGGTATCTATTTACATTCACTTTGTGTTTAGAAAGATCATTTCCCATTCTAACAGATAAGAATTGGCTTTTACAAGTGAGGTGAGAATATGCCAAACAAATGACAGATATTGAATCCTTTGTGTTTTCTGAGCTGATGACATTTACCTGTGCTTTGAGTAAGAACTGTGAGTCTGCCACCTCCCCAGATAGTGCTTTCCTACCTCTCCATCCCCAGCTTCACTCTACCAAACAAGCTTTTCTTTCTGTTAAAAAAGAAAAAAAAAATTGAGAGGAGAGGGAAAGAGAAATTATTTGCCTTATGCTTTTAGGGTTATATTACTTGGGATATATCTTACTGCCCTTCTTATAGAAAAGATATATAAAGACATTTCTTGCTTGGTTTTATTTCTGCACAGGCAAAAGCCTAAAAACATAATACCATCTCTGGCTAGATTAGTTTCTTCTATAAACATAATTTTTCTTCTTTGCAGGTCTTTTTATCTTTGAAAATTCCTTCCATTCTGAAAACTGGTGCTTTTAGAAACTCACAGAGTATTTTTACAGGAAAATCTAAAGACCCCACAGGAAAGCAATAGAGAAGGAGTCAGTGACTATTTTTCTGTACAAGTGCTGAAGTGCACTACTGAAATGAAATAAAATATTGTTATTTCTATCAGAATAGGAGTAACTGCATTTCTAGACATGGTAGGTAAGACTTCAAGAGTATAAAATGTATGCGAGCAAATCCTGTGAGAAATATTTCATTCATATTCATGAAGAATTGAAGGCATAAAAGATTTGCAAAGAGAAATTCAGTATCTGAGGCCAGAAAACCTGGTCTGGAGAAGATGTTATTTTTCTCACCAGATCTTCCTTTCTTTCCTTTGGGTTCTATGTTCTGTACGAGTTCAGAGAACAGACTTCTTGAAACTGCTTAGTATTTACCACAGATGACAGCCTTGTAATTTTGTGAAAAGTAACATCTGTTCAGGGAGAAACTGTGTCTACACGTATAAGCAGGTTTCCAAGACATGTATTTCAGAGAAGAGGAAACAATTTTGCTCAAATATCCCTAAAAATTACCAGCCTATTTAACATAATCCAGCGACCCAAAGAAAAAGAATATGTGATGATATCCAGACCCCAGCTGACACCAAATGATATTGCTCCTTCACAGATCCACTCCATTAAGGTTTTACTGCCTGATAAAAAGGATTTCCTGTCAGTGGCAAGTGCAATTTTTCAAAAGCAATCTATATGCTGGACTTCCCTCTGGCTTTAACCAGCAGAGCCTTGCATCACTGTCACTGCTGATACAGACATCCCGCGAGCTTTCTGACTGTGTCCAGAACTGCCGAGTTTCATCTGGTTTCACTGGACACTTTGACAGAGCCGTGAGGAGCATCAAGATTTGATGCAGAAGCACAAGCTGGCTGAGATGCTCGGCACAGATCTGATGACAATAGGATGAATTTGAAGGTTTTAATATAACTCCACACCTGTGAAGGTTCATTTGGATTCTGTTCTGCCTAAAAATCCTCTTTTCCCAAGGATTACTTAAGGTACTTTTGAAAAGCACTATAAAATTAGCTCACCATACTCAAATGTAATTATTTATTTCTGAGATCAGCGAAAGAAAATATTTTATTCTACCCATCATTCTTCTCTCTTCTTTGTAGCCATTGGGAAGCAGGACAAGGATTAATTGCATGTTAGAGAGTCTCCTTTTCTGGGTAGCAAAAGATCATTGATGGTCTTGAACTCTGGTTTCATTCCTATATACTTGATGAACATTACTCCTTTAATTGTACAAATATAAATAGAAACACTTTAACACATTTCATATATTTGTGCATTTTTTGCAATTTCTTGGTCAATGTAACCACAGGTAGCATTTGTTGTTCAGACCTGTGGTATGTTTTTCACTGATTTCCTTTTTAAAAGACATCTGTTGTTAGAAGTTGGTCTTACTTTTAATGCCTGTATCTTTATCATGTGAAAGGCTGCTACATTTAACATAGTTCATCTTCAAAACAGTGGCATGAAACCACCATGTGACAATATCTGATTTTAAAAAGCAGCCTTTGGCCTCATAGCAAGGCTTGTACCCAGTGAAGGCCTGGGTGGAATGTGAGGCTAAGGTGTTTCAGCTGTTGGATCTGCTTCCAGCAATGTCCCACATGGGTTAACTGCTCCACACAGCTGTTTTCTCCTGGGTGTTAACAGGGACAAATATCCTGACATTCACAGCCAGGTATAATTGAGGGAGCATAACACAGAAGGGCTCAGCAACATGCTCTAAGGCTTTTGCAAATCTAAGGAGTTATTACCAGTCAGTAGATAAGCTGACACGTTATCCTAAAATCTGTGTCTTTGCATTCAGGGTGTTTTTTCCCATCAGTATCTCCTTTGTTTTTTACAGTCAGCAACCTCTTTGTTTCTCAGATGTCATTCTTTTTCAGACAGATCAGCAATGCGGTTTTGAGGCAAATATCCAGATCGTTTTTATTTACTGCTCTTTGATTCAGAGCCAGATCAGCCTCAGAGTACATGCACCTGGAATCCCTTTCAGTGAATCAGCACGGGGAGATGCACTCTAGGAGCATGCCTAATTTGCTGCAGTTGTTGATGGATGCTGACTTGATGGGACCAGACTAAAGCTAGTCCAAAGCCAGTTCTCTGAAATGCAAATAGTGTGCATATTGCATCCTCACTACCAATTTCTTTGCCCTACAGATGCGCTCCTGCTTACTAATGTAGCAACAGCATGAGAAAGTCACATCACAGCAAGCCTGGTTTCACTGTATGAAGGGATCAGGAGACACAGTCACTGACAGGGGAACAATGGAGTTCATCAGGGCTGAAAACAGCTAGGACACAAATAATTTAACTTGCAAAATGATGGTGCAAATACCTACACTCCTCTGTGGCCACCATCAGGTTACCCATGTGGACGTCATAGTTCCCAAGATATTATCCCACTATTTCAGGACTGAAGCAGTAGATAAATCAAGCCATCCTCTGTAAGAAAGCCTTTGTGTGTGGACTTCAACAGCACAGATATAATCAGTGACACTGGGATCAAACCAGGTCCTTTGTGGCATAAAAGTGAGACAATTTAATCTGGAACAAACCTTTGTGTGCCTTCCTTTTGGGCTGTAAGTCAGAACATGGTCCTTGATAATGTTAGATCTGTTCTCAGGAAATATTTTTCATACAGGCTTCAGTATTTTGTGTTTTATTTCTATAATTGTAACTTGTGACTATAACACCAGACAGGTCTCCCTGTTTGAAGCAGAAGGATGACAAAAATACTGGCATCCCTCTGTGCAGACAAGCCAGATGCCCTTCAGAAAGCAGCAAAAAATATTATTGTACTTTTTCTTCCTGATCTTCAAGCCCCTGTGGGAGCTCACCGGAGTCATCAGCAATAACAAAGAATCCTTAAAATGAATTGTAACAGCCAAGGAGACTTTTTTTGCTTGATCACAAATGGAGTCAGAAGATGAATTTTGGAGAGAAGAGCAGGAAAGATGCTGTTAGGAGTTCCATAATTTATTAGAGATGAGCTGGCTACAAGAGTGAGTCAAGAGTCAGGCAAAATAAAAAGGGTCAAGAATGAGAACAAACATATCCTGGGAAGCAGCTGCAAGCTTGGGAATATGACACAGTGTTATTACAAAGCTACTAATAGAGCTGATTTGTGACTCTCTGGCCTGACCTCCAGATCAATAGTATACATCGAGTGTCAGGAACTAGATTCAATCATCTGTAAGTCAAAATGCCCCTCTGGAGAGAATGAAGTAGTAAACAAATATTCCTATTTGTTTAAGCTGTGATTTCTGTCTGTCTAGATCCAGATCTATCTACGGACAGAGTATTGATCAGTCAATACGTAACTAAATATGTGTGGAGAGATTGGTACTGGCCCATATGAAGATCTGTGTGTCTGTGTTTATGAGCCCAATAGGAGAATCTCTTATAGAAATACATGTGTTGGACTGGGATTGTATGGCCAAGCTTTTGGTAGCATGGGGGCTACAGAGGTGGCTTCTCGGAGAAGCTGCTGGAAGCTTCCTCCCTGTCCAGCAGAGCCAGTCCTTGGCAATCCAGAGATGGAAGTGTTGCTGGCCAAGGCTGGGCCACTAGAAATGCTGGTAATGCCTCTGTGATAGCATATTTTAGAAAAAGAGCAAAAGAAATGATTGCACTGTTGTAATTGTGGCCAGAGAAGAGTGGGATGAGAACAACGGGAGAGGAACAGCCCTGCAGGCGCCAAGGGGGGTGCAGAAGGAGGGGGAGGAGGTGCTCCAGGCACCAGAACTGAGCTTCCTTTGCAGCCTGTAGTGCAAACCTTGGTGAAGCAGCTGTGCCTCTGCAGCCCATGAAGATCCACAGGGATGCAGAGATCCCACTGCACACCAGAGCAGGTGGATGCCTGACAGGATGCTGTGACGCTGTGGGAGGCTCATGGACAGAGGAGCCCACACTGGAGCAGCCTCTGCATGGTGAAGAGCCCCATGGAAGAGTGATCCACACTGCAGAATTTGGGGTGGGGATGCCCAGGGGTTTGCCCAGGGGATGGACTCACATTGCAGTCATGTTAGAACTTCGTTTATATATATATATTTATACATCAGTTTGGATGGGACTCTGATCACCCTGACATAGTTGAGGATGTCCTGGCTCATTGCAGGGGGGATGGACTGGCTGACCTTTAAAGATCCTTCCCAACCCAAACTATGCTTCTACTTATAGATATATTTACATATACATGAATGTTTTTGTTCTGTCCTTTGAGACTTTGTAACAACTAGCTTGGTTTGTAATTAGCTTGAAACCTGACCAACAACAAGGGCTATTGGAATGTTTTTGAATACCAAATTGGTTTTGTGTCATGTCTTATCAAGGGTTTTGAAATCTAGCCCAGATTTCCCTGGACAATTTGTCAGATCCTGGATATCTCGGCTGCTTTCCAGACTGCTGCAGAAGGAACCTTGCTCACCAGATCAGCTCAGCATGTTGGGCTTTTCTCTGAGGTGAAACCTGCAGGTAGTTACTGGCCAGGCCTGTGGGAACAAATCAATGGCAGCCAAACTCTTTGATCTATTTTTCACACCAAAGCCATAATAGCAGCATTCAGCTTAATTTGCTGGCTTAGAAATTTGGAGGAAAATAAAATAGGTGCTTGGTGTGAACAGGTTTCAGCTGAACAGTAAGAAATTAGGAACCTGGGTAGTAACAACTAAACATCATTTAACTCCAGATGTAGTAACACCCACGTACGTGGAACAGTTTTATTTCCCAACACAGACCTTAGTTTGGGATTCCTGAATGAATCTCTTTGAGACAAAAGTTTCAGTTGGTGAGGCTGCAGGGTACTGAAGGGAAGGTCTGCCCAAGAAGTCTTGTTTAATATACCTAAGATCACAAAAAATGAACCTCTGGAATGAGGTCTGGCATGAAGCAGTTGAAATGGCATTGTATTTAGATTCCTGAAAAACACCCTTGAGGTTACAGTTATAGAAAGTAGGGTACCACCCAAGCATCTGATGGGTTGGATAGAGAAAATAAACCAGGTAAGATCTGTGATCTTTTATCTTTTTACTGGCAGGTCTTTATAGCTTCCTCTGAAAACCTGTGCTACAAACTCCTGCTGGAGACTTTCTGAAAGCTCAAAATCTTGTTTGCAGGACCATCAAAGCTGTGAGAGGCTCATGAGCCCTTTGGAGGCTTGTCCCACAGGGTGAAATTGCTAGCCAGATAACCTCTTTGTTGGAACCCAAGCCCAGATGTGGATATGTGAAAGCTTTCTGACCACAGTGTGTGAGTAAAGAAAGACTTTCAGATTGCTTACTTACTTCATCTTCTGCAGTGCTGTTCCAGGCAGGGATCATGGCATTAACATGGCCAACATCCATCATTCATAGAAATGTCTCCTAGGATGAGCTCAAGGCAGTCCATAGGGTCTCCTGCAGATAGGAAACAACACAGCAGAAAAGGAGATGGAATACAGAGCAGCAGGATCTAAACAAGATCTTAGAATTGTGCTGCCTTCCCACCTCAGACAGACTGACAAGAAGGATGGGAGCTGACCTCTGGTACTGTACAGTGAATATATTAGCCAGGAGAAAAGTTCTTGCTAGAAAACCACTCAGGAAAAATTACCTCCGCTTAACAGAGACAGAAAATACCAACCAAACAAACAAAAAAAAAACCCCAGCCAGAAACATCATCTCAGCAGGGAACACACTAAAAGTAAGGAGCTACCACAGTAAATAGAGGCACAGTCTGCAATATCAAAACACTGTGGCATCCTGCTCCTTTTGATGCTTACCCATTGCCAGCTGCGAAGTCTTCATGTTGCTTCTTTTGTGCTCTGCAATGTGACATGAAGCTCTTTACAAAGTAGATACTCACCGTGCCTCTTACTGGGTCACAGCTTTCAGCAGTAATCAGTCACTGGAAATTTTCCTCTACCTTTTGCCACAAGAGGACTCCAGTCTCCAGTGGGTCCCAGAGAGATGTTTGTGTTTTTTCTAACTTCTCCAGAGACCTGTTCCAGCAAACTAGCAATTAGGATCCTGGTTTAGCAGCAGCTCTGTTTTTCAAAACGTAAAATGAACAAACATGTTTTTTCAGAAACAGACAGACTACTATTTGTTAACAAGAAAGTCCTGCTCTACCCAGCTATGGCATTGAATATTTTTGCTAAGGAACATTGCACTGGAAAACACTTGCGGGTAAAAGTGACCTTTTTCTTAACATTAATTGTATACAGCTCTGTTGAAGCTTATGGCTAATGATAAAGACCCGTGTTTAATAACATTTTTTAAATCATTTGTTTTAAAGCTTCCTGCTTCTTGTCTCACTATGTGCCATGAGCTTAAGGGCAAGTATCTTACAATTCTAACAACCATTCTTATGATGTCTGATTAATGTGGTTATGGCTCTAGAGCCATTGTAGTAATTATAATGATAGAAATATGATCCTCTCCATTTTCATTTTAATAGAGGCCAATAAATATATCTTACGGCTTTTATGGTATTTAACTATCTAGTCATGAATGGGAGCTTGTAGAACTCTTGCAACTATGTTGTGAGATATAGGAAAGCATAAAATGCAAGTCTGCTGAACTCTGCAAAATGAGTATGCATTTACAGTTCACATAGGTGGGGTCTGATCTCTGTTGGGGGAAGAGGAGCTCATTCAGCAGTTGTAAAAGGTGGAGGATTTGAAAAGAAAGATGCAGGGGAAAGCACAGTAGTGATTTCCTAGGCAGGCTGCTGACCTGAGAGAACTTAGTGATCTGTCTGTTACTGCTGCTGCTCACCTGCCTGTCTGCATTTACCACAATTTTTAGGCAACACTGATACTGTGTTGCTGCACATCCCCAAGGGTTGTCATAAAAAGATGCCATGTGAGATACTGCTTTTCAGTGTTCTGACTATTAAAGTCTTTGAGTTGCATTACTGGATTGTAAGGACTGGAGTAACAACAGCTGAAACAGCTGACTTGACACTCCCTGCACTAGAATTAAAGCTTATTATGCTTTTCTGCTTTTGTTACCCTGTTTATGACAGAGTTCACACCAGTTTACAAGCCCTTTTAGGACAGAATTTTGTTGCAGTGGTGGGAAAGTGTTGCAAACACTGGCAAATGCCCAGAGGAAATATCACAGCTGCAGACCCCCTGAAAGGAATGCTTATTTCTTGCAAAGGAGAGCTGAAGCCAGAAGGGTCCTCAGCCCTAACTGCAAGGTACATCCATCATAGAGCTTCTGTCATGGGATGTGTGATATCTGGGGGATACTGATGAATTAGCTTTAATCTAGGGAGCTCAGGTGGTGTTAGGACACAGCAAGGCTCACCCCAAATGCATGGCTGGGTTTTGAGCTCCGTACTCCACACCTACCCACTTAGGGTTTTATGCACAGCTCAGGAGTATTTGCATGGATTGCAGATAGCACATAACCAGCAGATGTGTTTTCTGAATGGCTGTTAACAGAATAGACACTAGAGGGCTGTGGAAAATGGTCTTTAAAAATATTAGTGTTTGCATTGCTTGCTCCCCACATTTTGTGGGGGACTTATAATGGGGAGAACAGGTCTAGGTCCCAGCTTGGACAGACAGACAGGAAAGTGATGCTCTAACCCAGAGTCAGAGGACCCATCTGATGCAAGGTCTGAAGACAGCAAATTCAAGTTCAGGGCTCCCTGGGCCATAAGAAACGTCATGGGTGCACGATGCAAAGCATCAGTCTGAGGTAAATTTTCTCTCATGGTGCAATTGACAAAATTTTGACAATTTAACTGACAAGTATTCTGTTCTGTGTATCACTAATGTCCTAGCATTGTCCTAGAACACACAGTAAAATATAATGTATTATTCTTTATCAGGGTCTCTAACTGTTTTGACAGAAATAATTTTGGATGCTCAGTTTTTTTATAAAATGGGTGGTGTGTGGCGATGTGGCAGTGAATGGATGAAACACTAGTAATTATGGAATGAATGCCTGATAAGCAAATAATTTAGTCAAAATCTTTAGCTGAAACACTTTTAGAAGGGTTTTTTAAAATGTTCAAAATGGAAATCCCTGGGAAGTGAACTGTAAGTCCCACTGAGATTCACATAGGGTGCTAAAAACTGTAGATCTCTGTATCGAAGAAGCCATGGTGGGACAGAGCCAGTCTGGATACAGACAGCTGGACCAATGTCAAATCCATGGTTTGGTTAAAAAGCCATTTGTACCAGACAAAGTGCTGGAAACTACCTGTCTGCATTTGAGTGTTCCAGCTCTAAAAGCAGAAGGTGAAGGGCGTGGAGGACACAGAAAGGACCCCAGTGTGGCCTGGAACAGACAGGACAGGAGGCAGCAGGGAGAGTGAGAAGGCAGTATGAGACAGGGTGAGCTGCTTCACGCTCTAAGAGGATGGCTCAGCCTGGCAGTGCCCAGAGCCAGGGTGATGAGAGGCCTTGGCATCTCCATGCAGTGCCCTGCCCTATTGCACAGCACAGGCTTGCCCTCAGGGTAAAATTTTGGTGAGGATTAAGTGAAAATCCCGACCAACTTGAAGGCGGCTGGAATCATGACAACTCTCCACAACTTGCAGATGATAGCAGAAATCAGAACAAATACAGGTGAACTTAAATTCACCTGCCCTACACAAGTGATTCAGGGGCTTATTTAATGAGTAGAGAAGGGCTGGGGTGACTCTTGAATAGTAGGGACAGCTTAGGCTGTGTGAGCTGTTCATAGTTTATGATGTGTTTATAGTGCTTTTCTTTCCAGGAAAGAGCAAAAATAGATGGTGACATCTCCTTCCAGCACCATGATCTAATTCTAGCTAGGTATAGTGCATTGTGCTCTATATCCCATTGAGCTCACCAGGGGAAAATCAGCTGCCTCTACTGGCGTTCTGACATGGGTATCAGTGATGCAGGGGGAAGCCTTGTAGTCTGTGCATGGGCTGGAGTTGGTTGGATGCAGTAACTGAATTGTGCCCTGGTCCAAGTTGAGCTTGCAGCTTAGGATGGATTCAGGACTTTTCACTAAGATGTGGCAGACCTCTTCAAGTAATCAATTGCTGCTTTTTCGTGCTGGAAGCTGGCTTCTGGTGCGGTATGAGGAACATCAGAACTGGTGATCTTTGTCTTGGTTCAGCCTCTGCACACACCAAAGAGAAAAATGATCTGGCTTTTTCTGTGAAGGGTGGGGTAGAAAAGCACTTCAGGCACATGATTTAATGCTTCTTTTTCAGAAGCATGAGTCTGAGCTTCATGCTGTATTTTGTACCAAAACTTCAGCTGTACATGGGTGATTCAGACTTTAATGATGCAAGTCAGACTCATGTTGGTCACATTATCCCCTCATGTGATTTTTGGTTTCAGAAAGTTTGGGTGCCTTTTAACTCTGCTACCCCTCTTCCCATGGAGATGAAGGAGATGTGAAGTCCTGCTTGGCTTCCTGTTCTTGGTCCAGCGCTGAACCATGGGACCCGCAGAGTGGAGGCAAGAGGAAGCAGCAGTTAAATGCGTGTGGCTGGCTCGTTTTCTGCCGTGATGCTTTACCAGATACTCTGCTGCTTGTAAAGTCATCCCTCCCCCGAAGGGCAGGCAGGCCAGGGATGCGATGATTGGACTGTCCTCTTCGTCTGGAGGAGCTTAGGGGTCCGTGCTTGCCATGGGATTGATTTTTCGCTCTGGATGCACAGGCGAAGCTGGGAGCGTGCCCAGCTGCGTGTCAGGGCTGCATATTGCATGGGCGCCTTTGAGGCACGGCGTCGGCGTCGGCGTGTGGCTGGATGCTGAGACAAAGTGCTCCTGCAGCTGCAGGGCTTCTGCGTGGTGATTCCTCCAGGTTGGCTTTTCTCCATTATCTTGCGCGTGGCGTCAGCGAACCCCAGGGATGATTTGCTGCTTGCTGGCCGGGGGGTCCGCCTGATTCTTGTTTAGTTCAAGGGGTTGGTGGTTTTGCTTTATTTACTCTGCCTTGGCTTCAGGCTCTCCCTGTGCCGAGAAGAAAGACACAAACTGCGGGGAGTGTGGGGGGGGAATAACAAACCCAATAGAACCGAGCTCCGGCCGAGAGAGGCCGGGGCGCTCGCCGGGGGCGCTCCCGCGGGGAGCCGAGCTCCGCGCCCGCTCCGCGCCGATCCCGCCCGGATTTTGCACGTTTCCTTTCCTTTTTTCTCTTTTTTTTTTTTTTCCTCCCCTCCGTTTTCATTTTTTCTCCCTCTATTTTTCTTCTCCATTCCCCTCTCTCTTCCCTCCCTCTCTCCCTAGCGTGGTTGGATCAGTCTTTTGGTATTTCCTGCCGCCGCCTCCCCCGAGCAGCTGTCCGGCCGCGGCCCGGCGCTGCGCGCTTTCCGTGCCGCCGGGGGAGCGGCTCGGCGGGGCCCACGCGTGTCCCCGCTCCCGTCCCACGCGTGTCCCCGCTCCCGTCCCACGCGTGTCCCCGCTCCCGTCCCACGCGTGTCCCGGCGATGCGGCGGCGGCGGCGTGCTGAGCGCGGCACCGCGCGGGGGCTCGGCCGTCCCGGCCAGGTAAGGCGCACCGGACTTCACCTCCCCCCAAAAGCCACGTCCTCCCCCGAGCCTCCGAAGCCATCCTCCCAAAATAACCTATAAAAGCAAATACCATTCCCCCCTTGTCCTAAATTATTCCAATAAATCCATTCCCCCGCCTCCCGTGCTAGCTGTTCCTGTCCCCCGCGCTGCCAGGCTGCCTATTTTTAAGTATAACGTGGTACCTCAGAGTCGGCTTGCGAGCTGTGTGATTTCAGCGAGGGCCTGAGCGCTGGCAGCTCTGGGAGGGTAACCCTGCCGCCTCTGCCCGTGCTTTGTGCCCAGGTTGTGCGTCGCCGTTTCTACGTGTGCCTTTCGGGGTTTGGCGACGGGAGCTGCGGGGTGAACCCCCTTGCCCCCCGACATCTCGGCATGGCAGGGCTGGGGGGCCAGCAAGCGGCCAGTGTGGCATGTGGGATGGCGTGCTGTCAAGGAGACCTGATTTCTTTAGACATGTGGGCATATCTGGTAGGTGGAACGCATTTTTATTGTATTTCTTCCAGCATGATGAGGAACTAGGAAGGAGCCTGCACTGGTGCTAATTTGCTGCATTTAACTGACGATAGTAACTACCTTTCCTATAGGTGCTTGTTCAGATACCGTAGTGGAGACCATAGGCATGGCTATGTAAAAACCAGACTTTGGAAACCTATGCTTGGAAATGCTTTTAGCTTGCACTAAGTGAAGCAAGGCAGCATTCCTAGAGAAATAAACACATAAGCACATGCAACAGTCTGTTGGATCAGAAACCGTATTTTTCAAGTGCTATGCAAACCTAAAGTGTTGTAGTGTGAAACAATTGTTTAACATAAGTGAGGGGGAAAGTTCCTTAAACTGCGTAGCCACCTCCTTGCTGCATCCAGCTGCAGCAGTATCTTTGTTGTCAAAATATTCCTTCCCCTTCTTTGCACTGATGTACGAGATAACAACAGTATTCAGCAACCTCTGTTCAGCAGAGGACAGCCACTGCACTGGATGTGTCCCCAGCTGCCACCTTTCCTCCTTGACAGAAGGTTTCCAAAAAGGTATGAGTGGGGAGGGAGAGACAGAAGCCTCAAGCCTGGCTCTGTGTGTGGTAAGTTCTCTTGCCCAAAGAAGAGAATGGGTGTTCTCAGCTGGGCAGTTCCCAGTGGGACAATAGGTGACCCTGGGAGTATCCCCTACCCTGGCTGGCAAGGAGGGGGACAGAGCTGGGCTAAAAGGACGTGGGGTCAGCAAGGGAGTCAGATCCAGCTCCAGGGGTTACTTTGTGGCACTACTGATGGAGGCACAGACAGCAGTTCTCTGACTCATGGGAGAAAACGCAGGCCATAGTCCTGCCCACCGCCTATTTGGGTTTGAAGTGGACAATGTGAACCTAAGGAATGATTTAATCATGGTGATGCATGAAAGTAACTGAAAGCGGATTTACTGCTCTAATCTTTTCGTGGTGCTTAATTTAATTTTCATGTGCTTTATTGCAACACTGATTCATCAGGTGAGTGGGAGGGAGGCTTGTGCAGTACAGGTGGTTCAGTTTCTATTGCTGAATTAGATATTTCTCAAGGTGCTTTCTTGGCTACAGCAGGATTAAAATGGCTCTGTGTCTGATACAGTGCTGTGGTTTGGAATCCAGGGTATCTCCAGGGAAAGACCATTCCTATAATCTGTAATGTGCAGTGTTTGAAATCAGTGTGCCATGCTCAGAGTAAAACTGAGACTCGACTAATTCTTATTATGTTCATAGATCATAAAAATTTCAGTTAAGCTCATCTGAATTGGGTTAGACTCACTCCATGTCCAAGGGAGCTGTTATCTGCTGGAGGCAATTGTGAGATTTTCAGCATTGCCAGTGCTGAAAGTCTTTCAGTGGATCTGAGGCTCTTTCTGGATCTGGGGCTGAAGAGGTAAAAATGAAACTGCCCTGAAGTGTGTCAGCAGGGCCTTGCTGCTTCTGAGCTGCAGAGCACAGACCTCCCTCTGCAGCTGTACAGATTTGTGCTATTTGATCTCTTGTTTTATTTGGGGGAAAAGCTGCATTTGGTGTTTTTTCTCTTGACCTGGCTGCCTTTGGAGCATTAGCAGCGCAGTGTTTTCTCAGCCAAAAATGCTGCTCCTCACGCCTCCACTCCTCAACATGAGATGTCTCTGGCAGCACACTGTAGGTGTTTGTGCATGCCTGCTGTGGTTACTAAGGTAAAGAAAACACAAGAAGCAGCTCGGGAAATGGGAACAATCCAAATGCCAAATACACGTGAGTTTGAGCAGGAATGACAGTGACCTGCTGTACCAGTGTGTCTCAGTGTGGGTCTGGGTTTGCTCACTCTTTATGCAGGCTCCTGACTGTCACTGATGGTGTTTATGCTGTGCTTTAGAGCACCAGGCATCTTGAGACTGAGCAAACTCTTCCCAGGTGCTGCTCATCCGTCATTTTGGAGCTGTGTGGTTATGGCGCATTTAATTGTACAGGGCTGTGTCTAAATCACAGGTTCTGCCTTCATCCTAGCTTCTCACTACCACTGTGGCTCTTTCTGGTCATGCAATGAAGGAGGAAGGAGACAGCCACCCTGAAAAACACCCTTTTGATAAGTAGCTGCTGAGCCTCTGTGGAGGACGAAGGAGCAGTGTGCAACCTGCCCAGGTTTCCACATTTCTTAATTAAAAAGAATCCTCTTTCTCTGCTCAAGGCGTAGGAGTGTTGTGCTTGCATCAGGCTCTAGGTATTGTATATGCATCTGTGTAATACAAAAAGATCAAGGGACTAAAGGGGACTACTCTGTAAAATTGGGAGGAGCTAACAGCAGGCTAGTAAGAGTTACCTGTAAATGGTTTCTGCCCATCACAGGAGAGTGATGTGAAAAGGGGATTAATGTGGTTTTTTTTTAGGTTAGGATAGTCCAGGTGCTTGTGTGGTGGTGTTTTTAATTTCTTTCAAGCTGCATAAAAACCATGGGTATATCCCTTGTTCTTTAGTCTCTGTTTTCTGTAGTGTTTGTAGAGCTACAGTTGAAATTGTGCCACTTTTTCCTTTATGCTCCTTTCACATTGAAGGATTTATAGGTCTATAAATCGAAGTCTGAATTGAAAAGGCTCAATTCTCATCTTTGTTTAATAAACAGGCAGTTGTATACCTGGGCTTTCCTTTTGCAGTGTGTCACTGAGTCTGTGCTCTGTTCCAATATCAATAACTTTACCATGCTGGCAGTCTCCTTGACCGTAGTTTTTATATGTGTTTTGTTAAACTCCATGCCAAGCTTCAACTTACTGGGAATTGACTGCAGGGCTGTATGAGTTTGAGTGTTTTGGCAACCCAGTTACCATTCGCATGATTATAGCATCAGTGAAAAATTAACCAGCCAAAGGCCAGAGAAGAAATACTTACAGGCAAAAGAGAAATCCTTAATAAACTGGGTAGTGTGCAGGTCTCCTTGGGGGAGGGAGGGGGCATAGAGGGAAGAAACTCAACATTGGGCTTCCCTGCTTCATTCTATCTAATCTGTCAGTGAATCAATCAATGTGAAATTGTACCCCCAAGGAATAATGTAATAGCTATTTTGTGTGTATTCCCAAACTGGAACGCTACTGTAGTAGAGTCCTGAAGGGTGTGCTGTCTAAATCGATCAGCAGAGGCCAAGATAAAAGCAGACTTGCTGCTTATCTATCAGATGTGGCAGAGAGGCATCGAGGGATGAAATGTCTCATTCTGTGTTGAGTGCAAAGCTTAAATGTGAGCTTGGTCCTTCTGTGTCCCAGCACTTCAGGCACAAAAGCAGTGTCCTGATAGCTCTCCTTCAGTTTTTTCTTGGCAAAATCATGAGATTGTCCTGAAAGGCAATGCCAATGCATTTTGTTCCAGACAGCTGTTGTAGTGTCACTGTTCCTTCCCACCTTCAGTGCTGCAGAGACAGCTTGGCTTTTGTTACCTGTGTTGTTTGATGCCAGTTAAGAGTGCAAAGCCTATGCTAGCACTCCATTGTTGAATTGATTTGCTCTTTTCTCAGGTTAAAATGACAGGGAATTCTCTCCTCACAGCAATAAATTGCCATGTCCCAGTGAGGAGAGGAAGGGAATTCTGCTCTGTTGCATGGTGTGGGTAACTGTTGATCATTGTGAGTAATCCTGGCAGAATTAAAATAACAATTGAATTTTTTTTGTTGCTGTTTTGATATTTTTTCACTTTTTCTTTTTGGTATGACTCCAGCATTAGGAGAGACCCACTTTTATGTAATAGTAGGTGACCAAGGCTTTTATACACTTTATCAAACATTGCAGAGTTCATTTGGGGAGCTCTTATTGGCTCATCTATAAAACCCCTGAAATGTGAATGTGAAATTGCCACTGGAATTAATGCTCTGTCAGGGTGGTTATTCTGGCTCCTGGCATGGATGCAAATAAATGAGATTTACATTTTAGAAAATTAATCTCTCTGTCTTTTCTTGCTGTGTTGCCTTGAAAAAGAACCTCACTGCTGCAAGCCTGACAATTGCTGATGCAGTGAATTATTTTTTTCCCCTCCCTTACTAAGGAAAGTAATCTGGATTTTCAGATCATTTCATGACCTTTTTTTTCATATGTGGGTCAAAGACAGTTCAGGTCTAAGCAGTATATATATAAATATATTTATTTTTTTTTGTAAATTTGTAAATCCTTACTTGGACTATGAAGGCTTTCAGCGGGCACTGAATGCACCGTACAAATAACAGCATTAGTGGGCAAGGCAGTAATTTAAACTGCCTTCCATGGAGCTCTGTTATTGTAATCTAGAGCAGGACACAGGTGTGTTAGATATGAAATACATAGTGTTTGTATTTCTCAGTTTTGTTTATAGTAGATTTTCGTTTTTCCATTTTAACATGTCATTCACCCCAGCCTCCTTGCCTTGCTCTGCCTTTGTAACCTTTCTCATTGAAGAGGAGATAGAATGTATATAATCATGTATAAGACTTTTTTGTTTTGTATTAATTCAGGTTCAGTGTATTCAAACAAGGCTAAATTTCTTGGCTGTTGAGCGTGTTTTTTGGGTTTGTGGGGTTTTCTTGGTTTGGTTGTTTTGGGGTTTTTTTTGACTGATGAACCACCCAGGCTTTGTTGCCTGTAATCAAATCAGGCTGTTACTGCCTGAATTTCTCTCTGACCTCCAGGTCATGGGAGGCACCTTGTCACACCTGCAGTCATTTATTAATACTGCACTCATTTATTCATACACCTATGGATTGCAGTAGACTTGGGGAGCTCCACTTGTGAACAAGGCTGCTTAAACCAAGCCTAGACTGTCAGACTTCTAACCTAGTTTTTCCCAAGCTGGTGTTCAAGTTCTGGCTTGTGGAATCCCTCAGCGTAGGTGCTGAAAGCTTTCTTTTCTAAGAGGGTGAGGTGTGCTGAGAAGCTGGGAGGATCCTTCAGCCATGAGTATATCTGAGAAGTGCAGTGTAGGGTCTCTCATTTTGGAGTACCCTGAGAAGATACATGGCCGGGGTGTGTCAATAGCAGCTCTCCATGCCTTTTTCATCCTCTCTGTGACTGGATTATGTTCTTTGGTGTCTTTGTTTCTCTTATTGGAAATTCACACAATATTTAGAGCAGTATTGTCTTGGATTCTGCGGGGCTGCTCAGTAAAATAAATAAAAATAATCTCATTATGTAAGCAAGATACTGAATAACTTGTCTAAATGAGCTAATACAGTGGGTGCAACGGTGCCCGTTCTATTCTCTTTGAACAGGTGCATCCCCAGGAGGAAATAAAAGGTAGATAGGTAGGGACCAAGTGAGAAACATTGAGCAACAACAGAGTGTGACTCAGAAGCAATTTAACCATAATAATACCCACAGCACTAAAGGTTCTTTTTCCCAGAAATGCACAATATGCTGTTCTCTGTCATAAAGCTGTTGTCAGCTGACATCATTGTGTTAACATAAGACTTGCTGTTATCCACAAGATGCACAGTTAGCAGAGAGCACTTCCAGTGCTGGCTGCTAATTATTACTAATGTTCTCCCAATTGTTGAAAAACAATATATGAAAGATATTTCCTGCTTAATATTTTATTCCTGATGGTTGGTTTGCTTATGTTGAGTTAAAAATAATGCTTCTGATATCACTCCATTGCCAAGCCAGGGTTTGATTTATTTAGGAGAGCACAGAACAACCATTTACCAAATGCCTCTCTTGAGTACCTGCTGTAGGGGCTTTGTCTTTTCTTTCGTCTTTTTGTTTTCTCAGAGTAACAGTGTAGAAATTTATGGCTTTTATTTTTTGTTTATCATGACCCTCTCATAGGCTGTGTGTTTTCCCATTGACTTCATGGCAGCCAAGTGCTTTTTATTCTATATGTCTCTTGGAGAAATCACATTAATGATATATCACTAGCCAGAGAAAGCTTTTGCTGAAAGCACACAAAGACAATAATTTACCTCATGATTTTCTAAAGTGCAGAGTTTTTTTTCCCCCCTCATATTAAAAAACAAAACTGTTGAGGTGAAGGGAAGTGAACAGAGAATTGGTGCTCAAGTACTATCTCTGCAATGCGAGAGGGACATTGCAATACCATTAATGAGATTCTCCCATTTTCCCTTGGAGATGTGGTATTGAATTTAGAAATAGAATTTGAACAATTTTTCACTGAACATCTCACTTTTCTGCTCACTGAATAGCTACAAACCTTTATTGTTTAATAGCTAGCTTCACTTTTAACTGATAGAGTTTCATAGAGGTAAGATAATAGCTCTGAAAAGGTAAGACTTTTTCTAGACACCGTTTAATTTACCGTAATTATATTAAGTGCTAAATTGAAAGAGGCTTTTCTAGTTAAGATGAGGATAATGAATAGTTGTGCATTATTACCATAGCCACAGTGGGGGAAGGAAGAAGTGATTTAAGTTTTGCTTGAGACAGAAAGAAAGAAAACCTGCCCCAATGTGGTCCTTAATAATTTATTTTCCCCTCTCTATCGCTGACTCCCAGGTTTTGATAGAAGAGTTTTCTGCCCTGTGTACCTCAGGGATGCAGCAGTTTATGAAAGGAATCAGTATGCACTCCAAGTGAAAATGACTGTAGAAACAGAATGAAGAACCAGATTGCACCCTCCAGCCAAGCCTGGAGCTACATAGGCAGGGGCACACACAGCGAATGCCGCTGCAGCTCTGAAGGCGCTGCAGTGTAGCATGGCTCCCCGGAGGCTCTGCTCCCTCCGTGCTTTGCCCACACTGCAGAGAAAGCCGTGGTTTGCTGCTCTTTTCTGCTTGGAGCAAGTTGCAACATCTCAAGTCACCGGGCAAGTTGAGTGGGTGCAGCCCAGCTCTCTGTGCCATCCGCCAGCTCCCGCCTCTGCTGCTCTTCCCCTGCTGGAACGGCGGCAGCTTGTGCTGTTGCTTCCCTCCATTGCCCTTGTTTGAGAGCCTGAGCAAATCATGAGGTGTGTGGAGTTGTGTAGCCCAGGTAAAAACACACCAGCTCGCTGCCATGGCATATTTGATGCAGTTGAGAATGACATCTTTTATGCCACTTTCAATGTGGTGCTGCTGTAGGCCCACCCTGCTTCTCCATGTGGATAAAAGTGTTTTATCTGGGGCAGGATTTCACTGTGTGTTTGGAAGTTGAAGCTGTTAAGGGGAAAACCAAAGCATGTTCCCTCGTTTATTCACCTCTGTACCCTGGGGTCCAAGACACCACTTCTGTGCAGTGTTTCCTGCACTGGCTCCTCTTGCTGTCCTGCTGGGGCTGCTGCCAAGTTCATCTACAGGGACTTGTCCCATACAAGCATTTATCTCCTGGGAGGTGCACTCATGGCGTGCTCTTACCTCTCAAAGTCTATCAGGAGTGCATGTGATTATACTTGACACTTGTGATCTGGGCTAGATGTGAGCCCCTGGGGAAAGGCAATGTGTGAATTATTTACTCTCTTGAGCATTCCAGGCCTCTGTATAAAAAGCATTAAGCAATATGGGGCTTTTTCTTGCTTTAAGAGAAGGTCTGTGTCAGCCTTGCTTGAACTCTCAAAAAGCTGAGTATTTTGAGTACTGAACTTCATACCATTGTTCCAAATTGATTGGAGTGCAATTATGGGGGAACAAGGTAAGCAGTGTTTGCTCCTAGGTGGACCAGAAATATTCCTGATAAACCTTCTGTTTTCTTCCCTTTTCTCCCTCCTTCCCTTCTCCAGTAATTTGGTTCTTCTAGACTGAGACAGGTTGAGGCAATGCAAGTAAGTTAATTTTGTGGTTAGGGCATTTGGCTATGAAATCAGGAGATCACTGTGAGTTCCTGCTTCCATCCCAGGCCTGCTGTAGCTGTGGGGAGATTGCTTGCACCTCTGTGCCTCTGTCTGCACCGGAAAAATAACAAAGTAAGTTTTGTGGTTGGGTTTTATTTATTTTCCTGTGTTGGCCTACAGGTCTTTGTTATGAGGGCAGGGAGAGGGTCTGATCCCTTCTTGGGGTTATTTGGCATTGTCTGCTGGCCCAGTTCCAGCCAGAGTATGCCTGCTTGCTCTCTGGATAAAACCACTAGGAAGTCTTCAGGTACATATTTTTTTCTTTATTTTTTATTCACTACCATTCTTTTGTCATGCTTTTTGCTTTCATTTAACATTGAAATTAAATGGTGAGTTGAGTAGTGTAGCATTTAATAATGTGTAGAAAATGAGCTGAGCTGCACACATAGATGGTGCCCGTAGGAAGCCTGGAATTATCCTGTAGTGTTTTTAATGGGCAGTCCTACTTTAATTGTTGGCTCAGTGAGGCTGTCTTAGATGTGCTATAGATGAGACTCCCAGTACTGTAAATATCTGTGCCATTTAGCTTTGAGTACCAGGAAATGAAACGGCATGTGAAATAATAAAAAGGTTTATTTTACTGAAGTCAGTAAAACAATATTTTCTTCAGGCTGATTTGGAAGTGGACCTTAGAAAAGTTAAGTGGAGAGGAAATGCAGTGTTTTGGGACTAGAAATGTTTAACAAGCAGCACAAGCTGCCCGTCACAGGCTGCTCTGCTGCTTGATTGCAGCAGAGCGAGGTGCAGGGCTTGGGCAGCTGGAAAGAGGCTCTGCAACACTTGACATGGTGATCTCCTAAGGTGCTTATCTGGTGAGAAAGTGGGCTCAGGTAGGAAGGCTGGAGTTTGCTTTCTGGACAATGTAGCTTTTCTTTGCATCTTGGATTTTCAAGCCAGTTGTATCAGTCCTGTTGATCCTACTTGACTTTGCATCTGCAAGGATTTTTGCCTGAGATTTCTATATCCAGTGATTTCTGGTTGAACTCCTTAGGCAGGTAGTGTGTTTTAATTTTTGGTGGTGATTCTTTTGCGCTCTTCAGAAATGTGTGCAAAATGTATTTTTCTTTACAGTAAAAGTTATGTGCTTTCTCTCTAATCTGGCATTTATCTACCTTCTTTTTTTCCATCTTTCTGACATCTTTTCCCTCTAAGTGATTACAGGCTATGATGAGGTGATCACTAAAATGTCTTTGGTTAGTTAAGTAGGCTGGACATCTTAAGTCTCACTGCAGTTGATTTAAGACTTGAAGACAGCCTTATGGTTTATTGCTGGGTCCTTTCCAATTTTTCGTGCTGCTGTATTTCAGGTAAGGATGAAGGTTGCATGTGTTATGTCAGCAGTGATCTTGCAGCTGTCAAAGACAGAAGTAAGGCTGCATTCTGGCTCTTGCTCCTTTTGTTCCTTATCACCTTGTTTATGCTTCCAGGAGTTGAGCAAGCCCTGTTCACCCACGGTATTGCACTTGGCATTCAGACTCTGTTAGTTATCTATAATTCTTTATAAATCAGAGCTGTTTTGGAAAGCTAAGGTTTTGTGTCTGGACAGGGAGGAGGGGGTGTTTTGGTCTGGTATGTGGCAACACAAAGTTATTTATCATAGATTGTGCTCTCTGCACTTCAATAATCTGCTGACATTTTGCCAGTAATAAAAAGGTCAAGGGAAAAAGTTGCTTCCTACAAATCATGGCATTTTATTGTTCTCATTATTAAACAGAGCATGGTTTCCTTGGAACAAAATTTCCTTGGAACAAAATTTTAGGCATCCCCAGCTTTGTAAACGATGAATTACCAGCTGGTACAAATGCATAAAAATGAAAAAGTGGCTTTCTTTTGATGTTGCTGGTCCCTATTCCAGTGACTTGTCGTTTCCTGAAGCAGGGTATGGGGAAAATGCAAGAAGGAAGTGTCCCATGGATATTAAATGTAATAGCAGAAAGAAATTATGAGAAGTTGATACTTGAATAACGAGACATTAAGTTGATTTAAAAGGCCAAAATAGTCTAGGGTTCACAAAATGTTGCATATATCTAATTTTTAGGAATGGCTTTCCATGTTACCTGTTACGAGTGCTATGTAATGTCCAAAGCACAGTAATTCAGTGAAACACAACATTTTATTTATTTATTCATTTTCCCTGAAAACTTCCCCATTGATTTTTGTCTCTGAGATGCCTGAGCTTGAAATGGCAGTGCTGTTTTTTCCTTGTAACCCCAAGTAGTACTGTCTGATACAGAGGTCACTCTGTGTGAGCCAAGGCTCTGGCTTAAATATAGCAGTAGTGGCTGGGCAGTGGATAAGCATCAGCAGTCAAGTTGGAGATGCTTGGACACCATCCATGATGGGGAGCTTGGGTGGATGTGAGGGAGCTCAGAGGGAAAAAGTTACTGTTTGTGGGGGCAGGCTGATGAGTGTTAGTGCTGTCAATTAGGGTAGTTTGTTTGCCCAAGAAGCGGCAGAGCTGATGTATTTTTGTTACAGAAAATGAACAAAAGTGTCTTGCAGAGGAGTGCTGGCTTGTTTCTCTTGCAGCAGGGTATTTGCTGCTACTTTTCCCTAAAGCATCTCTGTAGATACCTAAGAATGCATGCCTAAAAACCATGAATTATAACAATTATATGGCCATGGTGGACAGAAGGATTGTGTACTGCAGTCCTTACTGCCAAATTCAAAATGAATTTGAATGTAAATACTTTCAAAAAAGGGAGTGTAGAAAGGTCTGTATTGGGGAGCATATAGCTTTTGTAGTCTCTGGCAGTCAGAATCAGGTTTTTTTTAGGATTTTGCAGTGTTGTTACATGAAAGTCCAGTAGACAGACGCTGCATATTTATCTACTCAGGAATTCAATATTGCTATTAATTGGTGTTGGAAACAAGCCAAATCCACGTGAAATAGATTTATTTTTAAAAAATGCTGTTTTGCCATTTGAATTACTTCAGCACTCCTGGGGAACTTGGTGGGTTTTACTTTTTTACAGAGCATTATATATGTTGGTCCTGGCCATGGCCAATGCCTTGTAAAGTGCTGAAATATGCAGGAGCTGGTTGTGAGGGGGCTAAAGGAGCATTCCCAGCTTCCTGCCGTACCAAGGAATGTGGGGAATCACATTCATGCCTCCTCTTCTAATCTTTTGTATTTAAATGTTTTAAAATATTGTGCAGGATAACGTAGTGTGTTTCTGTACTTGCAGATGTGTGCAGGACACCTAAGCAGACTTCAGAGAAAGCCCCTAAGGGTTTGTGTTTAGCACAAAAGGTACAAAATCTTGAGCTTTGCCTTTAAAGTAACTGTCTTAGGATGAGTTACATCTGGAGGTCATTCTTTCCTCTCTATGCTCATTTCTACTGTAAGAAAGGATGCAGAAGGTTTCCCTTGTGAAAGCATCCGGTGCTGCTCTGTTTGGGTTTGTGTGCTCATCCTCCTGCTCTCTGGAGTGTGTCTCTCACAGAATACAGTCATTTCCTCTCCTAAATTCTTTGTTTAACCAGCACTGGCAGGCTGAGAGATAAAGGTGGAAACTTGGAATGAGACTGGAGAAATGGTCCTAATTTTAGGCAGGTTTGAGTTGAACAGGAAGGGAGCAGGTGGGCAGGATGTTCTGGGGCAAACACACAGTGTCATGTCGGTGCCTGTGTGCATGGAACAGTCACATCTTCTTTACAGGTCTGTTGGATTGATGTGACATTTCTCATTTATCAGACACCAGTGTTATCCCAGGAATTTCTGTGGCTTGTCTCCACCCCACTTAAAACTGGACTTCATGAGCAGCTTGTAGAAAGTGGCGGGGAAATGTATGTCATGCCTGCCATTGTTTCTTTCACAGCTCATTCACTGGGCTTTTTTTTGATATATTTAGTAGTTCTTCATAGATTTTTGGAAGGATTGTTTACAAAAGAAATTTATCACATTGCATTTTTTCATAAATGTAATTCAAGGAAATGTCTCCCACTGCTATTTAAAAACTAATATGAAATCAGGCAGTTTTTTGCAGCTGTAAGAGGCTATGTCAGTGGCCATAGAAAGCAATGAGGGAGCCAAGGAAAGAAAGGCAGGGTAATACCATGGCATTTGAAACACTATTTTGTTTTCATTCAGATATTTTTAGCTAATGGTGATTTTTTTTTTTTCCTTTATGTGAGTTGATGTGTTGTGTCAGTGGTAGAAGCTGCCAGTGTAGATGTCTGTCCCATGAAAAAGATTCCAATTGACACTGAATACATTCCAGGGGCTGCTGGATAAAATTATGTTAAGAAATGCTTCAGCAACTCTCCTCATTAGTAGTAATAAAATCCAGATTAAAAAATGCAGCCCCAGTTAAATCAAGGTTTAATTAGTCTTGCAGCAGCCCAGAGCCTTTGCTTTATTTCCACAGCTATCTTCCCACAGCTTCAGGCACCCTACTCAGGTAGACATGTTGGTTCACTTTGTTTGCTGCAGTCTTTCCCAGGAGAAGTGATCTAAATACTTTCAAAGACACTGATTGATTGTTTCCAATCTCTTCTTGGTTTGAAATGGATTTTTTCTTTTTGATTCTGTATAACCATTTAAGTCCTGATCTAAATCCCACTGAAGTTATGTTGGTAGTGGGGGGATATTGGGGAACGGGCACAGGTGGATGATGGGAACAAGTAGGGAAATCAAGCCCATGGGTTGTACTCGTGGCTTGAATGTATAAATGCATTATCTTCATACACATTTGGGCTGTCATTGCAGTCCAGTTTCTTTGAGCCTTGCAGCTTTCATGGACTGACAATGTGATGCAATGCTGGGGGCTTACCATGTTTGTAGGTGCAAGCAGGACATGCCCTTTACTAGGTGTTCATGAATTTTCCGGTATTCTACACAGCAGCTGCTCCAGAACTGTAAAATGATCCTAAATGTGTGTGAAAACAGGGCAGAGGATCTTCCCTGACTCTCCCAGGACATGCAGAACACAGGTACCTTGTGCTGGAGAAGTTTTCTTCCCTGAAGTTTTATTTGCCAAACCCCCTAGAATGGTGTATATTCAGCACTGTCCCTTCTGAAGCAAGCAAAACTAGGAACAGTTCTGCAGCATCTTTTAAAAAAATAAATAGCACTAGAGACACACACACAAAAAATCCCATTCCTTGCTGGATAAATGAAGGCAGTCCCAAGACTGCTATAATTTATATGCTTTCCTTTTTCAGTGCTGTCACTGGGGAAAGTGACAGTGTGCCTGCTTGCTGTCCAGAGAGCTGCTGTGCCAAAGCAAATAGTTGCAGCAAGTGGCAAGCAGAGAAGGCACCAAGGTATTTGATGGATGAGTGTTCCTCCCTCAAGCAGAGATGAACATTTGTGAGAAGCTAGTAATATACTTTGGTTGAAATGGCCCATTCAGGGTATAAAATTCCCAATCAAGTTGCACAGGAGAGAGTTGAACAGCTGGTGTAGGAGCAGAAATCACTGTAGATAAATCAGGTTGGCGTCTAAATGACTGTGGGCCCTGGACAGGCCCTGTTAATTTATTTTATCTGGTGGATAAAGTCAAGGAAGATTTCACTGTGTGACGTTTGTTTCCCCCAGCTTCTTGCCTTCCTCTCACAGCTGCCTCAGTTCAAGAGAAACAAGATGCTTGTCCTGTATTGCTGCTATTGAGATTTGGCATTGCAGTATCCCAAAGTCTTTACTCTGTCCAGTCAGGGCAAGGTGCTGCTCAGCCAGGTCCCAGAGCTGGTGGTGAGGGGCAGTAATAAGCTGGATGGAGAACTGCAGCATCGCTGTGGGTGAGCGTGGCTGCTGAAGAG
Organism: Parus major; assembly: GCF_001522545.3. Taxonomy (NCBI): domain Eukaryota; kingdom Metazoa; phylum Chordata; class Aves; order Passeriformes; family Paridae; genus Parus; species Parus major. The sequence continues at coordinate 14,231,737 of NC_031774.1, forward strand.
CTCTCCAGAAGTGGGAGCAGTTCCAGCTGGCTGTGAGGATGGAGGCAGGCTCCTGTGCTATAATTACAAAGGCTGGTGTTTAATTGCTGCTTCCTGCTTCAGAGGTGTGCTGTAAATTAAGAAGGTGCTTTACAATAGCAGCATTTAACTTCTTCCTGTCATCTGCTTTCATTTTTGTTGATCTGGGCTGGGATTTATCAAGGGAGGCTTCCTGAGCTCTGTAAATCCCTTGAAAGAATGTGGGCACTGGGTTCCTAACTCTCCTGGAGGTGACTTGATGTTCCTTCTAATTGGGCTCTTCTGCACATCTGTTTGTGCAAGACCACCGTGTCCCACATATAAAATCCAGGGAATAGTTAAGTTGATGTGAGAGGAAGCTGGTCCATCTTCTCTGTGTTTCATAAACTGAGGAATATCCTAAGAGGCTCCATGACTGCTGGATATGAGGGAAGAGGAGCGAGTGTGCAGCTGAAGGGATGTGCAGCTCGGTGGGACATTGAACTGCAGCCCTTTAAGAATTGCTGATAGGAGAGTGGGCAAAATAGTACACTATTTTGGGGCTGTTAGCTGTTCTTCCAACTTTTTTTTTTTTTTCCAAAATTTAAATGAGACAGGGACTAATTCAAGGCTGGAGAGACAGATTGCATATTGACTAGGTGTTCAAAATTAAAGCTCTAGTGTGTGGGTATAGTCAAAATAGCTGTGACGGTGCTTCTCAAGAAGTACCTTGCTCATCCATTTGTTAACGATAATATTAAAGATTCAGGAAAATTTCATCAGTCTTGGAGATCTCGAGGAGGTTAGAAATTGTGAAGCTCAGTTTAAAAATAGGAACTTTAAGGAGGGGGGTTAGGAAGCCTTCTTTACTGTTAATTTTTTTAAGTTCTAGCTCATGTTCCACACACATGTCCAAGGTTTTTTTTCCTCTGACTAGAAAAGGTTGAACTTTTTTCAGGTTTTACTGACAAACAATTTTTCAAAGCAGTCCTCTGAGCTTTAACAGGACAAAAAATACTGTGAAATTGATTACAGAATGTCAAATCATGGCAGCCCTAGTTGAAACACACAATAGAGCCTCTTTAGTATCCTCTTTTGCACTCCAAGTTGGTGCCAGAGGAAGGCATTTGTTGGAGCACAGAACAAATTATATTGGACTTAAGTCCAAGATAATTCCATGGATGGGTCATAGACTTCCCCACTGGCATGTGAGCTGTGTGGATGCGTGCAGGTAAGAGCAATGGATATATGTTTGTCCATAGGAAGAGGTCATGAGTGGCACACTGACTTGTGACATGGAGGCAAGGTAGCTGCATGTGCCAGGTACTCCTGCCATGCCACTCTGTTCCCAGGGGCAGGCAGAGTTTGTAGCCATGTGCATAAACTGCACCTGGTGCTTAGAGCAGGACACTGGAAGGTGCTTCTTATACAGTTCCGTGCTGTGCCTTCCTTTGCTGGCTGTAATTGGCAGGCTTTATTCAGGATAACGCTTTCACCAATTGGTGTGGTGGTAATTAAAGTCACTATATTATAATATTGTGTGTTGTGTACTCTTTGGAGGAAGAAGGGAAAATAGGTGAGGAAGTAGTAGCTTTGAAGAAGAGGAGTGGTTGTGACAATTATCCTGGATGAGCTGTTCAGCGACAGCTAATCCATGTGAGTGAAAACAAGTCCTCTGTGATGCTGTGCCAAGGTCAGGAATTCGAGCACTGTTTGAAGAGTGAAAGTTACACTCTTGCGGATTAGAGCTGCTTAGAAGAAAACATCTCTTGAAAAAATGGAAGCAGAGCTTTTCCCACTGTGTCATCCATGTAATCTTCTCTTTTTGATGACCAGAAAAGGACAATGGCGGAGTAAAGACCCCCTTATATTAATTGTAACCCAGTGGATTTGTGAAATTTGCCTCAGATTGAGTATGTCCGTATTCGTGCCTTTGCATGCAGGCTGCCAGGGGATATCGAGCACTGTGCGCGCTTGATTTTGCAAAACAGCTACTGCAAAGATACATTGTACTTTGCCATCCGTGGTGTCAACAGAGCTGAACTGATTTATACCACCTGGAGCTTCTGTTCAGTATGCTGCTACATTTTTAGCAGGTGGAAAATGGTGAGATTGAAGAATGTGACTGACATGATTTTGTCTGTGTTTTCTCATGTTGCAAACAGGGTTGAGTCAGGACTTAGTATGTTGGAGGTTGAGCTACATTTGCAATACAGTTCTAGTAGCTGGTAGTATGAGGTATCTGGTTCACCCATATGAATCCCTCTATTGTGCAGAACAAGGTCATTTTCCTTTCTGTCTCTGCCTTCTGTTTATTAAACCAGACACTATCTTGTAAACATTTTGTTCAATATCTGTGACATCATTTTCGGTTCACTTAATATGTGGGTTATATATGTTTGTCTGTGTCCCCTTGCCCACCTCTCCAACCACTCATTGTTAGTGGATATGTTCTATAGGCTATCCAGAGATTGACATTTCATTTTAGTCTCTGAAAAATGATGCTATTGGTTCCATGATAGGCTGCAGTTTGTAGGACATGTGATCTGTGATGCCAAGCAAGGAGACGCCCCTTTATCTCGTTATATTGACCTTGCTGATATGTAATCACACCCATTGTAATATGTGCTAGTGCTGTGTATGCATAGCAGAATATAAATACAGTACTTTCTGTATATAGCTTTTTTCTTTAATGTAGTAATTTTGTGTAAATGGCACTGTTTTCATGCAGAGATTGCTATCTGCCTGTACAAATAAATATGTATGGCCTTGGATTTTGAATCTCATTGACTTCATTATCCACTTATATTGCTGTGCTTGAGCAAACAAGTCCCCAGTAAATAAAATGTCATAATGAAATTCACACGTGCGTCTCCTTGAAAGTGTGTGAATGGAATGCAGTTGCTGGGGCTTAACTGTACCTGTGAGCATTAAGGGCTTGTTCATTGAAAGAACCAAGCTGGATGGATATTGGTCCTTGCACCATCAGTACCTCTAGTGCAGTGTGAAAATAAACACTTAGGATCTGAATTCCTTTGGAAATGGCTCCCAGTAACTTCTTTCTTTATTGCTGATCCATCTGGGGAAAGTTGTTACCATTTGACTCTTTTCTAATTTACCCATAAATAATTTACCATTTTCTCTTAGTCTTGGGCTGTTTTTCCTTGTATGTCTGGGGTGATACTCCCTTCTGTCACTGAGGCACTGTAAGTTTAGTATGTCCCAAAGGCACTGGAAAATATGAAAGGCTGTATTTGGTCAGGAGTAAAATACCATTGTCAGACAGTAGGATTTTTCAGAGGGAATACCCCACTGCTCACATATAATTGAAACCAGTCTTTTTCCAGAGTGTCTCACTTGCACACTGGAGAGCTGTAAGTACAGACACACCCTGTAATTTCATAAATCAGAATGACTCTAAGGGGGACAAAGTCTATTGAAGTTATATTTTGGAAGGCAGGATTGCTGTTAATGTTTTGAGGTTTGGCAGTTTTCTGAACTGTTTGTGAACAAAAAAGCTGCCATTGCTCTGAGAAGTCCCTGTGCATATTCCTGAGAGGGGATAAGCTGAGTCAGTTTTGAGAATGGGGCTTGGGGCTCCCTTAGCTGCTGGTGAACAGAGTCACTCACACCAAGACAAGCACCACTTCTGTGTGGCATGCACCAAAGCCGACTGGGCAGAACAGCAAATCACATAAGATAAAGCCAGTGCTTGAACAGATTGAGCTCTATGCTTTTCTAAATCAGAACATAAATGTCAAATTCCTTATAAATACCAGGCAGTTCACAGCTGCATTGACCTGGCATTGGTCTGATGGGGGGAGAGCAGGGTCGAGCTGTTCCCCTATGAGCCGGAAAGATGGAGAAATATTGTGGGTTTGCTTCTCAAAAGCAATTTTCTGCATTTCCCCCCAGCCTGAAGCAATGGGTCATCCTCTCCTTAACATGGTGAAGAATGTGTCTAGTCAGCACTGGAGGAAATTCTGGCATAGTCCAGGAGTGCCAGGCATGCAGACACAATACTGTCATTGGCAAATCCACGTGAATAGCTTTGGAGTGCTGTAATGTGGGCTGCAAATGGCGAGGCTGACTCCTTACACAGACCACAGATCCATCACTTTGAAATGTCAAGCCTTTGCCACCCAAAATAGTCTTTTGTCTTTGCATGTGTGATACATGGAATTTTTTCTCTTTTGCTTACAGTGGGGTTGGAAAAGAGCCTGTGTAGTTCACGCTGAGAAGCTCAGCTAGGAAGAAAAGCTCTTTCCTAGCTGCTTGTTGACCAAAGAGATGCAGGCACAATTGAGCTGTGGTCAAGGCAGGAAACCAAGAGGCAGCTCTTGTGACTCCTGGTAGAGTGTTGTGATGCTCTGCCCTGCATCGCTGTGTCTGTAGGGTCTAGGAGAACCCCAGCCCAAAATTCCCCTTTTCCGTGGCTGGAATGACAGTCATGGGCCAGACTGCCAAATTGGCACTTCCAGTGACAGGATTGTGAGAGTGATCTTTCTCCCTCCTGCTTACCTGCATGAATCAGGCATGTGTAGATCCTCTGTGAAAACACAGTATGTGGTGTCAGCAAGAGAGAGCTGGGATCCCCCTCAATTTCTCAGCTGTGGTGATTTTTTGAGCCTTGATTAAATTAAATGTGGTCCATATGTGAGTTCAAGTCTCAGAAGGGGAAAAAAAAGCAAGTTACACATGCTTGTACAACCAGAATTATAGCACCTACTCAAGTGTACTACACACTCTCATCTGGTTTTGAGGTTGAGGACTGTGCTGCTGTGAGCAATGGGCAGGGATTCAGGGTGTTCCCAGTAGCATTTTTGTTTCAAGATAAGGATTGTGCTTTGCAGATACATTCTCCACTTGTGGAGTAACTTCCACTTCCTGTGCTCCGTTTCATGTTGTGGAGCAGTTTTGGAGTATGCAAACTGCATTGCCTTCAGATGAAACCAAATTGTGTTTATGATAACCAGAAGAGATAGTCCAAAGTGAAACCTGTCCTGTAACTTGATTCCTTAATCAGGATGCATCTGCAATGCTGGTAATTACAGTTCATGAGTTTGGATCTTCGTGTTTGGGAAAGGCATCAGCCTATCAGCAGCCTTGGAGAAATCAGGCTGGTGTTAAAGTTATTGGCCCATGTGCTGTGTGGGAGCCTGGAGGAGACGTGTTGTCTGAGGACCTTTCACAAGTGTGGTGGAAGATTAAAAGCGCTGAAGTATTGTGGGTTATCACATTTCTCCCAGGGTTAGCCCCAGCAGAGTGGAACATATTTTTCATGTGGTTTCTGGTGCTGTTGAGATTTGACCAACAACTGTCAGCTCAGTTTCATTCTCATGGGTCTTCTATGTTCCAGGGTAAACTGGGGGCTTTTGGCCTTCTCAAAACTGGAGTTCAGTATTTGTGCTATTTCTTATAGCTACCCTTAATCTTCTAGGAGATGGTACTCTTGAGCTCTTTCACTGTAGTTATTATTTACAAATATCACAGAGGAAGCCCAGCATTCTGAGAATTATCTTGGCAGCTAAGCACATGAAGAGCACACTTTCATTTTTAAATTTAATCTCTAAATATGCTTTTCCCCTTTTAGATTTCGTATCTTTCCTATATAATTTAATTTCGGGTAAGAAAAGGTGGGTTGACAAGGGCTTAGTTTTTTGGTTTTGTTCTTATCTCACCAGTCTCCTACTCTTCCTGGGTTAGCTTCACATGCACAAGCTGATTCTGTGGAAGGAGGTGTACAAACCCAAGCACTTCCATGTTCCACTTTGTTGGTTTTTTTTAAGGTATGAACATAAATGCTTCTTCCCCTTTTACCAGGAGGCAGAGCATGAGCCCTCTGTAACTCTGAAAGTGGATGTGTCCCTACTCATGGCAGGCTATCCAGCACTGAAGAGAACACGAGAGTTGATTTTTCTGAGCAAGTTTGCAATGCCTTTTTAGCACTGTCATGTGCTCATTTGCTGTTTCATATGCCACAGTCCCTTTCAAATAAATGAAGGAAACCCAGCAGCTCTCATTACCAGCCTGAGACATGTGAGTCAAATAGTGTATTTATATACATATACATATAGTGTATTTCTCGAAATGTATTCAGTAAAATTCCCGCATCAAGTGTAACTTTAGCAGAAGAAAAGCGGATATTCCCTGTGGCCCCATTAATATAGGTTGTAATTGATTGCTCTGTTGTGTGTAAAGCTTGAAAAGTCTACTAAGAGTCTTGTTAGGATGATCAGAGTTGGATTTGACTAGGTTAATCATAACCTACTAGGTTAATCATCATTACTTTCTTATGCATCTTAGCATTGCATCTGAGGGTATGCCAGTGAAATTAGGGCCTCATTATCTGAGACATATAAAAAACCGGAGCTGTATCCCTAAAAATCCACATCTGGGGCCCCAGTCATGATATTTTCCCCCTGTGCCCCAAACTATCACATGACTATTGCCCTTTCAAAGCTCTGTGTAAATCAGGGTTGAAAAGTCTGCTTCTGTGTATTGGTTTATAAGATGGAGTCACAGTGTTCAAAGGTCTGAGCAAAATTCTCCTACCAGCCCAAAAGAAAAGATCATAACCACAGTGTTCCACTTCTGTTTTGGGGGAACAGGACCAGCAGCAAGTGTACAATTACTGCTTGACTGTCAGTACCATCAGCATTTTTATTGTGTTTTCTGCTTGGTCTTGGGCAGTGAATTGTTTGCCATGTGAACCATTTGTTTATACCTTTCTAATACCAGGAAATTTTAAATATAAAAAAATACTATTGTTTGAGTTGACTCTGAACAACACTCCTAAAACCTTTAATAGGCTCTGAAGGAGGGCAAGAGCTCAGTGGCTCACAATTCCATCCCTCCTTTCCAGAGACATCCTCTGCAAGTGCTTTTCTCCATCCACTCTTTGGCTATTGCTCTTTCTGGTTATTCAGAAACTGCAGTCAGAACCCCAGGACATGGGAAAGGGTATTACTGTCCCACATTTCATGGGACCTGTGGGATAAGGGTTTGGTTTTTTTTTTGTGACAGAGAGTTGTGTAGGTGTTAGTGGAACATCTCTAGCTGACCTCAATTTCAAAATCATCTTTTTGCGCTGCAGCTGTCTGCTGATAGAGTCCTTATTATAAAATGTCATATGGACCAGAGGCAGCTCACAGCTGTCATTTGAAAAGGTTATGTTTTACCAGCAGCTTGAGTTTCTTTGTTTTCATAATGTTGAACGAATCTGTTTTAAATTTCACCGGGGCAACCAGGAACACTGACTGATAACCTTAGACCATCCTGTAGCTGAATCTACATGAGCAAATTTATACAGAAAGTCTTGTCACTGAACTCCCGAGGGGTAAAGATGGAGCTCCTCTTCAGCACTTTATGTATTATGAAAATGATACGGCAATAGGGTGCTGTGAGGACACACTGATCCTTTGTACTTTAATATGCTCATCTGTTTTGTTTTTTTCTTTTAGATTTAATTTTTTTGAAGTTTGGCAGCTAGTAAGTAGAAAGCTGTTGCTGTTGGGATAGAGCAGGCTGGTGTAGTCAAAGTTGTTGCTTGTTGACTTATCCTTGCATAACTCCCAGGAAAATGTACTGCAGGCTTTGCTCCATCTGGCTAAATGCCCCATCCTCTGCGAGGCACAAATTCAATTAAGAAACAAAGCTGTTTTCTACAGTCTGGCTGTTGCTACTCAGCCAGACACTGTTAAGAATCCATTTTAAACATGGATCCCAAAGTTGATTTCATGTTAAGTATGGACAGGTGCTAGAAAGCAATATCTCTGTAGCTAAATGTTGAAAATGGTATTGATTTTTTCCATTGTCAGTGCCAGATTTGGAATATGAACATGCCCAATTGTCCCAGGCAGAGTTGGCTGGTAATAAATACTTTTACATATAATTCAGGTGCCTACCTGTTGGCAGCAGGATTTTTGGAGATCTTGGTTGACTTTCCAGAGTTACAGTGTAGAAAATCAGTCTGAAATTTGGGAGGATATCTACCTAGCAATCAGCTCCAAGATAGGTGTGGGATGGGGCAACCTTAACCTGGTATTAGGGCCAGGCACTGGCAATAAAGAATGCCTCTCCTAAGCCTTGAAGATGGAAGAGTTTGGAAAATAAAATGCTATTTTAGCAGATGTATGGGTTTAAACAAAATCAAGCAAATCTATCAACCCTTTTCCCAGTCATACTGATGTCCTGAGTGTGGATACTCCCCCAGAAGCCCAAAGATGCATCTCTCAGCTGACCCAATCTGCTTCTTCAGGCTGAGATGGATCTGTTGCAGTGACAGGGTTTGTGGTCAGCTGCCAAGGCACCTACTGTGTCAATGGGAAAAGTCCCCGAGGAAGATACGCAATAAAAATTGAATTCCCTTTCCCCTAAGGTCACACAATATGAAGCTGTCTAGCATGGAGCTCAAGGGGAAATGATTAATTGGGATCCTGGAAATGTAGAGCTGCACCACTGAATCTGTCAGGTGTATGAACTGAAATCTCTGACGTTTCTACAATTGCAAGCCAGGAGGAAGTGTGAGATCACATTGCTGTTTTGACCTCTCCTCTGTCATCTTCCTGCTCCTTTGCAGCTCAATCCAATCTCAAGATGGATCCAAAATACAAATGCTAATTGGGAAATTTGAAGTGAACGATGTTCTTCCCTGCTTCCTTCTCTCATATCTGCACCAGCTCTGTTAAATGAGGAGCAGAAATACAGAAATGCATTTAGGAATGATACAGCTTCTTTATTTCTTTTCCTCCTCTGTTGTTCTCAGAAATAGGCAGTGAGTGGTTGGATCATGGGGTTGCTATGGTGAGCTTTAAGATACACCTTTGTTCATAGTTGGTGAGTGCCAGCCAGCATATTAATTCCAAGCAGTCCATATGCTTTCAGACCAAAATACCTCTCTCTTGCTACTCTTCATTTTGTTGAACATTTTGCCTGCTAGTTCACAGACTAATGTATCTCACTGTGCTGCTCCAAGAAATCTGTTCAAATTTGGTATTTCCTTTTCTCATTGGAGGGGCAGCTGGCAGAATTACTGCCTGAAAGCAGTTTGTAGCCAGGTGATGGTTAGTCTCTTCTCCCAGGCATCCAACAACAGGAGGAGAAGACACAATCTTAAGCTGTTCCAAGGGAAGTTTAAGTTTGACATTAGGAAGAAGTTAATCACAGAAAGAGTGGTTGGGTATTGGAACAGGCTACTGGGGAGGTGGTGGAGTCACCATCCCTGGAGGTGGTTAAGAAAAGACTGGGTATGGCACTTAGTGCCATGGTCTGGTTGACAAGGTGGTGTTTGGTCATGGATGATTGTGGAGTACCCCCACCCAAAGACGTGAGGATTTGATTTTAGGTAAGCAGTGTTAAAGTGAGAGGTGTGGCTTTAAGTCCTGGGAAGAGTGGATCCCACCCCTCTGCCTTGGGGGATGTGCCCTATAAGTCTGGGAAGAGTTGCTCCCCCCCGCAAAATCCCTCATGGGGTGTCAGCCAGAGGTATTCTGCTTTCTTGTGTTGCAATTTGTTGTATTCTGCATTAACGCCTCCTATTGTATCCCTATTATTTTATGTCCCTGGGGCTTCTCCCTTGCTGAGATGAAAACCCATGACCCTGCCTCGGTTCGGGGTTCTCCTTCTCTGGATTAAACTGAGTTGGTTCCTGTGCTGGTGAATAAATTGATTCCCAAGTTTAACCAAGCAGAGACCTGTCTCTTTGATTTCCCATGTCGGTCACCGGTAGCTGTAACCTCCCTGGACAAGACACTGCTGTTGCAGCAGAAGGCAGCAGATGATCTCAAAGATCTCCAATCTAATTGATTCTGTTACCCTTTCTGCTCATGGACTCCTGCTACCGCAGCAAAGCCCACCTGTAACAGTCCTGATGTCAGGTAATCTGCTGTAGGTTTAACTATTTAATGTGACCTTCTGGATATGTTAAATGAGACTCTGACACACCTCCTTTGAAAATCAGTAGCAGAACTCCTACTGTGGATGAAGGAAACAGGGTCAGGTGCTTTTGCCCCAGTAAGCTCTCTGCAGCAAGGATGGCTGGGTGCTGGTTTTCTGGCCTTTGACTTCATTTGCTGTACAATGGATAAATGCCTCCTACCTATGAAAATATTTTGCTGTCCTGTATGATTTTATACAAATATAAGTGAAAAGCCAAGTGACAGGGAATGTGGTGCTCAGTTATTTTCTGTGATTTATGCTCTGGTTTATCCGGCAAGGCAGCCTACGTACCCGAGAGAACAGTCTGCCTATCTGTGAGAACAGAGATCAGATAGTGGGGCTGTCTTGGCTTGCTGGGCTGCAGGGCTTAATCAGCTATTAGAAGATGATATTAGGAAATATAATTTACAAAGGGACTCTGTTCTGAGAGTTTTGAATCTTTTGTCAGTTCAACTAGAATATTCAAGATGAAGTTCTCTATTTCAGTCTATTTCTTTTGGGTTTATTTTTCATTTTTATGTGCTTCTTTTTCTGTCAAGCAATTGCCTGATGCAGTTATTTGCTAGGACTTGCTTATCTAGGCTTCTTGTTATTATCCTGGCTAAAAAAATTGTTACTTACTTGTATGGTAATAGCTAGAGTTTCTAATCTAGCATCAAAGCTTCATTGTGATGGATGTTATACAGACCATTAGTTTATTAAAGATGGGTATTTGTTGTCTTAGGAATGTATGGGCTTACTTTATGACAGCATGAAGGGACAGAACAAGGTAGCAGGAAGCATTCACACGCGATATATCAGTGACAATCATGCCAGCTTGTTTTGAAATGGCAAAGGTTTGAGCGTGTGCAGGAAAAAAACTATAATGGCTGGAAAATGTTGTTTTCCCCAGTGAAACAGAAATTATCGAAGTGTTTTCATTTTTGTTGCCTCTGAGAAATATTTGCAGTACTTCTGCAGCATGGAATGGATTTTGCTATTGTTTCAGGACTATAGCCAATTTCACCACTCACTGGGCACAAGAGGTTTCTTTAAACAGAAATTGGGAAATCCTGGGTAAGAAGTTTGCATGACAAACGTTAGTCAAATATACACTCCTTTCAATTAAGACCTGGCCTGAGCCTCTTGTAAGTCCTTGGCTTAGTTTAGACCCTTCAAGCTTCCGCATCTTTCCAGCACGTCTGCAACAGTTGGTGCAGCTCGTGTTACTCCACTTGGCTTAAGTCTGCTGCAATTGTTTTACAAGAGGCAGCATTATCGACCTTAAAGAAATTAAATGGGTATTATTTTTGGATAAATCTGAGTATTTGTTGTAGGCTGAACTGGATGATAGCATTAGCAAGGCTGCTTTTTCTGCAGCCCTACTGAGAAGGACCATAGAGTTACTGTGGACAAAATGTTAAGGGTTAGCTGACATTGTGATCACAGCAAAATGTCTGCAGGAATGCAGAGGGATATGAGGAGCTTTGACAGCAGATTGATATTTTCTTCTACCCTTTATGCCCTCTCAGCTCAGGAGGTTGTGGAGTAGCTGGTGGGGCCCAAATGTGCTGAGCACATTCAGTGTGTGAGGAAAACAGTAGCCGTGAGTTTGAGACACTTTCAGAGTACAGCAGAGGGAAAGCTGAATGTGTCCCAGCAAGCATAAAGTATGGGAATTTCCCCTCCTGTGGGAATGGAGGGTTTAAATGTTATCTTCCTGATCTTAAATGCCTTCTCAGTAACCCTGCCTGTACCAGTGGGATTTGTCCACCTACATCTGGTGGTGTCCTTGGACGCAAACCAGCTTTTGCATAATCAGTCTCAATAGGAGGGTGCCTAAAGCTTGCAAGGTTGGGTTTGTTTTGTTTGTTGTTTTGTTTTGGGATGTACTTTTTTCCCTTTTTTCTCTTTTTTTGGAACAACAGTGTATTTCTCCTGCCAGCAAGATGCCTCTTCCACCTTGGAACTATAGAGCTTGTGCTTCTGGTTTTTTTGCTTGCTCCTACGTTCAGCTTTCTGTTGCTGCTGATGCTGGTGAGCTTATTTCAGAGATGTGCCAGGCTTAGCATGCAGATCCAAATTTAGGTCTCTCTGCCTTCAAACAGAACAGAAAGTCTACAGAAGTGATTTTTTTTAGTGTGACTGTTCAGAATAGCTAATTGGTTTGTTGGCTGTACATGAGACTGCACAGCATCCTTGGACCCGGCCATGCTGGGCACTTGACTTTTCTTCTTTTATGCCTTCATTACTTGCCATGGTGATGGCCCTAGGTGACAGCAGTCCCAGGGAAAAATTGGGAACAAAAACCTCCAACTAGGCTTGATGTGGGACTAGACTTAATTTTACTTCTCAAGACTGTGTCACTTCATCTCACTCAGGCCTCTTTCATTGCTTAACTTACTGGTTTCCTGATTCATTTTGTGTCTTCGTATTTCTAGTGACATGCTGGTGCTGCCTGGAAGGGAGACATATTCCCTGAGCATAAAATGGCAAAAAAGGGTGGAGCAGAGATAATTTCCTTAGTGCAAGGTGGATTAGTGTATACCTTTGTAAGGACTGTAGTTGGCAGGGCTGTCTTAGTTCTTAGACTGCTTTGAGTTACCAAATGGTTGCAGTTGGGACACTTTAGGAATCAGAGAGCTATTTCTGGCTTGTTTGTGTAGGAGGAGGTTGGAAATTAACAGGCTGGTGAGAAACAATGTGGCATATAACTTAATTGCAAGACAAATATTGTCTTGTATGTGTGTTAATTATTTTGTTTTAAAATTGGCTGGCAGTTAACTACTTAGTATTTGAAGTCTTTTATGTCTTCAGGTTTAACATCTAAACTGTAAGGGAATTCACAGCTCTCTACAGCTGGCTAGATGCACCTTTTAAAAGATATCTGCATCTTAGCAGTTACTTGATTTGCCTTATATTGTTCAGTAGTAGAGCAGCAGTAAATAGACTCTAGGAGTCTACTTGTAGGTGTGTCTGGTTACTGTATTTCTGTATTCCTGGATTTTTAAGGAGCTGGTATTTGAGTAAGCAGAAGCACATCAAAGGTATTGCGTTATCACTGGTTGCTTTATTGATTACTCAAGCCTCCTTCACTTTCTCATTAAAAGGTCTGGAGCCCTCACAATCTGCTGCGGTGCACAAGAGCTGTGCCAGGTGAGCAGCACCCTGTGCCACAGCTGCCAACTGCATGCTGCACCTAACTTTCTGTCCAAAAAAGTCTTCATTTTAATGGAATTGTCTTCATTTTGACCTGGTTGAGATCTTGTGATGGGATTTTATGTTGCTTTTTGAACAAAAAAGTTTAGCCAAAAAAACCCAGTGAAATAAGCTTTGACTCCTGCCTCATGTGCTGTGGATGTGTGGGAAGAAGTTGGTAATAGGTACTTGAACTATTTCCAACATTGCATGTTAGTCTTGGGTGGAATTAAACTGCTCTAAAATGAGCTGCTGTCATGGGAACAAGGTATTAATGATTTCAGTGTGCTGAAGAATGCTTAGTCAGGATTTGGGAGAATAGCCACCCAAACCATTGCCTCCTGTGTCTTCATTCCTTGCATCTGTATCAAGATGTTCCTGCTTATGGCCTTAACATCAATAAGTGGGACATGGGAAGGAGTTAAGGTTGCCTTTAGGACTCTGAGCCATTTTGGTGCAGTGATAAGTGGCAGAAGTGACTCCTGAACTGCCCTTCATGAAGAATCTCTCCCTTTTGTTTGACACCAGTGGCTCTGTGCTGCAATGATTGCTGCTGAGGATGCAGCTGTGAAAAGGAGCTGGGAGTGTGGCTGGTTTGCTGTTATCAGCAATTGCCTTGTTGAGGGGGGATTTGGAATAGGTCAGGTAAAGGAACAGACGACCAGAACTCTTTCCCTAAAACCTCAGGCCTTTTAGAGAGGTGTGAAGGGTAGGGAGGGGGCTGTTACTGGTCTCCAGGCATCCCTTGAGGGTAGTTCTTTGCAGAGGTCCCTGGTATAAGATTGCATAGATCTGGACCAAAATGTGTCATCTTCATGCCATTAACTCCATCCCCAGCCTAATTCAGTAGCAACCAGAGAACCATATTTTTTTCTATTTTATGGTTAAATATCTACTGGCATTTCTATTCTCAATTCATTAAAATTAGAATTACTCTGTAAGACCTCAGCCATTCATTTACCAACAAACCAGTGCTGATTTTAATTTCCATGGCTGCAATTTAATTTTGCAGAAAGATTATAGATACTTCTGTGATTGCCTTTCAGCAGGCTCAGTGGTACTTCTACAGTGACACTGTTATTACTAGCAGGGACATACTAATGTCTTCCTGCTTAAACCTGTCTGAGAATCTATTAATGGGTGGCCTACTTCCAAATTGCAAAGAGGAGCAAAAGCTCATCAGGCAATGTAAATGGTGATAATTTCAGCAAATGCTTTCTGTGTAAGGAGATTGATGTTTTAAGTGTCCCAGCAAATTGGTAGTAATGATCAGCAATTCTCCACCATTCCTCACAAAGGAACAGGTCTTTGAAAGAAGCAATTAAGTGCAGCCACCTTCTAGACCTAGCTAATGTAGACTTCTCTCTTGTTCTGTAAGTTAACTATTAGACCTACAAGTCATGTTTAATGAGCTTTCTGCTTCCAGCCCAGCAAGGAGCCTGTAATGAAGCTGGAGAAATGTGACCAGCATTTATGGCAAGTGGCTACTTCAGCTTTCAAATGACACTGGGCAAAGCTGTGATTTCCTCATAGTAGAATGTGATAAACCAGGAGATGAGCAATAATTCTGCAACATCTGCTGTTCTCTTGAGCTGTTTGCTCATCTTACAGGTAGTGACTGCAGGATGAACATTGCTCTAATGCAATGTTGTAGAAAGATTTCCAGTTGGATTCTGTGTACATTCTGATTCTGTATTCATCAATTCAAGGAAGGGGTTTAAAACGAAGGCAAAAATGAATGCAGAAGCTTCAGTGTAAGGATCTTTTTACTTTGCTGCAGGAGACATTATTGGTATATCTGCATATTGCAGTAACCCTTGAACAGCTTGACCTGCAAGATGATAAAGTTTAAAGCCTTTGACTGAAACACGGAGACCGGTTTTTGTATCCTATGTTCTGCTTAACAAGAAAACTCTGTTTACTGATTCAGTCTCCTCCTGAGCCTATGTAAACTCCTTGAGCTTACAGTGTTCTTTCACAGGGTGACTCTGCCTGAATGAAGAGCAGAAGTGCTGTTAAAGCATTTAGTAGATTCAAGGTCCTGCTTTGGAGAAGGCTCCAAGCAATCGGTCACTATCCACACTGATGCCAGTCATCCTTTTACAGACCTTTTTCCCCTAAGTCAGGTGTTTTCCAGACTAATGGGTCCCAGACTATTCAGTCATTCCTTAGACTTTTAGTCATTCTTGCTGCCTTTCCATGGGCCTTTCCAGCGCTAATTTATCTTGTCTGAAGTGAGAGGACCAGGGCTTCATGTAGAATTCAATGTGTGAATTAGCTGTGGATTTATTATGCTGTCTTCCCTACTTCAGTGTGGGTTCCTAATGAACTTCACTGATGACCTCCTTTCACTGGGAGCTGAATCCTTAGTTCTGTCCTATGTTTCCTAACTTTTAAATGATTCTTTTTCTATTCAGAAACATCCCTTCTTATCCTGAAGCTTTTAGCTTTTGAGAATTTAAGATGAATGTCTTTATCACAACTTGTCTTGAAATTCAGATTATGTGAGATGAATCACTTTTATTCACCTGGCTGCTGACATTTCTTGTGAACTCCGAAAGACTGGAAATGCAGGGCTCCCCTTACAGGAGCTGTATTGACTCTTGCAAGGAGCTTGTATTTATCTGGGTATCTGTTGTCCTTTATTAAAGGCTTCACAAAGTTGCCAGGTACAAGCATTAGTCATAGAGACCTGTGGCTCCCCATATCCTTGCAAAATATTTTCTAAAGGCTGCATGTTTTTAACTTTCCAGTAACCAGGCTATCTCAACTATGTGTCCTTAAATTTGGAAATGAATGCCATCTAATCCTGTTGTTGTCAGTCTTTTTTCCTATTTGTACCGAAAGTCCTCCTATGATCACTGAAATTTCAGATAGACTCTGAAAAGGATCCACTGTGAGAACCTCCCCAGTTTCTGTTTGTGTTTCTCTTGCAATGAGATCTATGGGTCTCATTTTAATGGGTATGGTTTTGTTAGTTACTTGAAACAGCTTTCAGATTAATTCCTGCTATAAAGAATATCAAGAGACTGGCTTATGTGTCTTTCCTGTATTTGCACATTTTATTTTAACATCAATTCTCTTTAAAAGGAGAAGAAACACCCAGACAAACATCTCACACTTGTAATGTTTTTCGTTGTTCTGGCAAGGCAGAAGGATCTTCAGATTTGTAAAATGACATTTCTGTCTCTTTACACAGATCAGTGGAAAGAAGTTGCTGCTGTAAACAAGAATTACACCCCATAGTTGTTGGTTTTTTTTCTGACAAGACAAAAATACTTTATCTAAAACTTAAAATGTTCATAAAAATCTCTTTATCTGGGAGGTCACATTTAAAGAAAAATCCAATGCTGCTGTTTCTTCATTTAGTCAACTCCTCTAGGTATGACTTATTTCTTCCCTGTGTTTACCCAGTTCCATCTGATGAGACCATCTATCTTTTGATCATGATGGGCTTGAACTTTGTGCAGTGCTCACACTGGCGCTGTGAGGACAGTTTATGGCTTTTCACATTGATTTCTCTGTTCCATTACAATTTATCAGCTTGCTTTCACCCCTTGGAGGTATGCAGAAATGCAAATGCTAACCTAGTTTTCTCAGTTTCTAGAAGTAGCTAAAACCAGGGAATGCTGCAAGGAACAAATTATCTTTTAGTCTCAACTGTTGTAACATGGAGTCTGAAATGGTAGCCAAATTGGCCAGTTAGCAGGCAGGTAAATGGCATTTCAGCATACAGGGCAATTTTTTGGCCTCTGTTCTTGCTTCAAGTTGCAACTTTTGGTTGGTTACAGGTTCAAGCAGAATACATATTGAATTACCAGCACTAGTGGGAAAAACGTGCTCGAGGCTTCCTCAGTACCTGAACTACTTTGTCAATCAGCTCTCCTAATTTGTTCTTGGGCTTTCTGATAAATGTTCGCTTCTCATGTTTTTGTTATTATGAGAGCTAGAAGCCTGTATTTTCTTAAATAAAAGCTGATGTGACTTGTGTTCATGTTTCACATGGGAAAATACACTGAAATTCCTTAAATGGAAAATGAAAAGGCAAGTTTTCACAGTGAAGTAAATAGTACAATAGAGACACATTACTTTATGAATGTATTTATTATTATGTAACTCTGGTCTCTGAACTTTCCAATAGGAAAAAGGAAATTCAGGATGATCAGTGTCTGAGCTGAGATGTCCTTTAGATGCTTGTGTGAAAGCTGTTCGCTTTCAGAAGTGAGGACTGTTGCAATTGCAACTCCAGTTGGTGAAACCTGTGGCTGCTCAGACCCTGGAAAACCAGGCTGGTTTTGTTCAGGTAAGCAGCTGTGGAGTGGATACGGATATCTGACCATCACATTCTGGGTTTAGGTGCAGTGTCATCTTTACTGCCCAGTCAGCCTTTCCACATTGTTTGAGTTCACCTGCATCTTGGTCTCACAGCTGCTGAAGCCACTGACAAAACTTTCTTTCATTTTTCCATGTTGCATAATTGAGCTGTGCCAGATCCTTGCATGATTCTCTCTTATCACCTGGGGACACCTGGGGAAAATGATATGAAAAGGCAATTCCTGATAACTTTCCTGAAGTCCCCTTTGCTTTTAAAAGTCATCACATTATAGTAATCAGGCCAACACCAACAGAAGTGTGATATTAGCTGAGAGTTATTAGCTTTGATGTTGATTAGTGCAGCAGAGGTTATTAGAGTGGTTTTTTTATTACACACTTGTGTTTTTCAAATTTGGCAGGAGGTATTGGGAAGAAAGGTAAGTGTCCTGACTTGGGCATATGAACAGAAAGAAAACCAAAACTGATTTAAATTCTCCAAGTTTCCTGGTTGATGCAATGTTTTATACCTCATGACAGAATACACTGAACACAAGAGCCCCAAACTATGTGTGTAGCAATAATGATATCTCAGAACACTTCACATGCCAGAGGCTATGGCTGCTGTCAGTTTTACATCCTGATTCAAGCAAGTAGTCCTGCTCTAGAAACCCCTGGTGCACAGTTTAGTCTCTGTGGGCTGGATTGGCATCACTGAACTGGTGCCCTAGAAAGGCACTATAAATTGAGTCTATGTAATTCCACTGCAGTGAATACTTCTGAGGAAGACACTTCTCTACATTTTTTCATGTTATTCTTACATTCCTAATATAAGAATATTCATAATATATTGAATATTAAAAAATATTTATTGAATATATACTATTAAGATATATCCTTAATTATTTAGTTTTTAATTCAGAAACATTTTTGGATTCTGCATTGCATGCTAAATGAAACAAGACTATCCTTAGACATTTCTGACAATGACATCCTTATTTTCAGCTGAGGACATTTTGTTTTGAACTATTGGCCTCAAGATTTATTTTCCCCATTTCCCCATCTCCTTTTCATCAGGTTTAAATGCAGTCATGACTGTTAGTCTCAGTCCCAAGCCTTCAATGTTCCTTCTTCTTGGTTTCAGCTTGATTATACCTGTATCAGGAATACTGCCTTGTAATCCACCTCAAGATATATGGCTTTCTTTCACTGAGTATATTCTCCTAGGAAATCCAACATGTAAATTGATTTCAGGGCATGAGCTGAAAAGATTTCACAGATGTGGAATGGTCAAAGTTTTTCAAATGTCAGTCCTAATTTCAGTTTATATCTTTGATATGCCACTTG
The DNA here is from genome assembly GCF_001522545.3 of Parus major. Classification (NCBI taxonomy): domain Eukaryota; kingdom Metazoa; phylum Chordata; class Aves; order Passeriformes; family Paridae; genus Parus; species Parus major. Next base: position 14,250,508 of record NC_031774.1, read on the forward strand.
AAAGTGCTGGAGAAGATCCTGGCTTGCAAAATGTGGCTGCTGATCTCTTTGGAAATGGAATCTCCTGCATTCTCTCCACTGGGACATGCAAGTTGCAAGGTGCTTTTCATCACTGTTAGAACAAAAATTACCCTTTTTTTTCCCTTAAACTGTGAAGTATAACTGGCTCTTAAATACTAGGAAAATCAGTTAGCTGTATTCAGAGAAGCATGAGGTCTGTTTATCTTTAAATATTTGGTTTATTTAAAACTAATTATTGAAACCCCTAAGCACTTCTGTATGTCTGTAAGGTCAGGTGAGATCTGTCTTACCCATATCTAAAGAAGAAGACATTGGTGCATTGCACTGGTGGATGTGTGGCAGACCTGTTACTCAGAGGCAAAGAACTATTGCACATCCATCCCATCTGTTGTGGAGAGATGCCAAATAACATCAATACACTTGGGGTGTAGGTTCATATCACACACAGACGATATGAGGCCCAGTTGCCCTCCACTGAACTTTTTCTGAACGGGTTCCCATGCATATTAAAACAGGTCCTATAAAGCCATCTATTTATTCTGGGAAGGTTAAACTTCCTGGATCAGCACACTGTGCCTGTTGATGATGACACAAGAGCTCAGAGTTGTCTTCCTCTCAGTGATAAGCAAACATTAGCCCTGCTGGATGCAGCTCACTGTTGAAGCTTTGCTTTGGGTTAGGATGCCTACATCCCAGTGCCAAAGCCTGTGTCCTGGGCTTGCATTGTCACCTTGGGATGCTTTGGATAGGGGCTCCATGGGTGACTTAAAGCTGGGGAGAGTGCATCAGGCCCACTAGCAATCTGCAGTCAGTTGGGTAGGAAGGTAGTTCAGATCAGTGACTGGCAGGTGCTTCTGAGCCATTGTCTGCAGGAGGTGATTGTTGATTCAGAAAGAAGGGACTGAGGTGCTTATATTCCCATATAAGGAGTGTATAATGCCAATTTTCATAAGTATGCTCCTAAATCTTGCTATCTGAACCACAAGCATTTACTCACCAGCCTTTCAGACCATCCTAGCTGTTTTGGCATTTGTTATTTAGAGGTAAAAATCCACCCCAGCCTCTCTGTCATGTAAGTTCAGTCATCACTGCAAATCATTCTGTGTATAGTTTGGAATTGCAATATAGATGGTTCTGAAATGAGCCCATGAAAATACTGTTAAATGAGGAAGTGCACTAGAATGGAACACCTTTGACCCTTTTAATTCCCCTGGGGTTTTTAAAATAGTAATTGGTGTCTTCTCTTACACAGTCCTGTCATCTTCCTGAGTGTTTTACTGAGTGGTATATTCTGGGCATTGATGGATGAGCTCTGGACAATCTTGCTGCTGCAGCTGTAAAAGGTGCCTCTTTACTCCCTGATCTGTATTTTCTTGGGGGTAATGGACCTATAACAGAAACAGCAGAAGGTAACATGCACTGATAGCTGCAGTAAAAAATCCAGTATCTCAGCCTAAAAATACTTCTTAAGCTGCTCCAAGGAAATTCTTCAAAGGCAGGGAACAGTCAGGTCCTCTGTTTAAGACCTCATGCTCTTGTCTTGGGTGGTTGTCTTGCTGAATTGGTGCTTTCCTTTCTCTGTCATATTAGACCTGGGGTAGATGATATTTTCCTTTAAGCCCCAGTTCTGGGAACCAGGGGATTGCCCAGAAGTGCAGCCTGAAAGTGCTGAAACATCTTGCATCTCCTATTTGAGAACCAGTAAGGAAATAAAAGAATGGGTAAATTATATTTTAAAATCTCATGGTGTGGTGCTTTGTTGTTTTTTGTTTGGTCATTTTTTTCAAGTTGGCCATATGAGTTTCATGGTTTGACTCCTGAATATGCATCAGTTCTGTGAACATGCAGGAGTCTTGGCAATCACAGGGAGTCATGATAAAGAACAAATATAGCCTCATAGTTATTCTAGTCCCTCTGAACAAGGAAAGTGCCTTAGTGTCTGAAACTGCATAGTTTCTAAGCTTCTGGCATGCTCCCCCTCTTGTTTGTGACTTCTCCAGCAGGAACACAAAAAATGATGCTGGCCAATCAGCTACATATTCTGGGCAGGTTGCTCTTGCTTAGTGGTGTGGTATGGTGGTATCTGTTCCAAAAGCACATGCTGACACATGTATCCTTTGTCCTTCAGCATGCTGGTGGTGCTTCAAGGTAGGAAAAACTCTTTAGGAAGAACTTGTAGGGGAAACAGGAGCTGTGAAAATCACAGAGCTCTGAAAAATTTTGCTCATCTGGAAAATGATGCTTAGCTTGATCCCACAAGTTCTTGTTACTTCAGAAAGCAGAGTTGTGGCCAAGGATCTCAAGGATCTCAACAAAGAATTGTTAGGCCTGGGCTTGCTGTGAAGTGATGTGGAGTTTCCTGACACAGAGCAGCTCTCCTGCAGACTTCCCACATGTCCTGTACCTCAGGTTGTGGGGCTCCCTTCCTTGGCTTGGTCTTGACAAACATTCTCTCTGTGGGTCTTACCCAGACAGTGTCTCTTTGAGGGCAAAGTCAGTAGCAACACCTATAATTTGCTGCTTATCATTTGCTGCCTGTTGATTCTAGTGGTGGAGAATGGTTTCAGGGCTCCATGCTAAGAATTTGTAGTGTAATAAACCAAGCATCATTTCACCTCTTAAATAAAGACAAATTGTTTCACTGCTCTTTTCAGGACAGTGTTGGCAGATGAGCCAGACACTCTGTGGCCTGTGCAGACCATGACAGAAGCACAAATCATGACCTCAAGGACAGTAATTGTAGCTAAATTATTCCCTTATTGCTTCTATCAGCAGCATTCTCCATGTCACAGACATGGCTTTTGTCTGACACCTATGCTACCCCTCTATTACACTGATAATCTGCCAGTCACATTTTTATGTATTGTTTGTATTATTTTGCTTGCTGGAAGCCCCTTTTGCATACCAACCAAGGAGTTTCACTCTCAGAATACCTATTTTTTTAAAAAGCACACCTAAAACCCTCTGTGGAAAGACAAGCTTAAGGTTTAAAACAGCTGCCTGTTTGTCAATCCAGACACGAAATAGGTAATGACTTGGCATCCTGCCAGTAGCTCCCATTCCTCTGCCATGAATAATGAGATAATGTGTTTCAAATTAACTCTTTGTCTTACACTGGCAGGTCCCAGGAGAAGAATCTCCAAATGTGCTTGTAAAACATGGTTAATGTAGATCGATCTATCCTTCTCTTCACAGAGACGACCATGTTGAGTTCAGAGTTAAATTTGCTAACTGGGAATAGGAGAGGAGAACAATTAAGATCTGAGAGAAGAATTTTCTGGCTGTGATTTAAGAAGGGGTGATGGAGCAGATAGATCAGGCTAGATACAAGGGACTATTTTGGTTCTTAATTCTGGAGTAAATGGGAAAGCCAATAAAACACAGACCTATTCTAATGAAACCAATGGTAAATAAGGAGTCTAAATAGCTTGTTGAATATGGTCCTTACTGTGTTACACAAGGAAAGCAAAAGAAAGTTCTCCTGTCAAAACGTATCCTTATTGTGGTAACAAAAAAAAATGTGAAAATGAACTGAGCAATTTGGAAGCAAAAACTTGGTTTCTTTTCTGAGCAAAAGCAAGCAGGACACAAACTGTATTTTTTTTACTGGAAATTTCATTACTAAGTTTCAGGCGGGGAAGAATGTTATTTGCACCTAGTAAAAACACATTCCAGATTCCAGAAAATTAGTCCTTAGCATCAAAATGCTGATGCAATGCTAAGTACAGTTTTATAAATAACACATTCATTAAAAAAAAACCAAACCCAAATATGTTTAAACCAGTCCCAGTGGCCTGCATTAGATGAACTACTGCTGGCAGAGGCAGAGATATTAAATCTTTAATCACTTTCACAAAGAGGAGGAGACCTCCAAAGATGGGCAGCTCTCTGACATTAAGCCACTTTTAGGAAATATTAGTTTAGATTTGACTACCAAAGTCTTTTTGATCTTTCCAAATAGTTGTAACCAGGAGAATACTAAAATGCCTTCTTTTTATGTAAATAGCTTGTCTCAAAATTTATGTAGATGTGATCTTAGCTGAGACAAACATCTTCTGTGTACATTGAAATACAGTGTGAGCTATGGGAGAGAAGATGAATTTCAGCCAAAGATAAATATAAACAGTACATTTTGAGCTTTAGCAGGAGGTATTTCTGGTTACAGCCTAATAGGCAGCTGTCTCTTGGTGCTTGCAGCATTGCTTTGGCTTCTGACGAATGGGTGAAGATGATGTGCTTGACATTTTATTGCAAATTTGAGAGTCCTGCTACTTTGGGCGTCTTTGCATTTGTTGAGCAGTGCACGTGTGTATTTGTGCTCCTTTTGAGGAGCAGGTGTCCTGCATTGAGACTATCCATCAGTCCTTGCAGGATGAGGACATAAATAATTTACATCAATTTAATTGATGGGGCTGTTGCGAAAGCAGGTCTTGAAATATATTTACTTTGCTCACTGTTCCTGGTTTTAATGGACAAAACCTGTCATAAAATAAGTGCAAGTACTCAGCAAATCAGGTTTTTCTTTGTCAGTGCTGCTCATCTGGAATGTAAGCCACCTCATGAGATGTGTGCAGATAACTCAGCACCATGGATACTTGAATTCAGCCTAATTCCTGTGGAATGAGAAATGGAATTGGAGATATAAAACACAGGCCAAACCACAGTTGAAAAATATTTGACTTTTATTTCTGTAGGGTTCTGTAAGGTGCTTAAAACTGTTCAACTGGTGTTGATGGAGGGCAGTTCTGCAGGAGCCAGGCACTGTGAGCCATGCCAAATTATGTGAGCTGGAGGTCTGGCTCACTAAATCTGGTAGTCACAAGTCCTGAGGGCACATACTCACTCATAGCTACCTTGGAAACAAGCAGCTGCTGTACAACAATTCACCCTCCTGAACCTGAGTAAGTGCTGGTACCTATCTTCATGTCTTCCTTTGTTTAGGTGTGTGTGTATCCAGATACATATGTGGACATGCATCTATGTGTTTATATATGAAAAAAGGGAAGAGATGCAGTATATGTCAGTTAGGATATTTGAATGTTTTTGAAAGAGTTGCGTGTTAGAAGGGACAGGAAGACAGGTTAGAACTGGTAGCACTTGGAACTAGCAGGATGCACAGTTGCTTTTTAGGTGCAAACCATTTCAGGCTGTTGAAAACTGTCAGACATAATACTTCTTGGAAGATCATTGGGATTGATTGTCTTCTCATTGTATGCCTTGGCAGCAGACTCCATGAGATTTCTGGTGAGTGCTCTTACTAGTTTTAGACTTTTTTCTTGCAGAAGAGGAACATGTAGAGAAAAGCAGTCCCAGAGTACTGTCAGTTCATCACTCTTGGCAAGTGGAGAGTTGGTCCTGACGCAGGACCAAAATGAAGTTGCTTTCCATTTGGCATGAGACATATGAAACAAATATGTTGTTGTTATGCTGAATGAATGATGCCTTCCTTTGGCACTTCATCCAAACCAAATCAAAAAGCCACATCATTCACTGGAAAGAAAATGCTTGCAGCCACAAAGCAAGCTGGGCACCAAAAGGGGTCTGTTTAATCATTTCATGTGTTGCTAATGGGAAAATATATAAAGCAAGTCATTTGCTGTAGCAGGCACTTTTAAGACTTTCACAAGCCAGGGGTTTTTAATGCTGTGTGAGTATTACTGCCCAGTAATTGGTGTCATAACTTTTACTGGTGACTGTCCTGCAGAGAAATTACAGTCTGTGCCTGAGAGATGCAGTGAGAGCTCTTGCCACAGGGAGTTTCATGTCATAGTCTGGACTTAATATAACATAGACAGCAGAAGGTTAAAAGGACAGAAAGCAGAAAATATAATCTGGAGACTTGTGGGTGACAGTAGGGAGGGAACAATCACATCTTGCAGCCAGATATATCTGAAGAGTTGTGTCAGACTGCTGAAGATAACTGGTTCATAAAATCAGTTAGTCACCTGGAGAGCTCCATAGCCAAAGACTGTCCTCATAGCAGTGTCTGTGACAGATATACAGAAATCCTGGACTGGGACTTATATTTGAACTATATTGGGAGTTTTGAACATCCTATCAGTATTTTAGAATGTAATGTGTACCACATGCTGCTGTGGATGTCTGGTGTTCACATTTCTTGTTTGTCAGCTCACAGACTAATTTTCCCAGCTGTGTGGCAGCAAAACTTCTAGGCTCCAGGTCAGTTGGTACTGGGTTTTTGTTAGCAAATGACATTGCTTGCATCAGCAGAGGTTTTCTTGGTCATTTGAAACACAAAGACAATCTAATATTTTTCTCTGCTTGGTAACAACCTCGTCAGGCCTGACTCAGGGTACCAAAAGGTACAAGACATGGGATCATGTGTATCTTACACAATACCTATGTGGTTCCTCTTCATGAAATTGGTTCATATGACCAGCCACCTTGTGTTCTGCACTGAGCTTCTTTCTTGGTTGTTCTTTGTGCTGCTTCCTGAGAAAAGTGGTTCGAAAGCCAGAGGAGTCCAAGGAAGTTCTTCTTGGCTGGTCCTGCCCAAACTGACATTGTTGTGTGTAAGTTACAGCCCTCAGATATGTATCACTAATTGATTTTTAGGGCTATTTCTGCTACACAGCAATCATTGGTAAAAAAACCCCAATAAGCACATTATGAAGTAGATTAACTTTCGTTTCAACTGCACTTTTCTTCTCAATATCTTCCATCACTGCCCCAAACTTCTGTCTGAGGCAGTTCATTGGAAAAGTTTAGGCTTTGGATTTCATGTTACCGTTCTGGGTGATCCATGGTGCATAAACTGGCAGTGATTTTTCACATTGACAGTACACAGATACTGTTTGTTTAGCTTAGTCATTCTACGGGAAGCAGGGCTGAGGGAATGTCAGCTTGTTTTCTAAAATGCCAGCCTTTTTAGCTGAGAGCTCTCCCTTTGCTGTATGTTCAGAGCTGATGATGCTTCTGAGAGATGCCTCCTAGCTTGGGATATTTTTGCATAAATACCTACCTAACAGCTGTTTACAAAAAAAAAATTGTCTCATTTATTAAAGACCAACTTTCATTATCTACATGAAAGGTACAATTCATGTTTGCCTAAGTATCCTAAAATCGTAGAAAATAGCTCAGTGCTCCACTGTAAGTGGTGTTTCTGTGGTCAGTCCTGGTGTCTTCTGAACACAGAGAAATACCCCTTATGAAGAAACATTGGTTTCTGATTCTTGTATCTTAAATTAGCATAGTGCAGAGTGTGGATTTGGTTTTGCAGCTTCCTCTCTGTGTAGTTCCAAGCTGACAAGATGCATGTTTATGAAACTGAGAGCTTGAATATCTGTCTGTTCTCAAAATGGCAGTGCTGTAATAGGGAGCATATGCTGAAAGAGTTGAAAAATATACGACCTTTTACATGATTAAGTCCATTTCCTTACAAAGATATGACAGATTTCAATAAAGGTTTTCCCTACTGTTAAAGTGACATTGCAGTGAAAGAACCAAAAAGCTTCTTTTCCAGCTTTTCACATGCTTGCTCAAACAAATAATTTTGGTATTGAAGAAAACATTATGAAATAAGTAAAATGGTTGACAATTTGCAGATTTTTGAAGTGACCAAATGATGCTTTTCCCCTGTTTGTGTTTAGAATAATTAAGTAAGTAAAAGAGTGATACAGAACACCTGTCTGTAAATGTTTACATGGCCTTTAGCAAGGATAAGCTTCCTGGACCTGTTTGGTAGAAAGCTGTTCAAGTGGCGTGAGTTTTAAAAGATTCTACATCCCCAGGAGTGCAGCATGTTCTTGCTCTCTGCATATTGACAAGACTGTTGCAGATTGCAGAGGTTTGAATCCTGCATGGTCTGAACAGGAACGTGCACATAGCAGGTTATTATCACATCATTTAGATTGGAAAAGACCTTTAAAATCATCAAGTGCAACCATTAATTAATGCAGCACTGCCAAATCCACCACTCAGCCATGTCCCGAAGTGCCACATCTACATGGCTTTTAAATGCCTCCAGGAATGGTGACTCCACCACTTCCCTGGGCAGCCTGTTTCAGTGCTTAACAACCATTCTGGTGAAGAAATATTTCCTAATATCCAATCTAAACCTCCCCCGGTACAACTTGAGGCAGTTGCTTCCTTGTCCTACAGCTTTTTACTTGAGAGAAGAGACCAACCCCCATCTGGCTACAGCCTCCTTTCAGGTACTTACACAGAGTGCTAAGGACCCTCCTGAGCCTCCTTTTCTCCAGGCAAAACAACTCCAGCTCTGCCAGCTGCTCCTCATATGACTTGTGCTCCAGACCCTTCCTCATCTCTGGTGTCCTTCTCTGGACACGCTCCAGCATCTCAATGTCCTGCTTGTCCTCAGGGACCCAGAACTGAACACAACAATTGAGGTGTGGCCTCAGCAACACTGAGTACAGAGGGACAATCCCTGTCCTGCTCCTCTGGCCACACCATTGCTGATCCAGGCCAGGATGCCCTTGGCCTTCTTGGCCACCTGGGCACGGCTGGCTCATGTCCAGCTGCTGTCACCAGCACCCCCAGGTCATTTTGTGCCGAGCAGGTTCCCAGCCCCTCTGTCCCGGCCCGTGGCACTGCCTGGGGTTGTTGTGACCCAAGGACAGGCCCCGGCACCCAGCCTTGTTGAACCTCCTACACTTGCCTGTCTGAGCCCTCAATCCTCTCATCCAGATTGTCCATAAAGGTACGAAACAGGTCTGGGCCCAGTACTGAGCCCTGCAGAATCACTCTGGACTGGCTGCCAGCTGGATTTAACTCTATTCACTGACGCTCTTTGGGTCCAGACCCCAGCCAGTTTTTTACACACTGAAGAGTTCACCTATCCAAGCTATGAGCCATCAGTTTCTCCAGGAAAATGCCAAAGTCCAAACACAGCTGTGCTTATTTCAGCCCTCACACACTCAAATGCCCCTGGAAATGCTGTTATGTGTATATGAGAGCTGTTAGACAGATACACTCTCTGGCTCATCTTTTGGAATCAGATGCATGTGGGAAGCTCACAGTGATAGGCCCCTCTTTCGCAAACATTTGCACAACTGAGTAATTTCACCAGTGTGAAGAGGCCTGTCGGGCAGGAGAGCACTAGAGGATTTTCATTTTTTTTAACTTGGGGTAGTTTTGGTTTGAAAGACACACTGAGGGGACTCCCTCCTTTGTCTTGGACACAGTCTGAATAAGATTCTTTGCTGTTATTTAATACTATTCTGGCAGAAAAAGGAGAGTTTAATACATGCAGAGACCTGTATATATAAATTATACATTAATTTGGATATAGATGTAGATGGAACTAAGAGGAATGATCATAAAAATGAAATTACTCATCCTGGTAAAACCAGGAATGAAGAAAATATTTGGAGATTAATCCAAATTTATTCAAATCATCGCTTTATGCTCTCTTGGAATGCTGTGTCCTAGCTAGAATGCCTCTAAGGTGCAAACTGTCATACATCATTTCATGTAGGCAAGACAGATGATGACATCTCCAGATACCGGGTTTCTGTAGGGGTTCTGCCCTTCCTTATCTCCATTTTTTTACTTGTATGTTGTTATATTATGGTTAATTACACCATAAGAGATCAAAGGTGGGTTTTTTCCTAAATCTTTTTATCTATCCCCAAAGCTGCTGCTAGCCTATTTAAGATTTTGTTTGTTTCCCTTTCACTGAGTGACTGCAAATTGAGAACTTCTTTCTAAGTGGTCCCTTTGAAAAATGCTGATGTGATTCATGCCCCTTCCCATGTTCCAGTTGTGAAAAACTTAATGCTGCTTGTGGAATGACCCTGTAGGCACCATGCCAGTGAGTGTCCATTCTATACATTGCGATGGAAAGCAGTGTGAAAAGGTAATTAGGGTTTAAGATGGTATATCAGGCATCTGTGAGACTGAGTTTATAACTTAAGATTGAAGTGCTGTGCCTTCAGGTTGATTATCTATTAATTTTAAAAACTTTATACCCATGAAGAGACAGCACTCTGGACTCAGTCCCCCATTTATTTGCAGGTAGATGGGAATCTACCCTGTACTCAAAACAGGAATGATGCCTTAAGACATAGGCATTTTCACTGTCTTGACTTGCCACTGTACCTTGTCCTTGAACTGGAAGCATCACAGGAGAGGTGGAAGGGCAGACTGTGAGTTGGGTACTAGGAACCAGCTCCGTTCCACTGAAACACTAGGGGGTTTGCTCAGAGTGAAAAGTATCAGGTCCTAGACTGTGTTTTTCGAGACTGTTCTGTTTGCATCTTCCCCTGTATCTTACTCCATTGTCAGTTCTCAGTGTGCCAAGATCAGGGCCTCAGTTGGCAGCTGGAAAGGCTCAGTGTGGATGGAACATACGTCCCTGTTCCAACCTCTGTGTGTTTCTGAGCTCTTTGTGCCTTGTGAAGATCTGCTGCCATGGGAGCTGGTGGTTCGGCTGCCATGGATTTTACCTTCCTTCACGTGTGAAGTGGCTGAAGTAGCAGTAGTGGTATGAAAGGCTGGAATGAAAACACACAGCTTGGCCAAATTTCAGTGCTTTTCCGTAGAAGTGGTGCTAGGATATATTTGCAAGTTCCAAGGTTGGGGGGGGGGGGGGGGGGGGGGGGGGTGTCTCAGGGGAGGGTTTCAATACCAAGTTTTTCCAAGGGAAGGTCTCTGGCTAGCATGCAATTTACATTGTATCTCCATTCATTCATAGAAATCACTGATTATCTCTGGTTGAAATGTTCTTCAAACCAGCCCTGAGGCAGTTGACTGAGATGCTGAATTTCAACACAAATAGTCTAAATTCAATTGAGTACAAGTCCTCTACTGGGAAGTGTTGAGTAAGTTTAATTACAAGCCACTGCAGTGATGATAATAAGTGTGTCTACCAGTGCCTATGGTACTCTTATTCTTGGTGTAAATAAATTAGAACATTAGGAAAACCTATGTACTGTAAAGATGATGAATTGTTGGAAGAGGCTGCAGAGGAAAACCTGTGAAGTTTTCTTCTCTGGAAGTTATTAAGAGCATAATGGAGAAATACCTGCCAGTGCTTGACCTGAATGCACTCAGACTTGCTTCGGGCAGAGGCATGGGCAAGAAATACAGTATAGGGCTGCTTGTGATCTCATTCAGCCTGAGATGGAAGGATAATACATTCACGAATTAATAACCATTTCACATAATTTTGTTATGTGTTATGTGTCTCCCACTTCTCACATTCACATCTCTGAATGTGGCCTTAAGTGGTAATTTGCTTTCTTTTGCAACCCCTTATCAAAGAGACACCATAGCTACAGTTAATTATGCTGCAAGGAATGTATCAAGAGTCGATGCAGTGGCATTTCATAAATGTTACAGTGTTGCCTGCTGCTCCAAATTCTGCTTCAGGTCATGAATTGCAAATACTGAAAACCTCAAACTTGGAATTCTCCACTTTTCCTCCCATTTGCACTTGAGGCTTCCGCGTGCAGCTGTAGCCAAACTTGGGGGGAGAGTAATGCTGCCTTGGCCCAGGTGAAGGTAGTTCAGTGGTAGAAAAAAGTTACAAGGGTAATTTGAATAGCTTTTCAGGAACCAAAATTGTGTAGCCAGAAGTACAGCTTACTTCCTGAAAAAGGATATATGTGAATGGGATGGAAAGAAGCTTCAGTGGGTATTTGGACTTGCTACTTGGAGCTGTCTGACTTCAATGTCTGCCCTAAGAGCACAGGAATACCAGGCTCCTGCTGAGAGAGGCTGCTGCTTTGAGTCGCTCTTGTCAGGAGCCTCTCCCCTTCAACTGAAAACAGAGTCTAATCTCCTGATTTAGGAGACACATTTTGTTATGAGAAGTTGGGCAATGTAAATACCAGCAACAAGGATCTTCCTAAAGAAGGACTGCACTGCTAGAGTACCTACCTGCTGGATGTACAGTTCTCTGGAATCTGCCGTAGATGGGGCATAACTTGTGGCAAGCAGAAAGCTGCTGTAGTTACTCTGGGGTTGAATTTGCTGTTACCTGTTATCAGAAACAGACTCCTGTGTTCTGGTGTATAACTGGGTTTATTATCAGTCTCTGTGTATTAGTACTGCTTATTTTTCTGAGGTCCTTCTAGCAGATGTCTGCTTGGAAAGCCTGGGTGTCAATTCTGTTGATATTGTGGTCTCACTGCAGGCTAGAACAACAGTCTTTATACTCCTCATCTCTGCTGCTGGAGCTGAATGTCAGGGATTTGCAGACCAGAGAGACAGAGGAGAAAAGTGGTGTAGGATTTGCACTGCTGCTTGTTTTCCTTTGGTTGTAATGCTGTTCCTCCAGGTATAAGGTGCATCCTGAGTCTCTCAATTCCAGCTGTGAACAGTTTTCTCTCTTTTTCCAGTTTAAGGGTTTTTCTCTTTCCTGGGTGAGATCAGAAACCCAATGTGTTCATGTATTGCCCAAGAGGAAGAGTGAAAGTCCCTGCCCTACATGTTTGTACAGTTAAACATGGACTAGAAAACAGAAATGCATCTGGTTTGAGGTTCTGTTTTTAACTTCCAATTCCATGTTATATCCACAAGACCACCACATCTTTGTGACAAGGTGCTTCATGGTCATGGAAATACTCGGCATCAATGGTGACTGGTAGAGAGCTGGTTCTTCCCAAGTGTCATTACACTTTAAACTGTTGTGGAGCAAACAAAGCTGAAGTGCTCAGAATAGACATGTGAGAGAAGCAGAAGTGGGGGACATTTTTTTTTTCCTTGTATTAGAAAGTTAAAGCAAAATGTTTGGTTTCATTTTTCTACTCCACACAGTTTCTGGAAACATCAGTACTATCATGCTGGTGAGAAATCTGGAGAGTGTTGCAGGAGTTAATTTAATTCAATTCCTTACTTTTGTATTGCATAGTAATTAGTTTGTAATAGAAATATTAGGACAATATGTACAAAAATGTTGCTTTTATGCAAAGTGATAGTGTCCCATGCCTCAGTGTCCTCCAAAAGCTTTTGTGGGTTTGTTCTTCTCTCAGACATTTTAGGGAACTGTGTTGGGGAGTAGGTAAGTGGCTGCTTAGGGCAGGACCCAGGCTGTTGTTTGATGTGAGGACAGCAGAAATATCAGCTCCAGGATGGGTTATTACCATGCCAAGTGCCCGTCTCAGATGTTTGAAACTGATTTGGTATGTTCACCACAAACATGACAGTCAGTCATTGTTCAACCTTTGTGTGTGTGTGTGTGTCATTTAAATTGTGTAAAGGAGAGGACACATGAATTCTATTCCCTGCTTGCCTATAGACACCGAATCCATGTTGTACACAAGGTAGAAATCCACTTTTTCATTTTCTTTGGTGTAAAATCATTTCTAAAGATAGGACACACCTAATATATGAGTCAGCTCCCTGCATGCCATTAATCTTATACATGCCATAGTAGAAGGCCACCTCTTTGTGGTAACCAGGAAGGAACAGATGTTTTTATCGTCTTTGGTCATTGTGAGTAGTGCCTTACTCATGATAACCACCCATGTGGATCAGTCAGGCTATTTGTGCAGCACAGTGTTATTCACTGTGTGGGAGATTATCAGAGGCTGGTCTCTATTAAAAAAAGAAACCAGCCAGTTTTTTCTTGCACCAGAATGTTTCCAATGGGATCACCTTATTTACTCAGAGAAAATTTCTAAAACTTTTTCCCTCCTGAAATAAATTGTAATTTCAGTGGAGCAGTGGTGGCAATTTAGGAGCAGCTCTACTCTAAACTCATGTGCATGGACTCAGGGTGCCCTGGGAAAGGAAACTGGTTAGGTTTGACAGTGCAGTGTGATTCCAGCTTTCACCAAGGCAGGTTCTAAACTCTGTTGCTTTGTGAAGACACTGGTATATTCATCTTGAGATGTTTTTCTGCTTCTGTTGAAATGCTGTACCTACCTTGCATTTGGTAAAGACATAAATGCTACCTGCCAATCTTTGGAAAAAGTTCCAATTACTCTTTTATTTGCTTTGATGAATATGCTTGGGCTTGTTTCGTCCTGCAGTGTTTGACTGAGCTGAGTGGTCTAATAAAGCAAAGTTGCTGTGAAATTTTCTTCTGCTTTGGTAAAAGTCAGCTCAGCACACAGAGTTGATGAGATGCCAAAGAGATGTGTTTTTCAGAAGCCTAAGCTCTGTTTTGTGTGAATGTCATGTAAGGACTGTGAGATGAGTTCAAGGAAGAAGAGGGGAGCCCTTTTCTCATAATGGAAATCCTTGCAAAGAATTTAAGACCAAGACAGGTAAAGGGAGTGGTATTTTTCAACCGAGTGTTCCAAGTGACGGATGGAATTGAGTGGATGTTGAATGAGTGTTAGGACTGGCTGTGTACAAGTGCATTTAGTCTTGCAGGTTGCCTTGGATGTAGAATTGTTAATTAGCTTTTTTTCAACTTAGAATGAAAAAAAATAAACAGCTGGGTTTTTGTTTTCCCCCATGTGGGTGTTGTTTCCCCAGTCCTGGCTGCTCTGAGAGGCGTTGTTCATTACCAAGGTTTAAGTGTAGTGTTAAGTTAATAGTTAGGGCTAGGGGTTAAGATTAAGGGTTGGGTTAGACTTAGTCAGGGTTAGGTTTAAAGTTAGGGTTCACAGGCTTAATTATGTCTCTCCACACACCATAAGCTCATCTGCACTATTATCTTGCTGATTAAATTGCAGTGATCTGTTTTGTTTATAAGCAAAAAAAAAGTGATATCTAATACTTGAGAGGCAGTAATTGGAATTTTCCACTGCTTTTTAAACTGTAGCACTAAGCTTTCTCGGTCTTGAACTTTCTCTTTCGTTAAAGGTAATGTATCTACATAGATATTTCTTTTTCCCTGTGAATGTTTTTTTTAAATAGAAATTTTCCACTCATTGTCCATTAATATAATTTGGCACAAAGATAGACTAATTGCATGGGCGGGCACAGTGATAGAGATATAAATCTCTTCCAGTGACAGTGTCTTGAAATAGCAGTCATTTGGGATATCATCATTGCAGTGTTATATTGCAGATAGATTTTGCTGCCTTTCTGTGAGGGTGAGTGTTGTGTTGAACCTATACACGTGTGTGTGTGTGTGTGTGTGTGTGTGCAGATACATGTGTTGGTGTGTGTGTATGTACATGTGTGTACCATGTGGGCAGTTGTGGATATTTAATGCTCTTGGATCCTGTTCTCACTGAACCATTAGGTTGTGGTGGATAGTACCCTGTAAAGATCTAAGCAAGGAACTGTCTCTGCCTTCTTTTTTTTCCAACTTCACCCACATTGTAACACTGTGCTGTCAGTGTCAGCTGTTACCCACAGTGCTCAAGAGGGAGCTGTGACCCTCCCAGTCATATTTAACTATCCCAGGCCCATCTAACTGGGATATCTTGGAAATCCTGGCATTGATCAGATTTGAACTCGGTATTTGAAGCCAGATTTCAAGGGATTAAATGTACACTTGGCATGTTTTATTTATTTTTTTCACCAGCAGGTCCTCAGTTACCCACCTTCTTGCCTGTCCCAATAGAGAAGCACTTTGCTTGTCTCTCCTAAACTGAGTAATGGCAGTCTGTCACCTCAGTCTTGCTGGAAAAGGTGTAAAATGCCAGACCAGAAGTAGCAGACTTGAGGTATTGTATTCTGCTTGTTGTGGTGTCCTGCTGCTCAGTGCAGGGCACTGCAGAGAAAGGACATTTGTGTGGCTGTTCCTCTACTGCCACCTCCCAGGTATGGGATCACAGCTGACAGTCTGGTTTTATCTGTTTTTCCATTACTGGTGTATTCACTTTGTTTAATACAAGCAAAAATATTCCAGAAGCAAACCTGGCTCTGGTATGTTAGTCTCGGTTGCCTGTCCTCTTGTGCTGATCTCTTCTTGCCCAGCGCTGCCACTGGACCACCAATGGGACAAGTCTGGAGACTCAGGGAATCTCTGAGTCACTGATGACACAGCTGCAGAAATGGATTTTCTTGGCAGAAGAGACTAAAACAGGCGTGGTTTCAGAGAAAAAAAATCCTTTGGCAGCCATGTTACACTGTCATTTTTAAAATAGCATGTTCTGTCAGAAACACTGCTTCCAACCCTTCTTGCTTGCTTTGGATTTAGAAACATGCTCTTTGATGTGGAAAGCAGACTTAGGGCCAAAAGTCCTTCCTTTGGGTGTCCACTCCTTCAGGGCAAAGGCTATTTTCTAGATCACAGGACTCAAGTCTGACTGTCTTTATCAGAGTTAGCTGCTACATGTCCTCCTGTGCCTCCTGCACGTACAGCACCTCCTGGGTGGAGTGCAGGCACTGGCTGTTCTGCTGGATTGTGAGTTGTTCCCTCCTTGCTGTGCAGCTGCTGTGATTAACCACAGCAGCACAGTTTAAACCAGAAGCCAATGCAACATACGATACCCAGCTATCTATGGCACGAAATGGTGTGTTAGTGCTTCAAAGGCAGCCCAGAGACTCGTGGTTGTCCTCTCAAACAGACCCTGCTCTCTGCTAAACATAAAAGGACATCCTGTAAATAGCCTTACTTGCATCAAAGTCAGTTCATCAGCTGTGGATCTGGCTCCACGTGTCTGGCGTGTTCTTTACCAGCAGAGATAATGGTATTTAAAGTGACTTTTACTCAGGTTTTTGACTCTCTGGTGTTTTTTATTGCATCTGGCTCCATTACTGGCTTTCTTACCATTCCCATAACATGTTTTTTCTTTTTGGGAGCTGTTGTAAAAGCAGAGCCTTGTACAGCTGAAAGAATTAAAGCCAAAGGGTTCATGAAGAGGGAACAGAACAGGCTGTTTCTGACTCTGGTTGCTCATAGCTGGATTCAAAGCTGATACATCAGTCACCTCAAATCCAGTCCCATGGTTCTACCTTAATTTTAAGCTAGAGTACACAATGTTTGTCTGTGTAAAAGGCCATAATGAGAACAAGAGTGTTGGAAGAAATAAGGTAATTTACTTTTTATGGTGTTCCTTCCTTCCTGGTTTATGTAGTTCCAGACAATAAACCCATCTTTAAATAATTGCAGTTAATGTAAATTAAGCCTAATGAGCCATTTAGTGTAAGTGCCCCATACAACTTACCAGCAGAGAAAAATGACCACTGGACAAGTTACTGGCATAATCTGAAGTGTGTGGGTCTTGCTGTATAAAGTAGTATCAAAGTCATGTTAAGAGACATCAAAATTTCTTCTAATTGCCAATTTCTCTGACACAAAAGCACAAGCTTCTGAACATTTTGAAATCTGGGTTTCTGAAGGTTTGGATAAATTTGCCTTTTGCTGGAATTTTAAAAATCTGAATAACTCTTACCAAGAAAAGCCTTTTTTTTGTGCCACTTCATCCTCAGTGGCTGTGTTGAGACAGCACAGCCACTGAGGCACTTCAACCTCATCAGAGGTTGTCTGCCATGTGCTAATATAAAGAAGTACTTAGGACAAAACATGTTGGCACCAAGCACTAAGCGTGGGTATGAAAATGTATGACTCTGAAAATGGACCAGAGCTGTGGTTGCAGTTACAATTTTTGTAGATGAGTGATTTGATTTGGAAAAAAAATCCTTCCAAAGGTGGGGTGACATGCAGTTTCACAGAAGCAGGCTGCCACTGCTGAGAAGTCAAGTTCATGATTTAACAAACAACACTTTTTCATTTTCCCTTTTTAATTGCAGAAGTCAGTCAGAGTTCATCTCCTGCACACTGGGCCATGAGGAAGAACAACTTCCTTGTCATCCCTTATGCTGGCTTTTTCTCACTGTATATATGAAACTAAGGGGTGATTTTTTGCTTACCAGTTTTAGTAACTAAAGTCACAACAAACAATTCAAGATTGCACATAATCACGATGGCTCAGTCTGAATAGAAAGTTTCCTTTGCCCGGTAGCAGCCAGCACATGTTTCTCCATATGGAATTTTTCAGTCTCTTGTGCCCTGTAGCTGCTGGAAGCAGAGAACAATTGGGTGGGTGAGTAGCATCCTTGTCCTGCCTTCAGTCTGTACTGGGACAAGTGGGTTCCAAGACTGGTCTCAGCAGTCTTTGTCCTGTTTTTCAACAAACAGAGCTCACAGTTTGCGTGGTGCACTGACCCATTTGTCCATGGCTTGCTGAACTCACTCAGCCATGGCCTTTTTCCTCCAGTTCTCGACTGGGCAGCTCCTGAGGCTGCCAGTCGTCCTTGCCTCTGTCCTTCTGGCAGCAGCAAGACAAACTCTCTCCTGTTCTTTTCTCTGCACATTTGCAGTCTGCCTTCAAGAAAAAGACTTTTCTTTGCAGCTTTTGTTTATTAAACTGAGAAAAAGAACAACGCCCCAGACCCAAAGCCCTGACATTTATTGGCAGCATGGCAGTGATTCAGGCAAGCACAAATCCTGTCACCACCTTACCGTGTCATTTGGGAATATCATTACAATAGTGCATGTTTCACACAGCACTGTTTCCTCAGTGTCCTGGCCCTGGAAAATCTCCTGTTACTGGATACTCACCAAGTTGTTAATGGAAAGTTTGGAAGCAGATGTGGCAAGATTTATAAACACATATTAGCTATCTTCTTGCTTCTTCCTGAAACATGGGACCTAATCATAGATTTGGAGAAAGGTTTACATTTTCTCTTAACTAGGGCTCAAAGCCCAGACCTACTCATACTTTCATCAGGCTTACTTCCCATAGCTTTGTTCCCAGAAGCAGGCACAGAGAATGTAAGAAAAGTATTCCCAAGATTAGCCTGCTAGCCAGAAACATAGTGAGAAGAGTAATCTGCCTAGAGGGATGGGTGCTGAACATTTTTTTGCTGCTGTTGATTGCGCCCACTTCCTGCCATTTGAGGCTGCTTTATTAGTTCCTAACAGTTTTTATTTTTTGATTATTTTCATCCTGGCTTTTCTTACACATTTCTTTGATACCTGGGATCCTGGGTTCTTTGAACTGCAGTAATTAATTCCCCCCCCCACCGCACTTTTATTTTATTTTATTTTCTTACAAAAAAACCCAAAAAAAACAACAAAAAAAGCTGTCTTCAAGTGTCTGTGTGTAAATGTCCAAAATGGTATGTCTTTAATCTGATCCTGTAATTCCTTCCATTTTTTTCATTCTTCTACCTTGTTACTACAGTATTTTACTGGTCAGGTACAGTGGAGCCCCTGTGAAAGTAGAATGATACAGCTCTTCTGAAAATCAGCTCTGTAGCAAGACAGCATCACATTCATTGACGGTGGTAGTAGCAGGAAAGATCTGTGTTGGTTAATAGATGTTAATGCTATAAATTGGCCAAGTTCTGAATTTATGTTCTTTCAGGGGACTGCCAACACGGAAAAGCCTGCAATCCCATTTTCAGACTAGGCTATGGAATCATGCTGAATCTATTATTCTTCAGGAATGAAAGTGCTGTGACTTAGAAAAGTTACTTTCTTTGCATGAGCTGGGTTGCTCTGGTCACTGGCAGCACTGCTGGGCAAAAGCAGCATCCCATCAAATATTCATCCTTCCATCAAGCCTGTACAGCCTGGAATGTTTCTTTTCTGTCACTCTGCAATCACAAAAAATGAAAAGCCCAAATCTCTTTCATGTTGATGATATTTCAAGAGGATTCCAGGTCTAAAAGAAGAAAGAAAAATAAGGGTGTTTTTTTTTCTCATTTATTTGCTTTGGTTTGTTGGTTTTATTTGAAGATAGAAATGCACTGTGAAGATTGTAAAATCAGTGAAAGGCCTGGGAATCTCAGCTGTACTAAGCCCTCTTTGCCAGAACCACTGAAGTCCTCACAGCATTTCCACACTGGGATGGCCAAAGGCTCCTGGGGCTGGAGGGCTGAGCAGGGTTGTAGGGAGACTTCCTCAGCACTGCCTGTGTCCTGCTGTCTGGCCAAAAGGGGGTTAAGGGCTGCCTGCCTACTCATGATTCAGAGAGATTCCAAGGAAGAAGGTGTGTCTTTTCTTGCAGGAAATCAGAAGACACAAAGGGAGATGCCTTTGCTACTTCAGCTGTAGGAAGAAGCTGTGTTTTGTGTTACTTGGGCATTGTCTTTGATTCAGTAAGAAATGCTCGGAGGAAAAGAGCCAGTGAACCTCCCTTTGAGGTGGGAGCATGCTGAGATTTCCCTAGACAGATTAACAAGCTTTTCCAAAGTTGTAGTGTCTTCGGAAGCAGCTTTGCTACTGGACCATTAGTTCCTGTGTGGGAGTTGAACCTACTTGCATAATCCACATGCCAGCTCTGTTGTTTTCTAGATGGGAATTGATCAGGTTATTGATATGTTGCAAGCATCAGAATTTGGAAGTATTTTAAGTGGGACAGTCTGTTCTTAGGTCTGGTTTTGCATGGTTAATTTAGTAATACAAATCTGCATGTGCTGCTTGGCCTTTCTCTAATAGCATTTAATAGAGGTCTTTCTGAACGTTGTGCTCTTTTTTGAAGATGAAAGTTTTTTGCCTGTTTTTTAAGAAATCACACAATTCAGCCAAACTTACGGAGAAACGACCTGGTAGTAAAAGCTTGGAGACCTAGACATACTTTTCCATTTACTGAAGGATGCTGTTACTTGGCAGAAATGGGGCATAAACAAAGAAAGAAGCAGTGGGAGTGTGATTACCAGGCACGTGGAAAATTACTTTCAAGCAAGTCTCTTTGAGATCAAGAAGTGTTAAGACTGATCCTGTCCACACTGACCCTAGGCAGGTCACCACTGACCCAAGCCTATCTGAGGCAAGAGCTGGCATGAGCTGGCAAGAGGGCAAACACACACCAATTTGCAGAAATTAGTTTTGCATTCATTCTGAACTAGTGTAAGGAAGAGGTAGGACATCTTGGAAGCAGTTATAATAGCTTCCTTCTGGGAAGAAATTTGATGATTTACCATTGTTTTCCTGTGGCTGAGATGGATGGTAGAGGTAGATGTGCCATTGTTCACAAATGATGCTGTGACAGTTCCCTGCTCTGGATTGTCATGCCTTGCCTGGAGCCAGTGAGTCGCAAGGCTGCCGAGGGCAGACCGCAGTCTAAAACTGTTTGTGAGGAGCCACCAGGTTGCTGTGATATTTAGTGGTTTGATACAGAGAAGAGCTTGCTGCCTATGCATGTACCCATTCAGAAATTCTTCACCTCTTTAAGAGGCAATGAAAATGGTGAAATTGTGAACCAGGGAAACATAGGGCTGCAGAGACCATCAAGTCATTTTCTGGACAAAACTGTTCCTAGCACCTCCTTGTCTCATGTGCCTGAAAAATCCCCTCTGTTTTCACAACTAGGATGGCCTCAGGATGTCCTTCTCAGACAGAAGCCCTGCATCTATCCCCTTATCTCAGTGGAGACCTCAGACCCTTCGCAGTGCTAATCACTTGTGAAACCTTCTCTTCAAATTCATCCTAGTTTTTATTTTTGCCTTGTAATACCCAGCAACAGAGAGCTCCTTTAAAACTGTCTGAAAGTGAGATAAATACTTTTACCTGAAGAGTCCCTGAGACTCTGGGATATGCAGCAAAAAATTTTACTTTCCACTCTTTCTTTTAATTACTTACAGAATTTACTGCAGGGTTCCTCTGCCTTCTTAAATGAGAGTGGACATTTTTGGGGTACTGTGTACCCTACATGGTTCCTCCCCTGCTTGGTAACCCCAGTTTCTCTGGGTGCCCTGGTTCTCCCAGCCCCTCGTGGGAGAGGGTCTCTGAACTCCTGGCCTTGGCATCACTTCTTGCCTGATGCTCCACTGGGATTTATCACTTCCTCCAAGGTGGCAGCTTTAGAATCCCGGCAGTGTTTGTGCTGCCTGACAAATGAGCATTGCCTCCCACGAGGATTTCTATAGTTTCCTGCTGCTGCACTGTCTCTGATAGCTGAAGTATCTGATCCAATGAAAGATCATGTCTCAACAGGTGCTGCGGCTTCAGCAAACAATGGTCTGTCAAGTGTAGAAGGCGGTGTTTATGCATACATTTTAATCCTTGTTTGCACAGTACATTTAAGGTGTAAAATTCTGGCTTCTCACTGTTACTATTACCACTGCATTTTCATTTATCCATGAGAAATTAGTGCAACAAGTGGGAGTTCTTCCAAAGTTCTTTAGTCACACCTTGCCAGATGTCTTGGAGCAATCTGGCCTGACACAAGTCTTCCCAAGACCTCAGTGCATGCATCAAGAGGAGCTGGAAACCATGTTTCAGATAGAGAACTGTGACCAAATTGTTATCATGGAAACATGTTGGAATGGTCACACAACTGGAACACTGCAATGGAGGGCTACAAACTTTTCAGAAGAGATAGACTGGGAAGGAGCAGGAGCATTGCACTCTCTGTTAAGGAATGAGTGGATTGAAAAGGGCTGTCTCTGAGAAACAGCTACAAACAGGCTGAGCTTGTGGGTCAAGGACCACACCAACAAAGGACATCTCATGGGTGGGATCTACTACAGGTGTCTGACCAGGGTGGACCTGTTGATGGGGAGTCTTGCCTCAGCTGCAGGAAGCATCGTGCTCACAAGCTCTTATCCTGATGGGGGATTTCAACCATCCAGATATCTGCTGGAAAAGGAATACAGCTGGCTGTAAGCAATCCAGGAGACTCCTGGAGTGCATCAGGGGTAAATTTCAGATCCAAGTGTCACACAAAGTGATGAGGGAAGATGCAGGACCTGGTGTTCACCAAAGCAAGTGAACTCATGACAGGAGTTTGGAGGCAGTCTGGGCTGTAGTGAGCATGTCCTGGCTGGGTTTGTGATCTTAAGAAATATGGGTGTGACAAAGAGCAAGGTCAGGACCCTCAACTTTAAAAGAGTGAACTTCCAGCTGTTTAAAAAATTAATGGATGTGATTTCCTGGGAAACTGTCCTTAGCTGACCAGAGCTGGCAACTCTTTAAGGCCACTTTTCTTAGAGCACATGACCTCTCCCTCCCAGTGTGTAAGAAACCAAGAAAGGCAGGCCAAAAAGCAGCATGGCTGAGCAGGGACCTTCCTCTCAAGCTGATGAGCAAGAAGAAAATGCCCAGCTGGTGGAAGCAGGGTCAGATGACTGGGGAATGTACAGGGATACTGTTTGGATGTGCTGGGATGGGATCAGGAAAGGTAAGGCACAGATAAAATGCAACTTGGCATGGGATGTGAAGACTAACTCTGAGGAATTCTTTAAGTACAGTGGTCAGAAAAGAAAGGCCAAAGAGAGTGTACCATTCCCCACCTCCTCCAATAAAGGAGAAGGGAGAGCTGGTGTCAAGGGAGGGAATCCTGCCCCTCTTCTCTCATGAGACACCACCTGGAGTGCTGCATCCAGCTCTGGGGCCCTCAACACGAGAAAGGTGTGCATCTGTTGGAATGAGTCCAAAGGAGAGCCATGAGTGTGGTGAGAGGGATGTGTCCTCCTATGAGGACAGGCTGAAAGAGCTGGAGTTGTTTAGCCTGGAGAAGGTCCCAGGCTTCATCACTCCCTTCCAATACTTTAAAAGGGTTATAAAAAAGGGGGAGAGCAACTTTTTACATGGGCAGATAGTGATGGGACAAAGGAGAATGGTTTTAAACTGAAAGAGGGCAGATTTAGATTATATGTTAGAAAGAAATTCTTCACTGTGAGGATGATAAAACACTGGAACAGGCTGTCCAGAAAAGCTGTGGATGCCCCATCCCTGGAAGTGTTCAAGGCCAGGCTGGATGGGGCTCTAGGGAGCTTGATCTAGTGCAAAGTGCATCTGTGGGTTTGTAGAAGATGATCTTTAAGGTCCCTTCCAACCCAAGCCATTGCATGATTCTGATTCTATGAAGTCAGTGTAAAACTGTGTACAGAAAGATACTGACTGATACACTGCAGTGGCTGACACCAGCAGATAAAGATGTTTTTGCAGAGCTCTTCCTTCACTGTGATGAGGGCCAGGGAAGAGCACATCCTGGACATAACAAGAGCCACACAAATAGCCTTGGGAGCAAGCTCTGGCTGAGGTGTGGGTTCTGTGTTTGTCTCTTAATTTAGCAGTATCGGGAAAACCCACGAAGGAAAAAATGTGGATATTTTCCAGATGCAGAGTGATTCAAGGCTGTAATTACAAATGCTCGCCTACTGAAATATTTGTACAATTGCCATGGGATACTGTAACTAGCAACATCCATTGGATTGTTTTTAAATCTAAAGCAGTAATATTGTGCTAGTGTACCTGAAGCCTGCACCAGTGCTTGGCAAAACTGCCTCTGCATGGCAGGTTTAGGTTCTGTACAGCTTAAGAAATGATGCTTTTACTGCTCAGCTGCATCAACTGAGAAATCTTTGTCAAACTCGTTTGTATCTGGGTCCCATGCAGAGTGCACTGAGCGGTTCCACAGTTGCAAGGATTTACTTCATTCCTTTCAGTTTCATTACAGAAAAAAGTAAATTGCGGAGGCTTGTTTGTTTCCTTTGGGTTTTTTTTTTTAAACTTTTGATCACACGGGGATTCTGTGTGCTAAGAAGCCACTGAAAAGGAACAGAGTGAGTGATTATGCGCGACAGGAATAGAGTCTGTCACAGAGTTGCAGATTGTTTATTGCTGCTGTGCTTTGATAAGTGACAGCAACTGGCTGTAATTCTCCCGGTGCTGCCCAGCTGCTTTGATCGGCAGCGAAACTGTTAACTGTGCTGACAATTAATTATTGTCGATGGGCATTGCAGCTTGAACTTCCCCTGCCAAACAGTGGCAGATCACACCCGTCAGGGCTATTGTTTAAGGCTTTCTTTGGACATATCGCTGGGCTGAATCACGTTGCGCTTCTTCTCAGGGTTTTCTTCCACAGTCACTGTGATTAGAGAGTCGCCCTGTTTTTGTGAGCGAGAGCTGGGATCGCAGACAGGGTGCTGGCAGCGTGTGGGAGGTGTGTTTGAGAGCCATGTGCCCCTGGAGCAGAGGCTGTGCGTGCGGGTGTCTTCTCTGGCTCCTGTGCTGATCTGCAGCTTGGAGGTGTGTACCATCCAGGAGGGGATCAGAAAGCCCTCTGTGTATGTAGCAGGCGGTGAGGAACTGGGGAAAGGATGGTGGCTTTCAATGCAGGTGTCGCATGGGAGAGAAGAGTGATTGCCGTCTGAGGCTGCAAGCACTGCGGTGAGTGTCCTTTTCCTCTTCCCCAAGACTGATCCCAACCTTCCTACTTTCTTACCACTCTCTAAAATCCTCCCTTTGTGTAGGCTCTTTCTTTATGCCTTTCAGTCTCTCCTTTTTTTACCTGACCTCCTCTTCTCCTCTCATCTCTTATTCCCCCTCCTTTCAGTCTCTTCTTTGTTTCCATCCCCATGCCTCAGAGGCCGGACACAGTCTTAGGCTATTGCAGTGGGTTGTTTGAACATTTATAGCCTTATGCTTCGGGAACCTTTGACTGGTGGCAATTGTATCTGATGGATTTAAAAGTATCTGAACACCCTATTTGCATTTCTGCCTGTCTGCTCAAAACCACACCGGCACTCCCTTGAGGCTTGAATTCTGATAGCAGCAGCTGTGGCAGTGGCATCCTGTGATTTGCTTCATCAGTTGACATTTCAAGGAATTTGGACAGATATAACAGGATTGACCATCTTACTGCCCTCTGCTGCTAAACAACTTGGGTATCTTACCTACATAAAGGGTAGGTGTAACTGGCTTTATTAGTGAGAGCCCACATGAAAGTCTTCCCCCTCCATACGTTTCTGTTGCTGTTGCTATTACTATCCAGCGGTCTGTATTGATTTGTAGTATATTTTATTCAGCTAAACCCATGATCAGCCTAGTTCTTTTCTGTGTCTAGATTGCTTGTAGAATTAGGAGTTTTAAGCAGTGTTTTTGAGATCAGGAGCAAATCCTTTAAAAATTAGGTCTTGCCTATGTAAACAACTTGCACTACTTTTTAACTGCTGTTCTGTAATATTGATACAACCCTCCCCTAGTGTGAATTCAGCTATGCCAGTATGAACATGCTTATACCAGTGTGTCTTGTTCCCCTGTGGGAAAGAAGAACCAGCTCTTCCAGTATAAAGCACTTTTTTTTGGCTCTGATTACATCCACACTTTTGTTGTATCATCAGAAATATAGCAGCAAATAGTACTTGTAATTTAACAAGGATGAACTGGTACAAAATCATGTATAGAACAAGTCTTGGTCTGCAGACTGCCTCAATAACTCTTTGACAAGCAAGTGTTGAATATGCTGTGTATTTATAATCTTGTCTTTGTAACTGGAGGTACAGTGGAAAGACTTGGTGTTACTGCCACTATGTATTCACAGTAAAGAAACTAAGAACTGGCCAGTGTGTTGGCTATGATGTCACGGCTGTGAGTCATGTGAGTCATGGTAGTTGTTTATTTATTAATAAAGTACCTAAGATTTTATTCACTTTCAAACTGGCCATTGCTTTTATGTGCAGCCAACTGGCAATGTAGTGGCAGAGATGTAGATTCCAGTAATGCTTACTTGGGAGTGCCTTTGAGCTGGCAGGGAAATAGGGAGGTATTTTAGCAATGTAACAAAAATGGATCCTGAAAATCCACTTGCACCAGGGAAATGTGAGTGCCTGGTGGGTGTGAAACACTTACCTGTGGTCATCTACCTCAGTCATCAGTAGGGCAGGGCAGTCTAGAGACCAGTAGTACATAGTGAAACCTAGAAAAATTCCAATCAGACAGTATAATCCTAAACATCATATTTTATCAGTGGGGTTAATCTACCCCACTGATAATCTACACATCCTGGGATGTGTAGGGAAGACTCTTGGTGTTTGGTGTTTGCAGGCAAAGGAGAAATACATTTGGTATAGAAATCACTTTATATTCAGACCTTTTTGGGAAGGCAGTGCCACCAGAAGAAGTGGTCTTTTGGGAAAGAACTGTCTTAATTGACATGACTAATGACAGGTGTTTGGAAACATGGGACCTAACTAAAGCTTTTAGGTTCTCTTCTACAAGAGAAAATAAGCAGGATAGGCCCATTTTCTTCTGGAAGGTAAGAGGTTATTTTAAGGTGATAGTGATAGGAAGGAGTTTATGGAGGGGGAAAAAGCTGGTGCCGTTAGGGGACTGGAAAGCTTTGTTAGAAGGAACCTGCTTTGTTGTGCTGCTTGTTGGCACAGTTACCTTGACAGGTTGTTGAGGGAAGTAAATTTTCACAGAACCTAATAGTTTCCTCCTATGAGTTAGTGTCACCTCTGTCTCATTTAATTCCCACCTTTGCTTGTTGTGAGTGCCATTTCCATGCTGCGTTTTTCAAATTCATAACCTCCAGACTGAGCACTGCTTCGGGAACAGCTTTCCAAACTGCAAGTGGCTTGTTTTGCAGAGCAAGGTGCAAATCTTCTTTGCTGTTTTTTCCCTGAGCTCAGTGACTGCCCATGACTGCACCGATGGTGGCGGAGGTGACTCCTGTGAGCAGGCTGGGTCTCTGCCTGCAGGCTGGGGCTGCAGCTGGGTGCTGCTGGGGCTGCCAGGGTGCCACAGGCAGGCAGCACTTGGGAAAGCTGCTCTATGGTCATCAAGAGCAAGAAGCTGACCTTGGACCAATCTGCAGCTGGGCTGTAATCCAGCCGAGTGTCCAGCTTGCCCTGGTCTTTGCTGCCTCTTTCTAGGAGGAAAGTGATGTCTGTGGGAGTCATTTTGCTGCATTTCATTACTTCTGTCCCTGAGCTGACTCATGGGTTTTGTCTGTTCTGCTTGCATCGGGTGGGAACTGCAAGCTGTCAACAGCTGATCTTTCACCTTAAAGAGTCGGGCAACACTGGCAGTCCTGGAAGGAGAGGCAGAGACATCAGACAGGTCCTTGCCTGCATCTCTTGGCAGCATGGTTTGCAGTCAGGAGAGTTTATGTGAGATTGACAGACAGAGGCAGTCTCAGCTTGGCCCCACTCCCACAGGAGTCTGCAGAATCGACTGCTGAGCAGTTTTGAAAACGTCCCTTTAATTTTTCTGCTCGCCTCCACTTTTAACCAGGTAGGAAATAGTTGATTCTAAAAGGCCCAGTTGTTCTTATGGCAGTCTCATCACTGGTGTCCGAGGAGTGAAGCTGTTAATATCTGTGTTTATACATTTCTCTAAAGATGAAGAAATGACTGTAGTGGCAGATTAGTTTTGCTGTGAAGGGCACTGAATGAACTGATCTGATCAAGGGGAAGACGTTAAAATGTCACGCTCTTTAGTTTTCTCTGCTTCGCTCAGACATTAGCTGCTGTGGTCTGTTGCTGTTTAGCAAATACGTTTGGGTCCAAGTGCTGCTTGAGATGATAGAAACCCAATATGTTTTTTGAGGCTGAGGCAATTATTTGTTATATGTTTGTACAGCTTCTAGCACTGTGGGTTGCTGTGCCTCCTGATTGCTAATGGCTGAGCAATAGTGTTTGTTACTGGCAGTTGGTAATAGCAGCCTGTGTTTGTGCCCTGTAGGGGAATTTGGTACATGTGCACAGCCATGGGATGTTAAAGATTTTGTACCTTTTAGAGGCACCACAGAGTCTGCACAGACCATCTAGCTTTCTGCCATTTAAAGCACTCCCTTATTTCGCTTAAGAGATATTTGTTTATTCCTTCCCCTGTTGCCCTCCCAAACTTTTCAAATCTTTCCCATCTGGGCTCTGTTGTTTATAAATTCTTCTGTGTTTGGAGCTTGTAGGCAGCAACCACTTTGAAGCCTGCTTTTCTAATACAGACCAAATAGTTGCCAGGAAGCATCATGGGCTCTTGCTCTCTTCTATCCCCGCTTTACAGCACTGCAGGTCTCTGGGATTGCCTCTGTTCTACCAGCTGGATGCTCATCCCTGCACTCCCCACTGTCAGTCAGCATCACCCTGCTAAGGAGGCCACAAAACTTCCCTGGTTTTACAGCCTGAGGATCTAACAGAACGCAGATATTTTCATTTGTTTGGTTTGTTTGTCTTGAGAACTCACAGTGTTGCAGCTCCCTCCTGTTGTATGAGACCCACATAGCTGAAGCCTATCACTTTTTTCCTGGTATGGAAAAGAAGAGCTGGTCAGCCCTGAGAGGTCCTGAAGTCTGGCCTCATAAAAACTGTCACCTTTTAGCCATTCTCTTTGTCACTTCCTTTCCATAGCAGAGATAATGGAAGTGTTTCCTGCTAACTCCTGTCTCTCTGTGATAAATTGCTGTGTTCTTTATTGGAAAGCATTGTATAGCTCTTAGCACTGCGATAAAGAAAATGCTGTGAACTGGCTGCATTGTGTTTGGCTTCCTTTCAGACAAGGCCAGTCTGGACGCTGAGGACCTGATCTTCCTTTTGGGTCAGACCTCAGTTTCACATTTGTGTGGGAGGCAGGGATTTATGTTTGCTTAAAGACACGTTTTTGCTTTTGGCATGGAGCCATTGAAGGTCAGTGTGATCCATAAATCTGTAGAAGCAAGGTCTGCTGGTGCTCCTTGTTCTCCTTTGAGCTCTCCTCCCTCCCCTGTGGCAGTGCTGGAACTTGCAGGGACATCCTTTTGTTGGTGTTGTGCTGTGTGGTGAGTGCTTCCCTTACTCTCCCCGGCTGGGAGCTCCCAGCTCTCCAGGCAGGGCTGATTTTGACCTCTCTTGTATTTCCAGTTGCCAGTGCTTATAGCTAGGGGGGTTTGTAGCCAAGCTGCACTGTTGTTTCCATTCATATTTTTTTGCCTGAATCTTTCAATTCAGTGACAAAAAAAAAGCTGGTGTCAGTATAGGTTAGCTTTAAAGTGATGAGAAGAGTCCTATTCCTGAATTCCCCAGTTTTCAGATTTGTTGTCTTTTATCAAGAGCTATATTGTTATGTGTGCTGCCCATAATCTTGGGAGTCCAGATTCTCCAGGGCTTTAGCTTATGGCTGATAATTATGGTTTCAGTCTTGTGGTTTCAGTCTTGCTGATATCCAGCATGCTGCACCTGGTAGTGGGACAATTGTACATGTAACAGAGTAGCCACTGGCAAAAATACTGTGATAGTTTTAGTTGAACAGGTAAAAGGAGACGGGCAAAGATAAATACATGGTTAAATATGTATGAGATGGGTGTGCTCATCCACCTGTGTGCCTAAAACTCCCTCTGGCTGAATTAAAGGAAAGCCACAATGCAAAGAGTTTATCCTGTGTGCTTGTTTTCACTGTGTGAGATAAACTGTGAGAGAAGGAGGGACTGGGGTAGGCACAGAAAGGTTTTCGTCTTGTGAATGAGGCTGAGAGTAGGTTTCATGATGCATGCTCAATCAGCTTTTGCATGATTTGAGTTCTTTGGGCTCATTTAACACAGCATAAATCCCACTCTGCACACTCTTTGTGTGTTGTCTAGCTCCCCTTCTCCTGCAGAGATTTTTAATTAAAAATCTAGGACCAAAATAACTGCAGTGCTGTCTTCTAACTATTGTTGAAGGAAGAGCTGGATGCTCTTGTGAGGTTTATGCAAAGATACTCACTACATTAATTTCCTGTAGAATTTCAGGGAGAGTGGCTATATCAGAGGAAGTATAGGTGGATTCTAAATTTAAACCACTGTACAACAGATCTTCATATACTACAGTGCCCGAAAGTCTGAAAAGCTGAACAGGGGCATATAAGGATCTCTTCAAAAATAGATGCACTTCCTTAAAATTTATTTGGTCATGTTTATTCAGTCCTCCTTATGAAGGCCCCTGAGATTTACAGATCCTGTCTGAATCTGAGAGGAGAAACAAGAAAATAAGCCATGGAAAATTCAGCATGATTGGAGCCCTACAGGATTTGGTCATTTCCCCATCATTTACCTGTTCTTCAGAAGTAGGTGAGCCAGGTCAGCTTTAATTTAGTATGGTTGGGGTCAGAGCCATTGGGTGGAAATATAGTTTGTACTCATACAAGATGTCAAGGTAGAAATACACTTC
The DNA here is from genome assembly GCF_001522545.3 of Parus major. Taxonomy (NCBI): domain Eukaryota; kingdom Metazoa; phylum Chordata; class Aves; order Passeriformes; family Paridae; genus Parus; species Parus major. Next base: position 14,281,219 of record NC_031774.1, read on the forward strand.
TAATCTAAAATTCTTAGGGACAGTAGATGCTCATGGCATAATCCAGAACTGAACCTTTGTGGTATTGAACAGCACTTGTTTTCTGTCTTGTAAGATGGTCTCTAAACATCCTTTCCTGCCATTACCTTTGCCTTACTACTGTGTCAAAGTTCCTGTTGGAGCCCAGGTCTGGGAATGGCTCAAGAGACTTGAGGTAGGAATTGATTCTGGTTTATTTTGTTACAAGGGGGCAATATTTCACAAACAAGGAAATCATGTTAGAAGGACCATCTCAAGCACGAAAGCGGGCCTTCAAATTGGCTTGGTATTTCCTAGTAATTGTGTGGTGGGAATGTAGCCCCAGGACACAATCTTTTCTAGACTTAATTGTATAAAGACAGAGGTAGATATCATAGAAAGTCATCAGTGAGGCTTGCAGTCATCTGGGTTTTTTTTTAAATGTCATTAAAAGTAGGATCCTTCCATTAAAAGGGAATATAATCTCATTATGTGATTGAGATAGCAGGATGAATCTGTAAGGATGCTCTTTAATATGTTCTTTTCAAAGAAAAATATCAAGGCAAGAACTGACCTTGAAGATGTGGCCTGCTTGCAAGTGATGTAACTGTTCCCCTGTCCAAAGCAAAATCTTCTTGTCATGAGTTTAAATCTCCAGTAGCTTTAGTTAAAGCAACTAAGTTACTGTCTTATTTATGTTTCTGTGTACCTGATACCATATCTCATATGCCCTGAGTTTATCCCAAATCCTGTCAGCCACTGCAGGAGTGGAGATGGCAGATCCCATGTGGGATCGAGCTCCCTCTTCCCAAAGCCTGCTGTGGTGAATGCATCAGGGTGGTCCTTACCACAGCCTGAGGTCTCACCCCTGACGTAGCTCCAGTAAAAATGGGTTACTAGAAAGCTGTTCTCTTAGATATTCATCTACAGTTTAAAAGGATTGTGCGGGACGTTGTTGGAAGGTATTGCTAAAAACTCACAAAAAAACTTCAGGGCATGGGGGGATGTGGGATAGCTATTCCTCAAGCAACATGTACTGTGTGAGTTATGGATAATTACTGGAAAGCTCAATGTGTCAAAGGTGGATGTGGTTTACCATTATGTAATTCATTAATACTGTTCATGGGACTCTGAGACTTGCTCCCCGAAATGCCCGGACTTAGAGAGATGTTTTGTTCACAGCAGGTCTCAAATAAAAACTGCCACTGGTAGATGAGCTGTCGATAGTAATAACCACAACAAAAAGGAAGCAGATACTTCAAATCTGCTTTTGAGGTGGGGAGTTTTTTAGTTGTCTAGAATTTTCATCTTTGGGCCTAATATTATTTATATTGAATTTAGTGAGTGCTTATTTCCTTAATCAGTACAATTAGTACTGTTTTTTTAGTGCCTAACCTTATACCATATACATATTGTGTGTATGTCTCTGTGCCTGAGCCACGTGCCCATGGAAGTCAAAGGGAATCTTGCCTTTTGGCTTGGACATGAACTGCCAAACTGCTTTCTGCTTCCCTGGAGCTGTGCCCACACTTCCAGCACTAGCAGCAGGGATTTGAGGGTCATCTGTACTGCAGGTGAGGTGTGGTGGTGGCTTGTATTTGCTTACCTGAACAAGCAGCAGACACCAGCATAGGTTTCAGAACGAACTGGCCATGCGGCGCTTGTTTGATTTCTCAGATACCATTTCATGCCTTCCTTGTAGCCCACACTGTTAGCCCTGTTAGTTATGTAGCTCAAAGGTAATTTGTGTGTATGTGCTCAAGTTGTGCTTATACCTTGATTTTGTGTTAACTGTATCTCTAAAAGCCTCTTGAGTTCACTGCTGAGAAGCAGCTGGGAATTCTTGTGTCATCTTTGTGAAACTTTCAACTAAAGATGTATGGAAGTGTTTCTAGATGAACAGAAATTTAGAGGCAGAGATCTGGTTTCCTGAGTTTGTCTCAAAGTGGATCCTTATTGGAATTTCTTGGCTAGTTTGTCATGAAAACTAAATCAGAAGAGTTGTGATCTCTGATGGCACATTTCTTCCTATACACTGCACATGTGCTTGGTTGTACATTATGTTGTGGTGGGGCATCTTTGCTAAAAATGAGTTTTGACTCTCTTTTCCTGCTTAAAAGAATGCTAAAGAGAGATATCAGTAACAAATAATGATAAGCTTTAAATAAAAATTCAGTAAGACGGATAAGGTGCTTGGTATATACTTAACAGGTGTGATTTATCTCTTCAGTTGAAAATATTAAATCATGGGATTAAAGGGCTGAAGAGGATTCCAAGCAAGCAACTCACCTTCCTGCACAGATTGAAGAATCTTCAAGAAAATGCCTTTGCATGAGCTATATTGAATTGGGATGCCTTCAGGAACTGGGGGCTAAAGGAGATTTGCAAAGTATGATTTACTGAAAATAAAGTGAGGGACTGAGATAAAAAGATCTACAGAAAAGGTTCTCACTCCTGTTTTTCACTGAATGCTGGAGACTTTCTCATCCTTCTGTTAGTGTGGGTTAGACCTTCAATTCTGCACGCACCTGCCATTACCAAGGAAATAATTAATGTTGATGTTATAGTTGTAATTACAGCAAGTGAGGTATGATCTTTGCAGTTAACAAGGGGAAAGACCAGTGAAATGCTAAGTCAAGAGAAGCTCCTCAATGCTAGTGGGAAATTTAATATGCTTTGTTAAATTAATGGCCTTTGCATAACAATCAATTTACAGTTTAAAGGGCAGAGGAGGTAGATGTAAAAATCATTAAGCATTCATTTCAGCGACCCACTCAATATTCTTAGCTGGAAGAAATTGCCAGTGCAATGTTTACTGAGAGAGTTGCAACTGTTTTAAGAAAAAAAGCAAACTACACAAGGATTGTGTATGTAGTGCACATTGCAGTGCCCTTTTCCAAGCCATAAGGTTGCAGAGATCTCTTTCCCAAAGACAACATGGCTTTAGTGATGGGATGGTGTTTGCTCACAGATGTTTATCCAAACCAGAGATGATTCTGAAGATGAAGTTTTCCTACATGTCAAATAAAAGTGTTCTGCCCTGTGGGACCCTACCTTGAAATTTTTAAGTCCTGTGTTAGATAGGGATCCCCAGGAGAAATGACCTGGAATGTTTTTTTTTCAGTGTGGGCATTCAGGGCCTGGTTTTGCCTGCAGTTGTTCTGTTTGTAGTCTTTGTACATAATGCTCACTGTAGAGAGAGATTAGTTGTAAGAAGATTATGCATCTGAGTGCTGCTGTGCCTGAAGCTGGAAATGTTCTGGTGCATACAAAGAAAACATTAATCAAGACGTCTTACAGAGAATTAAAGGAAGAAATAGTTTTGTCTCCTGATTACTACGTGAATTTTACTGCCCAGTGCAGGAAAAGGCAGGGAGAGGGGCAGGAGGTGATGGAAAGAGGTGGTTCTGTTCTCAGAGAAAGCAATGGCAGGTTGCTGGGGTGGCTGTGGCAGGCAACTTCCTCAAAAACAGCACAAGGGAGGCAGCTCTAAGGACTCTGCAGGACATGTGAGCTTTGAGTTAGATTGTAGGGACAAACTAGCCACCTTCATGAGCTTGCCAAAGTAGCTGAAAGAAATCAGTTGCGTATAATCTTAACAAAGCCCATCCCTTGGTTGCAGATGGGTGTCTTCAGCAACCCACCTTACTTGATTTTCCAGCCTTGGCTGATTGGCAAGCTGAGTAGTGTGGTATGCAGCAGAGGATACGGCAATGCACAAAATCAGAGCACTCCTGCAGTGCCACTGGTGAGGAAAGGTCTCCTTGCCTGCACCACAGAGAAATAGCTGACTAAATAATTAAGGGAATAGAGAATACCTGACACCTGCTCTGAAGCTCCATTGCTTCAGATTCTAACTAACAGCCCAAGAGCCCAAAACACTCAGTGTCAGCTGCAATATGTGTGTTTTGCCATTTCTCTAATCAACAAACATGAATTAGGTAGAGAGAAACATTGCCTGGCACAGTCACTTTTCATTGTATCACGTTTTATTTAACTGTTAGTAGGGGGTTGGTTGTCCAATTATCTATCTTATTAATAGGCATTTTTGGGAATAGCTTTCAAAAACAGATTTCACAGACTTCCTGAATTGATTGTGGTTCTTCAGCTGTTGTAAATCACCAGCACACCACTGAACTAATAATTTACTCTTATTGAGGATCTGTGCTGCTGTTTTTCCTTATGAATACTTAGAGCTGTAATCACTAGAAATGGATCTGCTAACAATTTGCCTTCTCATTTCATTCATGAAATTTTTACCTCCTCAGGTTAATTGGATCAGGAATTATCAGTATCTTTAGATCTAATTTTCCCTATTGATGCAGGTTTTGGAGGGAATGACTGCTTTGAATACAAAATCCTATTTAATGTAATTTCTGGGAAATACTTGGTGACCAGAAAAAGAGAAGGTTGTTGGAAACAAGCTTTGAATAAATTAAGAGCCCCCTCTAACTAGCACAGTCTTCTTGACTGTATAAAACCCCTAATTAACTATTTATAGAGAAGTACATATTTCCAAACTATTTTAAAATGCTGGAAATGAGAGTAAGCAAACCAACCTACCCACAAGTTTGCAGAGGGCACCGACAACATAATATCTGCACAGTGTTTAGCTGTACGGTAATTATATATCAGGAACTTTGAAAATTTAAAGAAGGAGCCAGGAAAATTCCTTTCCCAGAAGCTTCAAACCTGATGCTGAAAGCTTCCACTATTTTCCCAGCAAGCACAAAAGGCCCAGGATGCAGAACAGGTGTGTGTGAAAGGCATCTCTGTGCCAACAGTGATCATCTTTTAAGTGTCACTGCCTTCATCCAAAATGGGTCCAGTCCCAGAAGAGGAAAGCACTGGGACTTCCCATTTGCTTTAATAGTATCCATGAGATTTGGTGATAAAGTAACTTGTGTTCTTGCCCCACTGCTCTTCATTGGCTGTTCCTGAAGCCACCTGGGAAAGTCCCATTGTGCTGCTGCATTAAGTTCACTACTTTCATTTGTCCTATGCTTCATGGGGGTTTGACATAGACTTCTCTTCTGCTGTATTTTGCATTTTTAAAAGATAAAGAGATCTCAAAGACAGGGTTAGTAAGAAATTTATTTCTTCCTCTTGAATTATTTATTCCTTTTTAAGCTCTGGTGAGCAGCTCATATTTAATAGCCCATTACTGCTTAGAGGACTGTTAACACAAAAGGAGCAATCCTGAAAAGTACTGTGTTTAGTGGCTCTCTCAATACTCTGCATTACCTTTTCTTCTTTTTTATGATCAAGAGCACAGAATGGAAGGACAGAAATGGCCTGAGCTGCAAACTTCAGGGCACTTTAATCTGCCAAGACTAACAACCAGGAAAATTCATGCAGGAGCTAGAATGAACGTTTTTCATTACGAGGTTATTTTCCTAAGTGAGTGTATGGGTACTGCACTAGTTGGCATCTTCACATTAAAACATGTTGTCTTTCTAGGACAATTCTTCATCTCATCTGCTGGATTTGGAGGGAATGCTGTAGCAGTGGGTGACATTTCTTGCCTTGTGTTACATAAGTGTTTTGGCAACAGAATGGCAATTTTTGGCCTTCTGCAATTCTGGCCCAATTTTGATTTTTACCTTCTCTCCATTCCATGAGCCCCCATAGAACTGGTTTCCCTGAAGCATCTGCCGTATTCTGAAGAAATTTCTGAAATACTGATTTAGAACTAGATTTGGATTTCAGAACAACACAACAGTGTTGTCTTCAAATCAGCCATGAAAGTTTTGAGGCTCTAAATCACTCATGTCTAGTAGCCCAGCTTCTGTTGTTGGTTATTTCTTACCAGATACTTCATCAGCACTGAACTTTTGTATGTTTTCTGGATTACTTAGAAAGAGCCCTCTTGTGAAAAGCAGTGAACGCACCTACCACTTTCCTATTACATCCCTTTGGAAAATTTTCTCTGGCATCAACTGTTCATCTTCCCCTACAGCTCTCATGAACTTTATGTTATTTGAAGCCAGCTTGGGCAGTCAGACCTTTATGGACAGATATAAGAAGCAGTTCTCTGAGTAAGTGAAGCCTGAGATAATGAGGCCTCAATTTCCTATGGATTTGTGGCTTATGTTGGATTCACTGATATTTGGTAGTAGCTGGGTTCAGAGGACAGCTTTACAGTTTCCCTCCTTTCTTAAGCCATTGACCTTTTAAGAAGATACAACTTTAAAGAAACTAATATTTTCAAGTTTTCTAATGTCTGCTGGAGTTCCGTGACTTTTTCAAATGGTACAAGAGGGGTTTGGAGGGAGGATGAAATAGGTACAGACACACACAGTGATGTCTTTTGGAAACCAAACCAAATATTTCAGGTTTATTGTAGAATCTTAATAATGTGAACTACATTTTCTCCAGACAAGGAAAGAAGTGTCTGATATATTAAGAAAACCCAAAATACAAAAGAAAAAAGTTTGCTTTTGTGATTTTGTGCTTATCAACATAAGACCTTGTGTTGATGAGAGTCAAATGTCTCTTATATAGATCTCTATGAAAAACAAGCCAGAAAACACCATGCTGATGGCATGGTGTGTTGCATGGTTGCGTGCGTGTGTGTGTGTGTGTGTGTGTGTGAGACCGACAGACAGACATGTCTCTGCTGCTGCTTCTCAGGGAGCTTCAGTCCCTGGGCACCTTCTGCCAAAAAGCACCAGTTGAAAAGAACTTAAATTGAACTGAATGGTCAAAAGCTGCTGCCACAAGTTTGTATGAAGATATGTAAGAGAAGAGCCAGACCTGAGCCTTTGTTACTGGCTGTTCCCAGTTGAATAAGGCATCCAGATTTTTTCTGCTGTCAAGCTGGTGGCTTAAATAACTGCAAGAATGAGACAGCATCAGCACAATAAGTCTGACAATTATCCTGTGGTTAAATAATGTGAAATAGTAAGTGAGCAAAACATCAGTGTGTCGGTCTCTCTGCATGGTAAATAGAGCAACAGTTGAAAGAAATTGTGTTTTGGGGTTTTGCTGGTGACATCAGTGTGAGCTGGCTGGCAGTTCTTCACTGACATAGCTCATGGTACTGCTGAAACAAAATGATGATGGACACAGCCTTTCTGTTGCCCTGTCAGGGCGTAAGAGCTGATGGATGGACGTTTTATATGTGTAACCTGTTCTCCAGCCTGCTTCCACTGGGTGGGCCTGGGATTTCTGAACACCTTCCTGCATGATTGGCACAGCAACTCACTCATTCCTGCTTTTTGGGGGAAAATACTCCACTCATCTGCTTTTGTTCTGAGCCACTAAGGAGCAGTTTTAGAGGTAAAGAGTTGAGACTGCCTTTCTGGGAACAAGGACAAAAAATAGCTCATTGTTAGCATTCCAAACCCAGCTATTTAGACCTGGATTATTTTTAAATACTTTGCTTTCAGACATGTAGCTGGCTGTGTTTTCCTTCTCTCTTTCCTTTCTTTTTTTTAAAGTTAGCAGTTAAATTTTGCATCTTCTCCTCACCCAGCAGTATGCAATCAAGAGTTTCTAAGCAAACAGGAGTTTATTTACATTGCTAAGTTAGCTATGTTACCTGCTGCCTCGGAGATGCTGTTGGCTGCAGCGGGAACCTGGGGATGTTTTGAGCCTGGATGAGTTTGCAGAGCACTTTCCTGGGCAGTTGGACTGACAGGAGGCATGGCAGCAGCAGGTGGAAAGCTGCAGCCACCTCATTTCACCTGGCTGCCATCACATGTCATCAGCCTGAAACATGGCCCTGCACAAGGTGCCAGGCAAAGGCTCAGCCGTGGCAGCCCCATGCAGTGTGCATGTCCTGGAGCTCAGATACAAAGCCTTTCACCACGAGTTGTGTGAAGGGGCTGCAGGAAAGTTCTGCTGCTGAGTGTGTGCTGTCTTACAGCACTTCATGGTGGGTGCTGTGCTGATGGCTTTTGGGCTTTTGGAGTTCCTGGCAATCACTGCACAGAGCTTGTTTTATCCTTCACAGATGATGCAGGCCCACAGGGGACACACATCCCCTTCAAGTGGCAGCTGTGTAGCCCGGGGAAGTCCCATCTTTGGGCTAGCCCAACCTGCTACCCTTTAGCCTGTTGCTGGATGTTACAGACCCTGATGTCTCACACATCCCATGGTGAGCTGGGTTCAGAAAGACCTGCTGTTGAAAGTGGTTTTGGTAACCTGTGTGCTTTGCTGGAGTCCAGCCTGGTTTAGATCAAATTAAGCTCCTGGGCACTGAGGTCTTCTATTGCAGGAAAGAAGGAGCAGCTTCTCTCTTGCCTTCTACACAGAAACTTTTTTATAAAGCTGATGCAGCCTGCTGGGCAAATAAATGTTTAAAAATTGCAAAACCTGAAACATCGGGCCTGTCATCTCCAGGGATTGGCAGGGCACACAGAGGTACAGAGCCCAGATAAAACAAGGGAGGGGAGTTCCTCACACTGGGACACATTCATGACATCCCCTCATGTCTTGGCTGTGAAGGCTGATCTCCAAGAGGCTGTTGAAGGTTCTCCTTGAAATTGGGGCATTTGGTCAGCACAAGCACAGGGGTTTTCCTGGAAGCAGGAAGGGTAGTGGAGGGTCTTCTAGCCTGTTATCAGCTTATTTCCCATCTGTGCCTTGAGGGTCACCTTAGGAGCATGTTGGTCCTGCCCTTCCAAACTGCACTGTGACTCTGGCAACCTTTTCTTCTTTGTTTTCCCAGTAGCCTAAAAGAGATGGGGAAACTTGGAGAGGCTTTTCAGGAAATGTGTACTGTCCTTAAAGGATTTTCCTTACCTCAGACCCCAAGAGAAGCAGCAGACCTTCTGGTGAGGGATGCCCACCCAAAGGCTGGGTTGACGCTTCTTGCTGCTATCCAGAGCCCTGCCTCTGGCTGCACATTGGTAGCAGATAAAGCCTGTAATTTAGTGAGGAGACAGTCATAATATCTGCCTGTAAAGGGTAAGAAAGAACTGTTTGTTGGATGGGTATAAAAAACCCTTTAATTCCAGACAGTATGGTCTAAGGCATTAGCCAAGTGGTGGTAAAGAGCAAAGTACCACCAATACAGGGGTGCAGGGAAGCTTTTGGGGTCTTTACCCTCACAGAACTTTTATTTTATTGATCAAACTACCAGGCTGGTCCTAATGCCATTTTAAAGAAACCAAAATCATTTATATGTGATGTAATAGGAAATGAAGGTGGGAGAGACTGGTGTGAACCCTGCAGCCAATGCAGCTGGTCTTCCTCCACGCTGCTCAGATTAATGCTGGTTTGTGTAGAGATGGTGTAACTCTGCTGACACCAGTGGAGTTGCATTTATATTTATGAGAATCAAAAGCTTTAAAAAAAAAAAACAAAAAAAGAGTTTCAGGCACTGTGTACTGGATGTTAGGCACTGAATAGACCCAGTGAGTAGCTATATCCTGATAGATCCTTGTAGGCAGGAAGATGTTATACTACCTGGATTCACTGAGGAGCAGAGTCCTCCTTCAGGACAGTTTACAAATACTGAGAGTCAGCAAATCAGCAACTGTAGCTTCAAACTGATATAGGGTTGGGTTTTTTTCCCTGCATAGCCTTCTGGCACTCTGTAAAAAGATCTGACACACTGCATGGGATTCGGTGGCTTTGAAGCAGTGGAGCCATCTAGGTGTGAAAACTTTGTTTTCCTGTATCTTGAAATTAACTATAATCTTTACCTTTCTTTTTCAGAAAACCCCCACAGCTCATGCCATGAAGGAGGAGAACTTTCTTCGTCGCAGGTTCTCCCTCTGTCCGGCCTCGTCCACCCCTCAGAAGGTCGATCCTCGCAAGCTGACGCGCAACCTGTTCTTCGGGGCCGACAATGACATCTACCCGCTCAGCCCAGGTTGGTTTCTGGTGTGTCAGTGCAGAAAGTAGTGAGCCTCAGGTGCTCGACTGCAAGTAGATGTTTTAGCATGCTGCCAGGAAACAAACAGAAACAAGAATGTGAAAGAGAAAGTGAGAGATGCTGCTGCAGTACAGATAGTATTGGATCCCAGACAGTGCTGCTTCCATGATGCTGTTATTTTTCATTGTCATGGCATTAAGTGGGAATGGAGGGCTTGAGAACTGGGGTTTGTAACTGTTTAAATGCTGCATGGCCTTACATTTAAAAAATTTCTATAATGTTTTCAAGCATATCCACTTCAAGTCACTTGGTGTGTTTCACCCTAAGCATTGGACTTGCTTAAAATTTACTGTCCCCATTTGCAGATGTTTCATGGCAGGTTTCCCTGCTCAGATTTAGAGTCCAGGATAAATATTATAAGGGCAAAATTTCTGTGGTTAATGTTGTGTAAATATCTACAAGCACTACAAGTATCAGGAATCTTGACAATGAATCTCAGACTTGCTTTTAAGCATTCTCTTTACATCTTTTTTTTTTTTTTTTAACTTTGAATCTCCTAGCATCTTTCTTGAAAGAAAAAGAGCTCATTTTATTGTTTCAGAATTTGTTGCTCATAGTAAAAGCTGAAGTCTTCCCTTGATTGCAGCCTGCAGACAATGCTTCTGTTCCAGTCTGTAAACAAGTGCTTCAGGTGGCACTCATGAGCTGTCATCTGCAGCTGCCACATCAGTGCTAAATAGTCACATCTCACAGCACCGTTGTGAGGTCTCAAAACACTGATATCTGGAGAAAGAACACAGCATCTGTCTGAAGGTTTCAGTGCTCATAGATATAGCACCCAACAGACTCTCTGGGCTTTGCAGATATAGTGCAGAGCCAGGTCTGTGTTTCCTGAGCTAATTGTATTTAAGTGCAAAGGTTTCAAGGGCCTCTGATTTTGCAGGTATTTTGTTTGTGAGTGCCTGCTGTAAGGCAGTGGGGAGCCTATTTTCAGCAGTCCTGACTAATTCTGGCTGTCACTGAGGCGGCTGGAAGCTTCAACAACCTTTCAGTAATCAAATTGAAAACAATTTAAAATGGAACATCTAAAACCTCATACATTTCAAACCTGGAGGAGCTTCTGAACAGCTGACTGTCCATAAGTACAGTCTGTACAAATGTGTGGCAAATAAATAGCTCACTTCTGCTGTCCTTGGGAGCTGAAGGGCTGATTTTTCAGCCTGTATTCACTTCTCTTTGCTTTGATGGAGAGCCATGGCTTAGAGTTTGCCCAGTTCTTTCTTCAGTTCTTATCAGCATTTTCAATGCTAAAAAAGTTACTGACTCCCTCACAGTGGTACTTCAGTACCGTAATATTTTAGAAGCTAGGGAAAGTTGAAGGTTTCAGTGTGGAGGAGGTGGCTGGAAGAATTTTTCTCTTCCTCAGCTTCCCCCATCCCTTTGTTTCTCCTTGATCCCTGCAGCAGCCTTTGCAGGGCTCAGTAGAGCAAATGCCTTAACCCATGATGGATCTTCTGTCCTGCTGCACAGCTCTCCCAGGTAATCTCCAGCATGGGTGTCAGTGAGGGCTGTAGCCCTCAGTATTGCCAAGGAAGAACATAGGCTAAAGGGTTTGTAAAGGAGAGAGTATCTCTTTTAAACAAACAGAATTTGCTGTGTCAGGGTATTTCTTGCAGGGAGTCTGGGGTTTTGTCTATCCTTACTCCTCTTTTACTTCTTTAATTTATTTTCCCATCCCTGTGGAGCTGCCTTGTCTCTTTGTTTTCCTCTTTATTTCCTGCAAGAAAGGCATGTTATTCTTCATGTTCAGCTGCCATTTCCTATGGCAGGCTCTGCTTTCACTTCTTTGGTGCTGCTTCTGCCTTGTTTTCCTCTGAGCCTTGTGTGCTTCTCTCTACCTTCTAAACCTCTAAACAACTCTGCTATTCTGCTATCTCCATAGATAAGCCACAGGTCTGTGTCCATAAGCTGTATCCCATATTTCTCTGTTCTCTATTTTTCTCTGTTGTTTTAAATGCGCTTTCAGTTCTTGAGGTTTTTCCAGTGGTCTGTGTTTTGGTGCTTGAGCCCAGCAGATTTCCTTTATGTGAGCACTGGGCTGATTGTGTTGAGTGGGTGCAGTGGGCAGCAAAACCCAGTGATTTCCTGTCTGGAATTCAGTGGGTTGTGATGTGGCTGGAGCTGCAGGTCCCACTGCACCATCACCTGGGTTGCCCTCCAGCAATGAAGATGTGCAAGGAAATATTTCAGACAGAAGAGAGTGACAGACTTTACACCTCAGGAGAGCTACACTGTGGAGATTCAGTTCAGCAAGAGAATTTTTTTTAAAGGAAACATATGGGAAATGCAGAGGGCACTATCTGAAATAACACTTCGGACTTCTTGCTTTTTGCTTGCATACAAAAGTGCTAATGATTCTTGTAACTGAGAGAAATTTGAGTAAGATACTTTCTTTTTATAGAGAGCTCACAAATTAGAGACATGAATTCTTGTTCCTTGTTCATGTCTGTCTTTCACTTAGCCATGAGGACAGAGAACCTTTCTCTAGTTTCTGTTTCAGAGGACAGGAAATTTATTGGTGCAAGAATTTTTACAGAATCTCTCTTTTTGATTAGGCTGCAAGATCACACAGAGTCTTTGAATTAAAATTTAGATTAGCTTATTTGCATCTTAAGAGATGTATTTTCACGAATATGGGAATTTTCCTGTGAAGGATACATGGAACTATGTTTCAGGTGTTCACACTGGGTCGTGTGGCTGATAGTTACAGTAGAAATGGGTTTTATTCACAGTAGTTTTGTCACACATCAGAGCTTGTATTTCCTCTTATAGTTTACCAGTCATGCTTGCTTTATCATTCCTTATAAAGAGGAAAGGCAAATGCACCTGTCAGATTGATACTCAGCAGTAAACCAAAGAAAGGAAATGGCTACTGTTCTAAAAAGGAACTAAATATTTAATTCCCCTGTGCATGACAGAAATGGATAAGAAGAAAGTATCAGTAATTCTACTCTCCAGCCACAAGACTGGAGTACTGGCAGTTTTCTTCTCAATGTGATGAAGGTTGTTTCCATAAGCACTACTGATTCTCTTTCCAAAATGTTTTTTGTTATTTGGTGCAGAACTTCTGGGCTACTTTGTGGAGGACCCTTTGTGTACCCTGGTAGCAGCCAGCACTTTAAATTGCAGGATTCATCTCTCTTTCTATTGTGGGTGTTGTGTTTTCTTGATCAGGGAGATAAATTTTTTAGCTTCTATAGCCAGTTCATGTTTAGCTCCTCTTATGTTTTTCTGTGGTTTCCTATTTATTTTCTTGAGGTGGCTGTATCTGTTGTGCTTGGGCTGAGACTCTCACCTTTGTGCTTTCTGTGCAGTTAACTGTGTGCGTGGGTTTTTGAGAAACTTCCATGTTGTTCCTATGAAGGTCCTATGAAGGACTATGAAATTTGCCTTCCAAACAAGGGCTGGCCCTCTCCTTCTGCATGGCTGCGGCAGGGCTGCTTGAGACAGACGGCAGAGATAGCTCTCCTCTGAGAAACAGCCTTTCCCTCACAATCTCCAGTAGACTTAGTGCACTTAGCATAAGAAACTAGTAGATGTTGCTTCATGAACATACCTAATGAAGCCTTGCAAATTATACAGTAAGAATTGCCCGTTCCTTTTTTTTCCATAATGCTTTGTGAGCAGGACTGTCCAGAACCTCAGGAACAGGGAAAATCTCATTGTTCAGGCGCAAATCCTTATAATTGCATTACTGAGAGGAGGCAGAAATGTCTCACATCCAGGCTTTTTGTATGACTACAAGCTTGGAGTTAAGCTTTCTATAAGAAATAATAAAGACATAATAAAGAATGGATGTGAATTCTGTCATGCTAATAGACACCATTCCCTTGGAGCAGACAGCAGCTGATTCCCATTAACTTTATTTGAACTTTTAGACCATATGTTACTTTCCCATACATGTGCAGAAAAAAACTTCATGGGAAACAAGCACAGCAGCTACATGGCTTTATGAGTTTTTTCCATCCTCCTCTGTCTCTTTCAGGGAGAATGGGGGTTATAGAGATAAAAATGGCATGAGAGAAAGAAAAAGTATTGAGATCTAGGCTCTAATCCATGCACAACAGTGCTTATGGCCATCCCACTTGTCATGGTAGCACAAAAGCACTGTCAAATCTCTGGCCACTGGGGACTTTTTTTTTTTTTTTAACTTTTTCCTTCCCACAAACATCAGGATTCTGAGTGCATTATTTAGGGCTCAGTGTTTCCAGGGGAGGACTGACAGCAAAGAAAGTAGTTTGAGATCAGGGTCCCATGTTGTGGCATCAGTATCCTGCATGTCTGGATGGGTCCTTCCTCCACTCCACTCCACCACATGAGCAGAGCACATGCTCTCCCTCTTCTGCCAGGCCTCCTGTCACAGCATGGGCTTCTGTGGCTGACTTTTCTAACAGTTTTCTAACAGCTTGGCTTCTTAAATGGCTGCTCTGATAATTCCAGGTGAAATTATGGTTCAGACACATCTGTGACAGCTTCTACTGACTTTGGGAGAATCAGGGTTTTCCTGTGTTGATTTTGGATTTGGTGGTGTTTCCAAGGTTGGCCCACACATTATTTTGAAAATGTCTAAATTTTTTATATTTTTATATTTTATAATTTTTCATTATTTTTATTATTTTATTTATATTTTATAATTTTTATATTTTTCCCACATTTTCAGTGTGCTACAAAGGGACTGTGTTACACTGTCTTGGTGGTTCTTTACTGCATCCTGTATTCTGAAGCTCTGATTGCCAGTGATGCTGAGAAGAAAATGACATTGTAATTGGTTAATAATGACTGTCTTGGCACTAAAAATCTAGTCTCATCAGATTCTGTTTTTTGGCATTTTTTTTAATAGAAGCTCTGTGCTTTCTTTTACTGTAAGGCAATGATTACATTTGGCCAAAAGAACGGTATTTATCATTACATTTTATTGCTTGGACCAGGACTGCACACATTCATGCCAGTATATAATGTATGCAAGTTTAGGATATTTGAGTAGTGGCAATATATTTCTACAATGATTGGAAAATGTAACAGTACTCATTTACTGCTCGTAAATTTAAAATATTTCTTATTTTAACAAGTAAGTCAGAAGACATTGATATTCTGCAAGTGTGTTGGGGTTTTTTAATTTTGTTTTACTAATTATGCATAGATACTCTTCTGTCTTCTGTAGCATTTTGTGACTGTGGTTATTATTTGTCCAACAAAGCATGCTATCAAGTGCATCAGTGTATAGTTGCCAGATACTGACCAAGAAAGATTGAATAGCTGCTTATTAACTGAATTACATTTCTTATTTGCACTGAACAAGGCATGGGGTATGCAAGGAAAGAACTGACTGTGGTAATGTAATTAAAGACTGCATCATAATGTGGACACAGAAGGGAGCTGATTAAGGATGCATAAGCAACTTTATTTCTGGTTTTTTCCAGCTTTCAAATGCTGAACTTTGCAACCATCATTCTGGTTTTCCATAGTGTTTTGAGCAGTCTTGTTACCCAAGCATGAGGATCGAGGCTATTTCAAATTCTATACGATCCCTCTCTGGGATCATGGTGTGCTTGCTCTTGCTCATAACTCCCCTTGTGTGCTGTTAGCAGTAGCCCTTCTCAGGCCATGATGAGCCATGGTTTTGCACAGAATTTCTCTGGTTTTGAATCACATATTTTTGTTGCAGGAAAAGATGTGGAAGGAAACAGCCCATCGGCCCTGAAGGATGAGACACCACAGACTCCAAACTTCATTAGCAAGGTACTTTGGGATAGGGAACCATTCCCAGTCTTGATTTCATTTCTTCTCAGGATGCTATTAATCATTCTTACCCTTCTTTTTTGAAGTCATTGAGAAAGCCTCTCTCTCTGTTTCTGCAGGAACTGTGTGTGTGTATTTTGAGGGAAAGAAAATGAGTGTTTTTGCATGGTTGGGATGACAAGGAAGCCTGCACTTTCCTCTGGCTTGATATCACCTACCACAGAAGAACATGGTTTATTTGGGCCTCATTTGACAGTGTAATTAGATGTGGATAATTATGGTTGAAAGGTTGATTTTGTCAGCAGAGGTATCTCCTGCCGTTCTTGATCAGCAAGGCAATCATAAATCTTAATTGTTTTGCAAAAGAAAACTGTAATATTTAGTGTAGTGCGCAGCATCGGAAACAGTGACTGGAGAGCCTGGGAGAGAGCTTTGGGAATTGGTCTCACAGGAGAGGAAGACAAACTGATCAACATTTCCTGAACACAACTTTTCCATTCAGCCTGTTAGGGAGAGGCAAAAGTGAATCTAAAGTTTCTGGATCTCACTGCTCAAAACCTGCCTCTAGATCAAGAGTTACAGAGTGCCAGGGTTTGAGTTCCTGTGGAGATGGAATCAACCTTATAAATGAGATCTGGCTTTGAGTTTCATGTACTAGCTTTTCTGGCTGCAGCTCCCTAACATGCTTCTGGAGGGTAACTAGAAATAGAAGCGAGACCAGTTAATAAATTTTTAACTAAATTTATTTTAAACTATGAAACTATAAAATGCAAGTGTCATCAGCCAAAATGAAAATATAGCATGAAAGAAACAGCTGCAGACAGGTGGTTTCTTGTGAGACATGGAAATAATCTCTTCATCTTCCAGTATATTTCTCTGTGCTTTCCTGGAGCTTGCAGGTTGTTTTGCTGGGATGCCCTGGCAGAGGTCAGCACAGGGAGATGATGATGAGAGGAGCTTTGGGAGTATGCAACAAGGACTTGTGTACATGTCCTCTGCTATTGCTGGAACCTGGCAAGCTGCAAACCGATCTTGGTTTTGCTTTTTCAGGCAGGTTCCTCAAGGAAAATCAGCCTCCCACTTATCCTGGCAGTGGAGAAGCCCAAGGACCAGGTAACTGCATCCAGGGCTGTGTTTTAAAGCTAGATGTTTTGCACGCCTTACATGGAGTGGTGTTGAATTTCCAATGACTTAGGAATGTAAACAAGAAGGACTTTGTCTGGACAGGACAGCTCAGAGCACTGAAATGCTGTCCAAAAGGGAGTTTGATTTCTGAGATGCAGGATGAACACAGGAATAGGAATGTATTTATGAGTGGTTTCTGGGTGAGAGCATGGCTCAGCTGTGTCTTTCCAGCCTCTGGGCCTTCCTTGCTTTTCAGTCTCCTACAGGTATGATTTTGAAAGGAGAAGCACTCATAGAAGATTTGGGTGCCCACCTTGATTTCTGCCATGCTTTGTGCCCGGGAGCCATCAGTGGGTCTCTCCTAGACAGTCCCAGGAACAATTGTTGAGAGTTAAGAGAAACTGCACAGCACAAAACAACTACATCAGATCTATGAATCAAAACCTGGACATGAGCTTTGTTTTCAATAATCCAAGCTTTTGCTTTTTCAATGGTCAGAATTGCTCTAAAACACCAGTGGACTAAAAAGAGACATGACACCAAAACACCGAACCTCAACTTGCCTACTCATTTGCAGTGTTGCAGGCAATTGCTTTGGCTGCTGAATGGGCCAGAGCTGGGTGTTTCTTTCCTGCCTGAATATTTTGCTTAGACACATGATGTTTGATTCTGAGACTTTCCACCTGGACCTGTGCTCTAGCACCTGTCATTTTCACCTTGCTGTGTTGTGCAGTACCTTGCTCTCCTCCAGCCATGTAACTTGCTCTCTGTTGTGCTTTGCAAGGACAGTAGGGAGTCCTTATTTTGAAACGTCCTGTTACTTAAGAATTCAAGCAAACTGGTGGTCAGTTTGTTTAGTACATAATTTTTTGCATTCACTCAGCTCTTATACCATAAAATAAAGCCTTACTGTCAGCTTTCAGAACTGTAAGTAGGGATCTGTCATACTATTTCAGTTTAAAAATAAATAGTGATTCCACCTACTTGAACCAAAGGGAGAAGTGTGCCCTAATTCGGTCATATTTAGATTCCTGATAGCAGTGGGGGGGAATAATTCCTAGAGACTGGACTGTAGGGTGTGCTGGTTCAATTAGTGGATTAAAAAGTAAATGTTATAGGTTACAGATTCATGCCATGGATATTTGTCCTTCTTTTGGTACAGTGTTCTTTCAGCAGCACTATTGAGGTACCACAGCAGATTAACTACTTTTACTCAGTAATAAGAAGGACAAGAATGCCAGTGAAGTGATTTGATCTCTGGACTGGGGCTTGGGGAACCTCAAATTCCCAACTCTGCCGTGGATTCCCTGCATTGCCAAGGCACATTAATTGCATTTCTGTTTCACATCTTCATCAGTGAGGTGGAAACAGCTCTGCATTTTGTTCACCCAGGCCACATCCACATTGCAGAAGGCTGCAGGTTGCCCAAGTTAGCAGAGAGAATGTGGCATAAAAACCCTATAAATGTCTGTGAACTTGTGTGCTGCAAAGACTTTTAACTGCAACCACACTGCCCTGTGCTCATGGGTGGGCTGTTCTCTGAGGTGTCAACACATCCCAGTTGTCCTGTCTGTACAGTCAAATATTTGATACTGGAACATTTGTTTTCAATGTGTTTGTATGGTTCTTGGCACTATATATATATTTGTAATTTCAACTGTGGGTTCTTAACCCACACATTTTTGGAACATATTTAAGGCACAATTTAGCTACATATTATGTTGGTAACTTTCTGCAGCACGTTTCCTCCTCTTTAATTTTTTAAGTGGAGTCTCTTTCATCTCCTTTTTCAAAGGGGAAAAAATATTAGCTAACTTATTTCAGATTGTTTCTCTTGTTAGTTTTTCTCTGTTTTAGAGCCCTTTGCCCTTTTTTTCTGGGCTGAGGGATCATAGTTGGGGTGTGAAAGTATCATCAAACTGTCTCTAAGACTCAGGCTTGTCTCTGCAACCAGGTAGTACAGTTAGCACACACCTGATAGTGATAGGAACCTTTCTTTTGCATTGTGCCTCATTTGATGCTGTTAGAGTTCTCTGAGGCACCTTTTATTGCAGTCTGCAGTGCTGCATGTTCTCTTTCATTCTTTCTTTCCCATGCTTACCTATTAATTCTACTGGCTAGAGGGCATCTAGAGTCTATTGATATGCATGCAGGGCCACAAAGAATTGAGGTATATTTTAAGAGATAGTCAGAAAAATCCTGAAGCTGGAGTTCAGTGGTACTTCACTGTTTCTGGTCCCTCGCTAATGCTGCAGTAAAGTCTATGACATTGTAGGAGTGTGGCTGTTGCACACACAGTTATGTGATGTATTGGAAGGCAAAGCACTGTGAATGAGTTTTTCCACATGCCCAAATTGTTCAGGTCTTTATTGTGTGATTTGTAATCTGAAATACAAATATAACTGACTGCTAGAAATTTATTTTAGCTGCACAGTGGTTTGAAACTGCACATACTGATCACCTGTGATTTAAGCTACGACTCCCATACTGTCTCAGGCTCACCCTGCTTGATCTATGAATCGTGCTCCTGACCTCTGAGGTAACTCCAGTCATGGTTACACTTCGGACTAACATAGAAGATCATTCACAAATGCGGCAATTTACAAGGGTACCTCTTCCTCTGTTCTCCCTTAGCCAGCAAACCAAGGAATTGATTGGCAGACAGACCCAGATATTGTAGGAATCACCTTGGAGAGACTCAGGAGTGAAACATCCCCTGTGTGTGTTAAGCAGAGCTTAATGGGAGATTCTGGCCCTTCTAGGTGGTGGCAGTGCTTAGCTGGACCCTTGCTGTCTTTTCTTTACCATACTTGATGCTCTCCATGTTGTGGATGGAGGAGCCAGTTGTCTCTATTTACACTCAGTTCCTGTGCCCTGGTTCAGCACATTTTGCTTCCTCAATTCCATGTGCAGCACTTTAGGGTAGTCACAGTTGTCCACAGAGGTCTTTGCAGCTGATTTCAGCTGAGCAGAGATGTAGCCTGGAGTATTTTGGGAAAATCAGGTTGAAGAGGGGTGGGATTTTGCATGTTAAGTGGAAAACATGGAGCATCCCTAACTTGTGTAGGTACATACAATCCCTGAAAACACTGGGGTGCCTCACAGAGGTGAATGTAGACAGCAGTAACTCAAAGTTGATAACTTTGATAACATAGCAGTGCAATCATGTCAGCATAGGTCACCATTGATTGTAATTCCTTAGCCTAGTGTTTCTGACCAGGAACGTGAGGGCAAATGGAGGTGCTGAAATTGAAATTATTTATTAAACAATTTAGCAAAACTGCAGGTACAATTGTTTTTCATTCCTCACTTTGCTTGTTTAAGCTCAGCCTAGGGACAAAAGCTGTGCCTATAGCTGGAGAGGAAATTAAAACTGTTTCAGCTTTCTGCTGGCACTAAGTCTATGACAGCCATGTGAAACAACATCTTTCTCAGTCTCCAACTTCTCATCTCTCCCCAAACGTTCTTTTGATATTCTGACCTTGCAGAAGGATCTTCCCATGCAAGGCACACTTAAATGATCAAGTAGAAATCCTGTGAGGTCTGTGAATTTTTCTTTATTTACTGTAATTTGATGCAATGGAGCCAAGGATTCCACTAAACACTGGTATTACTTGATATTTGAAGTTGTTTGGATGGCTGAATTTCACCAGCTATTTTCCCCAGATGCTGCTGTCATGTCAACTGTTTATTTGTACAGGCTTTTCAGTTTGTGCTAATCATTGTGCTATTTCAGAGTTGTAAACATAGTTGCTGTATCTTTGTAACATTGTTGAAATAAGAGGGATCATTATGTTGGTTTCTTTTCCAACTGGAAAGTTTTAGTTGAAGATTATTCAGCTTGCTGTAATGCAGCATATCAGTTGAATGGTAATATTTCCTACTGCGAAGGTTATTTGTCAGTAAGAATTGTTTCACTGACTCTGCTGTGCTTTGGATGGGCTGTTAATTCACAACAAAAGTTAAGAGTTTTCAAAAAGAACTGCTTATAATATAAGGAAACCAAAATTCCTTACATTTGGTTGAGATATCTGTGAATATTCACATAAGTAACACGGAGTTTCTCAGTTGTAATGTCAAACGCAGCTTTTCCATAGTTTTTACACTACTTAAACAACTTTAATTTCTTTCATTTCTGTTTGCGATTTTTAGCAATTATATGTGGAAAAGATGCTGGAGAAATTACATCTGATCAAGGACATGTCACTGATTTTGTGAAGCATAACTTATAACCCCAGCTTCTTTTGTTCTGCTTTCAAATTTCCATCTGGTCTCGTCTTTCTCTCTCTCTTGGATGTGAAGAAGACGGAAGGGAAACTTGTAAGCTGTCACTGCTGTTACCATGCAGAGCACAGCTTGAGAATGACTTTATTGAAATGTTTCTGATTTGGAATAATTCTGGCTGTTGTGCAGCGAGGATTGCTTGTGCTAAGTAACAGGATATTCCTCTTCCTGTTGTCCTAGGCATGGCTGGCATGCTGATGGGCTGGCACCCCCCACATTGGAGCTGATCACAGGCTGCTTTTCTGTGAAATTATTTGGTTTCTCTTGGAAATGAAGTCACCAAAAAGACACTGGATGAGAATAGCACTATTGTGAGGACTCTGCAGGCTCTCTTGCGAAGCCTGGCATAAGTGTTAGTGTATTGTGATGACTGCTAACAATCAGCAGTGAATCTCCAGAGCTCTACAACTGAGATGAAAGGGAACAGAAACTTAACTGGGATAAAAAGTATGTTTTTGAGTACAGTACAGCCCATTGTCAGTGGTGAGGTCATCACTCGGTCCTGAAAAGAACAGGTTTTTTCAGAGAACTGAAAAAGGACAACAGTTCCTTCTCCCTGCAAGTGCTGCAGCATGCTCTGGTGAAAGTTTTTGGTAGGTTAACAGACTTCCCTCTTTATGGGAACCAGAATATGGGAAGCCTACTTACTGCTTTCTTATTAGAATACTCCAGTGGGCTTTTTCTTTCTTTAAAAAGGGCACAAATTCCTTACTCTCCCATTGTACAAAGTCTCATCTGTGGCCAATATTGTTCACATGTTGCTGCACAGAGTGGGGCCCAGATTCTGATACTCTGCACAAACATTTTCCCAGTTTCCTTGGAAGACTTGCTGTGATGACAAATGGCTTCTCATAGTTTTCTGCCAGGCTGGAAAAGGCAGGGCAGTAGAAAGACATCATGAAATGCTCTTGATGCATCTTAGCAATGTGAGACCCTGCTATGTCTTGGGAATCTTTAGAGCTGATGGCCCAAATTTAGTGAATGCCACAAGGTACAAACAAAATCATTAAGACAGATTAATGTTAAAATACGAAATCATATTACATCAAGTCATTTAGCTGGGTAATCCTAGAGGAGCTATCATTGCTATCAGCAGCGTGGGTAGCTATGTTTTGCTGTCCTGGGGACTTAGATACCACCTGTCCTGTGAGAAAGCAGGAACTTTAAAACCAGAAAAACAATGATTTTTGCTGTGTAGAGCTGGAGATCGTCCATTTCCTTGCCAGCAAGCTGCTGTTTAAGATCAGTGATTGTGTATCCTGATATGCATAACAAGAGGCAAAGTTGGGAGGAAGAAGCAATCAGTCTGCCTCCTTAAAAACTAAATGGGGAACTGTCAAAAGTCCCAGGTCAGGCACATCTGAAAGTTTGTCCATGACTCCTAGTTAAAACTGTGGCTTAGTTATAGTAACATTTTCTCTCTCTTCATAAAGTATTTTGCAACCATCTCTGTGGCATTGGTCACACAGTTAGAAGGTATATCACCATTTTTGGGACATAGAAGAACAGAAACTTATTTTCCCATGTGTAGAAATTCTTGTATGGGCAGTGAGTACCAACACTACTGCTTCTTTCTCATCCACTCTTAAGCCTGTCTTGGTGACCACCATGTCTGTGGCCCTGTTTCCCCTTACAGGCTGGGTTCACAGATTCAGCATGTCAAGGTGTAGCCCAAACCTGGGGGAGGGAGTGCCTGAAGGAAGCAGCACAGTGGTTCAGGAACCACTGCAGCAGCACCCTCCAAAGCTCTTCATCCAGCTGCTTTAACTAAGTGAAGGACCAGTTTGAAATGGTTTTAGCCACGTTCCACTGTATTTATTGAGCTCCTAAAGGCTGTGCTGGTGTCAGGGAAGATTATCCCTTCATCAGGTGTTGTGTGCTTGGTTTGATGGTGTGCACAGCAGCATTGGCTGGAGTTGGG
This sequence comes from Parus major, assembly GCF_001522545.3. Classification (NCBI taxonomy): domain Eukaryota; kingdom Metazoa; phylum Chordata; class Aves; order Passeriformes; family Paridae; genus Parus; species Parus major. The sequence continues at coordinate 14,304,171 of NC_031774.1, forward strand.
CACCAGTGTCCTTGGTCACGGAGTCAGCTCTCCCAAAGAATCAGAATCAATGTCTGTCTGTATGAACATCCCAGGTTTGAAGTCTTGTGCTTGTTCAACTCTATTTTTAGCATGACCCTGAGAGACTCCAAGGAGGAGGCAGGTGGGGCTGGTGGAGCAGTGGAAGTGCCTCTGTCTGTGTCAGTGCTGGTTCCCCACGAGCAGCAGGTCTAGCCTCAGGTTTGCTGTGGTTGTTGGAAGCCTTTGCTGCAAGCAAATCTCCCCAAGCCAAGTGAGCTTAGGGGCCAAAAAATTCATTCTTTATATAAGCACTAAGGTGTAATTTTCTATATAACAAGTGATTGTAACTTGTTTTAATTGTAAGCAAAAGGCATTCTTTGTATTCTGATGCTTTGCAGGCACCTGAGGAGTATTTCCTAGAATCTTGGGAACATCTGTGCTTTTTCTGCCTGTCACGCTGGCTAATGAGGACTAGTACACAGTGTTTCTCTCTGTCTGATCTCTCAGGCCAGAGGGAGTGAAATTACTAATAAACAATTGGCTGATAGTTGTGTCTCAAGGACAGGACATTCTTCCTGTTAATTGAGAGAAAAGGGGAGAATTCTTTTGACCAATTTCAGAGGACACACATCTCGGATCATGAAAGCATAATCTCCTAATAATGCTGAAGGATTCTTACTCAAAGATATTTAGGCACTTGGAAATGTTTCTTCATAGAGAAAGGCTTATAGCATATCTCCCAAATGTCTGCTACTGCCCTTTGAAATGTGACAAAGACTTTGGGGGCATAACTCTCTGCTCAGATGTCACATCTGGGCAGTGGTCCCAGCATAAACCTAGTGTTTTTACAGTGAAGTCCAAAGCACAAAATAGGAATCAGAGACAGCTGTGTAGGTAGAGGAGGCAGGTTCATCTTTCTGTGGAAACAAAAAAGGCAAACACTGAATGGTTTTCAGGAGTCCAGGAGCTGGCCTTTTCTTTGAGTGGATCCAAGTTGCCTTGTAAAGTAAACAGTCACATCAGGGCTGTCGCTGGCCTTTGTGTGTGATCATAGAGTTTTCATTTCTCCATTTTTGAAGTATCATGTGTGGTTTTGGTTTTAGTGAAAGAGAAGGGAATGTGAGAACAAGTAATAGGTTCTACAGCAACGATGGCTGTGTTGCAAATTGCACCTTCTGCTCCTGATCTCTAATTCTGCATCACCTACAAGGAGTTTTGCTCAGTTGAGCAGTCAGCCCTCCCTCCTATTTTTGCTTCTGCCCCTGTCTCCAAGGCATAGTTGATGGCCTCTTTGCTGTGATCTGGTCATGCATTTCTGTGTTTTTCTCTGAGTCACGTGAAAAGGACTGATCTGCCTGTCATTAATGTACAGCATAGTTCATGGCTATAGTAGCCCAAGAATTTTCTGTGTCACTGGGAGGGAAAAATGAAGTGGGTCTGTCGAAAGTGAAGGTGCTGTAAAATTGTTACATCAATTTGTGACATAAAGGAGAGGAATTCTGAGAGCCCAGTGGGTTTGTTTCACATCATAGCAGTGAATTTATAAATTGGAAATATTTTTGATACATTTTTTTCTTAGTACAGCTCATTTTTGTGTCACACTCATTAAATGAAGGTGGCTGAGGGCTAAGGTTTTCTTACAAAACTCTCATGTATGACTGGGAGAGACAGTGTCTGACCCCAAAAGATCACAGTCTGAATGCATCAGACACATGAAAGGTTGGAAGGAAGAGAGATACAGAGAAAGTAACTTCCCCAAGGTCACATAAAAAGCAGCAGAGTCCAGACTGTACCATAATTCTTTCACCACTAACCCTGCCCAGGTTTTGTACAATTTGCTGACAGAACCTTTCCATGTGGGGGTCCTCATTGTGGGCACACTTTCTCTGGAGAGCTGCACTTTCTAAACATGCTTTTTTTTGGTAACAGAAATGCTGTCATTATGCCTAATGAAAGTAAAGCACTTCTGCAGCCCATCAGCATAGTCAGGAGATCAACCTGTAGTTTCTGAAAGTGAATTTAAACAGCAATGACACTATCAAACACAATTTGAAGTGACTGTTTATATTTTGTGCTTCATTTTGCAAAGCCAAGATGAAGGTGATTTTCCTGTATTATCTGTAACATTTCTTGCCCACCCATGTTTTGGACATTTCAGTCAGTGCAAGAGTCATTGCCAGTAGCAAGTCTATTCTGAAAAATCTATAACAAATTCCTCATAAACTTTATTCTAGTAATTGAAATGCTTTCATATATGAATAGAGTTAGGCAGTTTTCAAAATTAGAAATAATTTTTTGGCTTTCTGTTTTGTTTTCTTGTTTTGTTGGGTTTTTTGTTTATTTTTTTTAACAAAGATTAATGTCTGCGTGGGAGGAATACAAAGAAAATTTGGTGGGGGATTTCCCGACCAGTCATGGGTATAAAAGGGAAGTTTGGACTGCACTGTATTTTACATTATGTGCACCTGTTTGGTGTTCCACTGCTGAAGTCTGCAATCAGCTCTTTCATGGATTTCTGAAAGTTATAAACAACACTTTGTCAGAGCATAACTTGAACATTTTCATGTTAACACATTCCTACTTTCTTCTCTCTCTATTTTTTTTAGATCGAATATAAGCTTTGCAATGGGTCTGACAAAGAGTGTGTGTCTCCCACAGCCAAATTCATGAAGAAGGAAACACTGAAGGTATGTGCAAAGCAGCCAGGTCATCATCAGCTGACTTTCTTTTAAAAAACAAATGGTACCTTCCAAACAAACCATTGGAAACAAGTCAGAGTCATTTCCCAAGACCCAGAGAAGCCTCTGAATCTTTTAGGAGTCATTATAGGTGAAGGACATTTACAGGCTTTATCCACAGGATTAGGTGATATCCTGCAAGCAGAACAGATCAGTGTAATTATTTTCACTGTGTTCTGGAACCATTAGACACCTCAAGAGGATTGTAATCCTTCACTGCTCTTGTTAGGACAGACTTGCCTAGGCAAACCGAGCAAATTGTAGCTTGAACACTTCCTTGTCTACCAAACAAATAGTATAAATGAATGAACATTAGATTTAGTTTCTTGGATTTGAGGGGTGAAGAAGACTGGGTATCCAGCCTCTTTCTTTCCCCTCCGAAGAAAAGACAAACTAGGTTGTGTTTAATGAAACTTCAGGAGCAAAGAAAATGCCTGTTCTCTCGTTATGTTTTTATTCTTCCTTGTGCTTGTTTCTGTGGAACCTGGGCTGGGTCAAGTTCTTGTCGTGCTATACATAACTGTCCTTAATCCATTATGTTCTTTCCTCCCCAAAAGAGGCCACAATTACAGCTACTATATTTTCTCTGTTCTCAACCAGGTACAAAAAAAAAATTACAGGCAGGAGAAGAAAAGAGCAACCAAACAACTCTTCAGTGCTCTGAAGGATCCCAGTGTGGTGATCACAGCAGACTGGCTGAAGGTATTTGATAGAGACAATTTCTTCTGAGCTTGTGGGAAAAAAATGAGATGTGAAGTAGGTGATGTGTGTGAGATGTATACACTTTCACTTTATTAAGTGAAAGAAGACCAAATAGGTTTGAGTTGAAGTTACTGTAAAGTAACTTCAACTCAAGCTTTATTTAAATAACTGCTGTAAAAGTGGAACTGTGGGTATTTACTTTCCTCCTTAACTCAATTGGTCTATTCCATGTCCTTAAGCAGCATCAAGGACTCAAAAAGGGCATAGTACAAAGGGAAGTGATGATGTTTCTCTCTTTGTTCCTCTCTGAAAGACTCTGTTGGCCTCTTCCCATAAATGTGATTTTGTACTGAAGAGGTAATAGAGTGAATAACAGCCTGAAAATGGGCAGATACAGCTTGTTCTATCGACAATTGGATTTTTTGTTGTCACAGCACAGAATGAAACATACTGTACCTGATGACAACTGCAATTTCTCCTTGTGCACAGACTTGGGGAGTGACAGCTTCTCATTGAAGTCCTGAATTTCTGTGTGGCAAAGTAAATCTGGATTGACATTGAGAGATGAGCACTGGTTTTCTCCTCCTTTGGGACCATTTAGTCTTCTCAAATAATAGTGAATTGGTTGAAGCTTTTATATTAGCTTTTATATTAGCAAAACCTAATTTCCAAACATTGCCAAACACATAGCTCTTAAGAAAAACAAAGTAACTTAAGGATCTCATGAAACAATACAGTTGCATTTGGTTAATGGTAAAATCCTCCAATGTTGTTCTGCAATTATTATTAGAGGTCAGAAAAGTGACATGATTATGGTTTATTTGAGAAGTTAGATTGGCAGAAAAGCCTTCCTGTAGTGTTTATGGTTAATGAAAAATAAATATTGAGACTTTTTAAAATATGAAATACCTGTTGCATGTTTGCTATGGCTGGAAGTTTCTGGTGAGCTGCAAATAATGCTGGACCACAAAAACAGAACACAGAAAATACTTGAGGTTTGGCCTTTGCACACCAAAGGCAGGAAGACCTTAGGCAAAATTTAACCTTACTGAGAAATGTCTCCATTCTTAAAGCTGTAATCTTTAATATACTCCTATCAGATTTAATGTTTTCTCTACAAGAGAGAACTGCATTGAGCTCGACAGAGAAGTAAACCAGCTGGAGACAGTACTTCTAAGAATGGGGTATTTGACAAAACTCATTAATAGCAGTGTTCTGCAGAACACTATTAAAATGACTTATAAGTCAAGTTAGACTAGCTATAACATTTTTATATGCAATGGTCTAATTGGCATGTCCTCTGAGATTATTAACAGATCACTCTCACATGGGTCAGTAGTGCTGATTGCCTAAAAAATTAATCAAGTTCTAACACTGAGCTAGTAATATAGATAGGAAGAATGCTAAACCAGTAATAAAAATGCTGAGACAAGGTTCTGATAGCCAGATTTCCAGGTTCTGGGATTTTGCTATGAGGACTATTCAGGGAACACCATGCACTTTTCTTAGGAAGTGTTTCCTGATGCAGCCTTGGAATAAACATACTAGAAATACTGTATAAATACTGAATAAATGCTGGGTTTCTTCTAAGGAGCAGTGTAGATGCAACTTTTTTTGTTCTTCCAGATTCGTGGAACTCTGAAGAGCTGGACCAAACTATGGTGTGTCCTGAAACCAGGAGTGCTGCTTATTTATAAGACGCCAAAGATCGGACAGTGGGTTGGGACAATCCTGCTCCATTCTTGTGAGCTGATCGAGAGACCCTCCAAAAAGGATGGCTTCTGCTTTAAGCTCTTCCATCCTCTGGATCAATCCATCTGGGCTGTAAAGGTAATAATCCTGATGAGTCAAACCACCTGTTCTTGGTCACCAAAGCTTCTGAGCACTGGTGTTGCCTAGCACTGATATTATTTAGTTATTCAGGTGCTGTTAGCAGTGGTGAATTGACTGCATAAAAATATTAAGGATACCAGAGCTTGGTCATTGAATGACATCAAAGAGACATAGTCCTTGTGATTAGTTCCACAGATGTATCATTCTCAGTGTACAGATGCCTGTATAGACAGAGGAAAAAGGAAATGTATTAGTGCAGGAAGAGAAGTTCAATACTTAGACACTATATCGAGCCATGACCTACATCTTTAAAAGGAGTTTGGCATAACACAGTTAACTAAAATCCCCAAAACAAAACAGAAGGCACCAAGTGCTTCACACAACACTGGGAGATGGTTGGCAAAGTGACAAAAAAGCAGGTTTATAATTTGACTTCTTTTTTTCTAATGCCCCTGAGGTTTGGTTTTGTTTGCAGTGGACTTGGAACTCAGTGTTCAGCTCAAGCCTTGACTTGAGCACAAAAGCGTGACTTCAGATAGCACTTACTGTCTCTTCTTTGAAATGTAAATAGCAGGATTTTCTCCGTTTTGAGTTATTCTTCATGCTGAGAGAATCCCTTCCTATACACACAGTGGCTCCTACAGTGACCTCTGGATCTCCCTGTAACAAATATATGATTAATAATTTTTCACACTTCTTGAAATAACTCCCTGCAAAACTTAAAGAGCTGTATTCCTTTATCTTCTTTCCTTTAAGAATAGGCAAAAAGGGAAAAAAAAAATATGTAATGCCTATGATCAAAGAGGAAGATCCCGGTATCTCCTGAAAGGCACTGAGAGCCACATCCTTTGGATACCCTGAAGACAAAACTTAAACGTTCTTGTATTTTTTTCCCTGCCAAAAACAGTGGCAATAACAGAGTTATTGCAGACATAAATTCTGTAGGAGACATCACAAGTGTAAATAAGGCATTATGAGCTGATGCCTTGATGCAAGGTGGTCAGCAGAGGGAATGGAAATGGAAAGACTCAAGAGAGAGCAGTGAAAGCACTTGTCATGGCATCAGAAGTTATAACAAAAGGGAGAAGCCCTGTGGGAGCAGATCAAGCAGACACACTCCTGCTCATCCATGCAGTTAATTGAACAGTTTTAAACACAGCTATATGATCGCTATAAAAAGCCTTTCCATTTTTAAAAAGGTAGGAGGAGAGAATTAACGCTAACCTCAGCAACCAGGGGTGAGAGCTGCTGATTTCTGCCAGCAGCTCAGCTCTGATCTGTGCCTAAATGCGTTGCTTTTCCTTAAAGTTCCAAAGGTTTTGTTGCTAACTTGCTTCTTGCTCAGTTTTGAGAGTTTTGATGCTTTTTGAATTCAGAACATCCACCCAAGAAGGTTGTTAATGATTTAGTGTCTGTCAGCAAAAACATTCCTTGTGACTTGACAGGTCAACTGATTTATTTTGAGAAGCACAGTCAGAGGAGGTAGTGAAAAAGAGAATCAAAAGTGCAGTCAGATACTGAAAGGCAGAGTTGCTGACAGATCTGAAGTGTTGCACTAGGATGCCCTTCCTTTGATATGAAGCATCCCAAAGAAAGAGGAGGTTTTATCAATATGTGTATGCATTTAAATATGTGTATCTAATTCTTGTGTCTCTTGAGAAAACATACAATAGAAATAAGAATTAGAATATTAAATGTGAAGGGAGTATATATCTGAAAATGTTTGTGTACTAGAAGAAGTCCAAAGAGTTTTAAATTTTAAAGTCAAAGTAATATTCTGCATCTCTTGAGACATATTCAGGAAGCCACATTTGAGCTGCATGCTAGAATACTCCCTGAAACCTGAGTTCAGCCTGGATTGTTGTGTGTTATAGATGCTTTCAGCCATGAGGTAAACGCCAAAATACACATCAGGGAGAAATCCACCAGTGAGCTGCTTGATGTCAAAGAGGCTGTCTGCACTCTGTCAACAGTTTAAGGCTGAAACTGCTAAAAATACTGTTTTATTTTATGTCATTTCACAGCCTCTTTCTAAAGCAACTGGAGCAGAATTGACTGATCTACATTGGTTGTGTTTAACTATGCAAAGAAAGTCTGTTTCTCAAGAAATACAGATTCACCCGAGCTTAAGCAAAAAGCCCAAGTTGCTGTCCATCACAATAGAAATAAGATCTGGATGAACACCTTTCATTCGTGGCCAAAATGGCTTGTGAAATTTTCAGGGATTATCCAGGTAGTCCACTCTATTCAGTGGATTTGCAGTTTACTCTGGGTAGTTACTGAATGTCTTCATACCTATTGGCCTGGCTACCCAGTAGATGCTTTGAGCTAACTCTGGGGTTCAGCCCTGGAACAAATGTCTGGTTCAGGCACTGACATAGGCCTTTATGGTAGTACCAGCCAAATAAATTTGATGTGCAAGCATTTAACTTCAGAGAGAGCAGGGTGAGATTTTGGGGCACCTTTCAAGATAAGATGTAAAGGCCATGGCTTGTAGTTGAAACCTAAACACATGCATCTGGGTACTGTTTTTCCTATAAAGCTCTCTGGGGTCTAGAGCTATCTTAGAAACATATTGCTGAGGAGAATAGTTCTTTATTCTAGGCTGCTTCCTTGGCTTTTTGAGAGTTTCAGCCTGAAACTCCTTTGCAGTCCACATTGATTAGACCTTTTATCTATTTGTTCCATTCAGGCCTTTGTAAACCCAAGGCCAAAACCGTCAAGGTCCAAAATCAGCCAGCAGTGCAAGTACTAGTAAGAAAAGCTTCCCCCACGTGCTCCAAATGCTTCTGCAGAGGCACTTTGCCCAATGTATGAAAGCAGTGTGATCCCACATCACTCCTGGGAAGAGACATTTTGCCAAGGTGGCTGCAGGAGCTGGGGAATGCCAACCTAGTAATTTGTGTGAGGGTGTGGGTATCTGTCCTCTTGATTCACAGAGGGAGTGTAGAGCTATCAGCTGGCAGGATTTGCCTGCCTGTCCCAAAAGATGTCCTGGAATAGGTTGTATTTCCCTAAAAGCTTACTCAGAAGCTGGCTGAACAGCATAGTGTGGGAAGGCTTTCATTATCTGCAGCCTGTTCTGACATTTATTTAGAACAATAAGTAAGTTGGGGTCAGACCCACTGCATCTGGGAAAATGTATCATTTGAATTTTGTTGGTTTGTGAGAAGTTGAGTCATTCCTTTAAAGAAAGAGTTCTAGTAATGGTCTTGCACTGCTACTGTTCTAGTTGTTGTTCCGTTCCAGAACACAAAAGTTTCATCTTCATTCTTGTGGTAATCTGCAATACTGTTAAGGAGATTTCTCCCCCCCCCACCCCCGCCCTTTTTAAGCTTTGTTTTATGACTCTCTGAGATGTCATGTCATGCTATCCAAAACTGTCAGTCCTCTACATTTTTCAAAGCCCATTCACCCCGTTTCATAATGCCTTTTGAGTCTCAAATCAGATGTAAAGATAGGAATGATCTGAAGGTGATCCTTTTTTAGTTGTGTTGGACAGGGGCTGCAGCTGGACTCTGGGTTCTGGTGCAGCTGGGACAACACTTTTAGTGAGAGATGGTCACTGGCATGGTGCCCAAAGGCTGGGAGACAGAAAGCATCATTATCTCTGCTGTGTGGATACAGAACACCACTTAATCTGTGCAGTTGTTGGTTTTATTTTCATGGCCTCTTTTCTTTTTCTGTTGGAAGTGGCCCCCTCCATGCATGAACATGCTTTACTGTTGAATGTGTTTCCTTGACAGAGTGACCCAACTGCTTTTTGAGTTAATCCACATGCCTAAATGCCTGTTAGAATCTTGTGTTATCCCTTCCTTCCCATCTCCCCCTTTTTTTTTTAAATACTGTTTCTCTATATCTGTACTGTTAGGTTGTGGGGTTTTTCCTCAAACACAGCAAATACCCACCTCTTCACTAAAAATACAAGTAATGGTGTTATCAATAGTTCTCCAACACCGTGATCAGCTGCAAGCAACTGAAAGGAACAATGCCATGGGGAATGATGCCTGATTGCATTAATGTCACTAGTAATGTCTTAAGCTGCTCTGCTCTGGTTTACAAATCAAATCTCAACTTTGCCAGTCCTGACTATTAAGCTTTTAAACAGTCTTAATTTTGTGAACCTCTTGTTGGGAGAGGGGAGGGGAAAATGAAAGTGAGTAAGAAGGATCCCATTTTCTCCTGGTAGCAGAGGAACCCTGCAGATGTGAAGGCAAAAAGCTTGACTGGAGACTGTTGTCTTCTCAACACTTGATACACTCAGATACAACTTGATGCTTTCCCCACTCTGTCCAAATTTTGTTTTTCTGAGTGTAACTTAAAAACAAAAATCCAGATAAAACCACTATTTAGCTGTGAAGCACTTATGTACAGGGGCAGTTTTAAATAGCAATTACAGTTCCATACAGTTGGTACAACTGGGAGGGAGAAATCCTTCTTTCAAGGAATTTGGTGGAATACTATAAAGGCCCGTGTAAGGGAAGAGAGTAATAGTCAAACTGCAAAAAACTGCCCATCGATTTTCAGCATTTTGTGGTATTCTCTAGAATGTCAAGGAAATGTGTATTGGAGCAGCCCAGAGAACACCTCTTGCTCTCCCCTGCTGGTGCCATAATGGTCACACAAGTATTGGTGATGTTTTCTGCCCTGCTTTTATTTCTGACATATTGTCTGCATATTTGAAAATTATCTGCTTTTGTGTTATCTGTTACAAAATGAGGAAGATAAGAAGCTAGAGGAAGCTGGGTTGCTTTGAAAATGCAATGTAGGAGGAGGGATTTCTATTTATTTCTGCCAGGTTAAGGCACAAAGTCCATACCATGAAGAGTATGAAGCTGTATTTACTACACACAGGAACTGCTTTTTCTTAGCATCTTCTGGAGTTCAGAAGAGAACAGGGAGGAGATCAAGCCTGTGGTTCTGCTCAAAGAATTGTCTTATCCAGGATGGACTTTGCTTCCCTGGGCATCATTTCTGGAGGGTCATGCTGAAATTATGGTGGCAAGATGTTTACAAGACACTTTTTTTTTGCCACAGCTTCTAAACGAAAGGCAGCATGAAGTGAGCAAAGTGTGAAGTGGCTGTCACCCAAGGCACCACAGAATAGGGGTTCTCTGGATTTAAAGGTGGAGGACTGAACCCAGTAGAATGTGCCCATGCTGGGGGACCTTGGTCCTCAGTCTGTGGTTTTCCCTTTTTCACATTTCCCACAGACTCAGAATGGAGTTTCTCCTTTGTTTAATTCCAGGAGAGCTGCTGTTGCCTCTCTGCTGGACGCACTCACAGCACAAGGTGTGGCTCTGCTGCTTTTTTGTGGTGGCCTGTGAAGGGTGTTTCACTGTAAGTGTACCTGTCTGCAAGAGACTCCATGTGCACCTCATGGAGCAGTTCCTTCTGGTGTTGCACAAAGGTTTGACTGATTTTGTCCCAAGTGACAGCAGTAAGATCTTTCCACTCCTGCATATCAGAATAAACAGCAGGTTTTGGGCTGAGTACAGATTAGACCAAGCTCCATTTTCATAGGAGCTCACTACTGCCTTGGAGCTGCAGCAGCAGTATCATGATTACTAATGAGTCTCTCCATATTAGTCCATCTGCTCCTGCCTTCTTTCCTATCACAAGCATGCACAGTCTGCCTGGGAAGGGTGGAAAGACATTGAACAGTCCATTGGAGCTTCTGTGCCTTACATCTTTCTGTCTGTGTTCATTTCCAGGGACCAAAGGGAGAAAATGTTGGTTCGATCACTCAGCCTCTTCCCAGCAGCTACTTGATTTTCAGAGCAGCCTCTGAATCAGATGGTGAGTTTGGGGGTTTGTTTGCTTTTTCCAGATAGCACACTTCTTGCTAGTTAAGAAAATAGGTTGATGAAAGAAAAAAAGGGGAAAAAAAAGGGTATAAAGGAATAAATGGTGGTTCAGCCAGTTTGAAATACTGCTCTTACCAATGGTCAGAATAGATCAAGCAGACTTCTGGCACGTTTTGTTGCCCTCACTGTACAGTCACCTCTTTGGCCATGTGTAGGGAAGAAGGACTTAGGCTTCTAATTGGGGAAAATCACTAAGTCAGTATAAACTAAAGGATGGAAGAAATCCAAAAAACCTGATTTGAAAAGGGCTCAGTGTCCTCAATTCAGCAGAGACTTCATTGTCCTATCTGCCTACGTCTTACCCTAGGGAGGGATCTGTTGGAGGAAAATGGTATGGTAATATTGAAGAGCTGTCAGTAGGTATCTTTCAGCCACCTGAATTTTGCTATGAGCTATTTCTGCTGTGGTTTGCAGTATAGCAGGCCCAGATGCTGGTGACTCCACATGTAAAATACCATTCTGGGAATTCAGAAAATTATGGAGGGTAAATTTAGGTCAATATATAACAGACATGCCAGCTTGCTCTGTGAAAATCTCTGTAAATTACTTCAATGGACCTAAAATATCAGTGATTTATAAGTAGATAAGAAGATTAAAGCCATGTTTTTATTCCATTTGACCTTCAGAATACTCTATTTTATTTTTTTTTCATAGTGAATTAACCCAGGCTGTTCATTTTATGAATATTTTTCACCTGCCCCACCAAGTGAGCTCATCCGCCCCATATGCTCCTTTGGGTCTTATCTAGAGTAACTTTAGGGACATAAGGACTTCTGGAATGAAATGGGCTTTGAAAGTAGTCCTTCTGGTCTAGTGATTAGGCTTTACATTTTCCTAAGGGATGGAAATGAGACAATGCAAATGCACATTTGACATGACACTTAGAATAGGAGGAAACCTTCCTTCATTACAGACTTCTGTGCTGTTTTCCTCCTGCAGTAAAAAGAGGACAGTTCATGGTGAGGGACACCATCTTGACACTGGAAACTGCTCACAGATGTCATTGTAGTGGAATTATATGGAAATAACAGAACTTATGTAGACCCATAGACACACATCTATTTCCTAACATATTCTGCTTTTGTAGCTTATTTGTGTAAAGCAATACAAGGTTCTAACTGGGCACCTGCCTAGAGATAGATTGATGCAACCATCTCTTGTGGGGGGAAATAGTGCTGTCGGGTAGAGCTGCTAAATTAGAGGCATTTCAAGCCCTGGTTATACACACAGCCCACAGAACAGATATACAGAACAGCCCCACAGAGTTCTTAGGCAACCAAATAGCTTCAACAGCCATTAGTCAATCCAGATTTTATAAAATATTATTTCCTTAGAGACCCATGTGCTTATCTGCCCACTAATTTAATTATTAATGATTAAACCAAAGAGGCAGCCAGGAAAAGAGACCTGTGGCTGAACTTCTACTCTTTATGGTGTCTGCCATAGGCCAGTTACATGGAGTAGAAGAGCTTTAGATTTGTTCTAACTAGCCTTACTCATAAAGGTTCTAACTAACCTTACCCATACCCATAGTCCTAAGGTACCACTAGTTCCCAAGAGATCATCAGAGGTAAGACTTTTCTAGCTGTGATCTCTCTGTCTGGGTCCTACAACATGTGGTAGGACCAAAACACAAAAGGGACCATACCTGGCATGTGAGAATTTTTAGTGTTGAAATGCCCATGGGACATTTTCTGCTCAGTGAATTATTACGTGTCTCCAGTGTCAAAAAAGCTTAAAATAGTGAGTTACTGGAACACATTTTGAAAGCCAAGATGTTGGCCAAGATTCTTGGGAAGCATGCAGAGGCCAGGCAGATCAAAATAGAGTTACTTTCAGTTTAGTGTGATTTTTCTTAATTTTGCTGCTTCTCTCCAGTAGGGTTCTAATGGAAAACTAGCATGATCAAGGGAAGGAGGAGGAACTGTGGTGCCTCTCAATCAAATATCCTATATGTGTATGTATAAAGTAATTAGGACCTTTAGTTCAAGACAAAATACAACCTCTTGATCAGCACCAGCAGTGCCCTAGAGCCACCTGCACAGGTTTGGAGCACCCACATTATGCCTGATAGATTCTGAGTCTGATGAGGTGATCATGAAAGCCAAAGCTTTTGGGATCTGTCCATTTAGCAGTGGACTTTACAAAAAAAAAAAAAAAAAAAATTGATACTGAATTGCACCAGAAATATTAGCATGAAAAATGGTGTAATTTTCAGCTGAATGAGAGTATTTTATTTCACATCTGAGGTCAGTGAGCTGTGGAAAGTGGCCATACTTTGTGTAGGAAGGGCAGACAAGAGGGAAGAACAGCTTCCCCCCAAGCACATGTCCTGACAAATGGCCAAACACGAGTGTCATACTTGGAGATGAGTGACTTGGAGGTAGTATTAATGTCAGTAGGTCATGTAAAAGCATATGCAGACAAAGACAAAAGGAATAGAAACTGCTACATTTAAAAAGAATTCTGTATAAACTGCAGGAAATTAAGGCTTGTACTTTACAATTTATACAGTTTGATTTTAAGCTCAGAAGACATGCTGAAATGGTTTTAGACTGTTACATTGTTTCACCTATTGTAAAGAGGCATTTCCAAAAGGGTGTGCCTGAGTTTGTTTCATTTCTTTAACACACTGGACAAACCTAGAGGATGCAAGAGAGACAGGAGATGGAGGTGATATGACCTGAGCCAGCCAAGACAAATGGGGCAGGTGGGATCTGGGCCCTTGCATATATTTATAGTGTGTTCACATCTCCCCCATAGTGCAATACTGTGGCAATCTACAGCATCTCTGAAGAGGTGTCCTGGCTGTGTCTCCCATGTTAGTAGTGGAAAATGAACAACAAAGCATTTGGCAAATATAACTAACTTGTGGATGCCTCTGACTTGCTGGGAAATACTGAGTTGCAGCATATGTTAGATATACAGTTCAGCCATCCAGGCAACTATAGCATGATCAGCAGCTACATGGCCTACTTTTTCTCTCAGCATTTCAGCATCCCCATTTTCCTCTCTGCTGTACCATCTGTGACAGACAGTTGGTAGTATTTAAGTTCATGACTTCTGGACGATCTGCAGAACCACTGCCCAGCTACAGCAGACTTCACATTCACAGACCAGAGCAGCAGTCGGCTTTTTGATGTGTTTTAAACATCAGCCTATGGAAAGGTCATGTCAGCCTACAGGGCTCAACCTGCACAAGTGCAGGGTCTTTCTTAGCAGTTTCAAAAAAGAAGACTGCTTTTTCCAAACCAGTGACTGTGTCTTCATTTCAGATTTGTCTTGAGGAGTGACTTAGAATTAGTAGTTTAAATCTGTCCCAAGCATCTTGCCCAGACCATTCTGGAGCTGTCCCTGAGATCTAACTGGTATGTCCTAAGCATTTTAAGTCACCTGCTTAGATTTCACAGTGAGGATCTCCACTTTGCCATGGGCACTGCTGCCACAGGGTGTATTCCTACTAATGGAATTCAAAGTGGCAGATTACCAAGGGTTAAAATCTTAACATTGGAACTGTAAACCACATTTATATTTTATTCCTTATATCTGCCCTCTCCTTCAGGTATGCTCTGGGTAGCCTCCATTGCCTGATGTGGATGCAGTTGTGTGGAAGTCCTGACGGTCTGGCTTACAGTGTTGTTTCTTTTCTAGGCTTCTGGCCCTTCCCCCCAAACTGATGCTCTCATCTGGGGAGGAAATTAGGTTATTGAAATAAGGGTCACGCACAGAAGCAAAGAACCACAAGGAAGATTGCAATTTGAAACCAGGTTAACAATGAAATACATCTCTGAGTCCTGGCAGCTCTGGAGAAAATAGAATATCTTTTTAGCTTTATGTCTGTGTTTCATATTCCTTAGACCTTTCACAGTGGTTTAAAATCCAGGCTTTTGCAACAAGATTTCATTAAGTTCACTGCATAAATTGCACCTGCAGCTAATTGAGAGCTCACGTCCTTGCATCTTGACAGCCAAAGTGCGAGAAATCATGCACGCAGGCATCCAAGTGGTACAGCAAAATAAGCAGTCAGCTGAACACGATGACCTTAATGTTCACTGACTGAACCAAATCAGCCTCTTCCTCACGATTCGTGATTTGTGTGCACTTGAGCAAGAATTCATCCTTTCCAGGTGGCAGTCTACTTCAGGTTGATTTTTAAAAGCATCTATCTTGTGCATGTGAGGCATGAGGCCAAAGCTGGAGGACTTTAATAATTCAAGAAGAATAATATTCCCTTAGTGATGCCTCTCTGGAGGAATGTGTGGTTGCTCGGTGTGTGCCTTTTGAAGTCTTAATTGGCAAGAGATTCATCCCAGGTGTTCTGTAGCTACAGGAATGCAGTGGAAAGAAGTATATAGTCACAGACTGATATTTCTGTGTGTAATGGTGTGATTCCATCTAGAGCAGATTTTTCTTTCTGGTGAGTGCTGAGAGAACATTGGCTCTCGTCCTCTGTGACCAGCTGCTGCAAAGTGTAGCAGATAGACTTGGCACATCAGATTAGTTGCTGTAGGTGAGTGCAAAGAATTTTAAAACTGAATAGCTTAGAGTTTTCAGTGCTACCTAGTTTTGTCCTGTGAGATATTTTTGTAATTTTAGATTTCTTCAAAGACTTGGACAGACTCAAGTTTTTCTTTGAACTGAACCTAGGTTAGCAACTTGAGCACCTTCTGTTGTTTTAACTTACTTATTTTTTCCTAAGAGAGAGAAGAAATTATTTTTGTCTCTTGATATTAGTAGTTCCTTTTCTCTGTGAAAAAGAAAAACAAAAAAAAAAAAAAAGTTGGTGCAAGCACATGCCTGCTGCTCTTTAGCCTTGCAGCCTCCAGGTTTCTTCGTGGTACCAGCAGTGCCCTGCTGACTTGGGAGGTGTCCTGCAAGGAGCCATAGTGATTCCTGTTTGCATCTCAAAGCATGTACAGCACAAGAAAGGGATTAGGAACAGCCAGCCAGGGTTTGGGGAAGACAGGTCCTGCTTGACCAACCTGATCTTCTATGGCAAGGTGACCTGCTTAGCGGATGAGTGCTGGAGCAGGCTGCCCAGGGAAGTGGCTGAGTCACCATGCCTGCAGGTATTTGAAAGACATGCAGATGTGCCACTTTGGGACAAGGTTTAATGGTGGACTTGGCAGTCCTGGGTTAACAGTTGGACTTGATGATCCTAGAGGATGTAATGTAAACAATTCTCTGTTTCTATATAATTTGATTTGAGAAGAGCTTAAAAGCTTGTGGGGAGATTCTGCCACAAGCTGATAACATACTTTTGGGGTTTTCTTCAGAATGTAAACACATGTTTAGTTTAAGCCACAGTTTGTGAAAAATTATAGCTGATAATTGATTGCAGTTTTTGCATTGCAGCTTCAAATCTCCTAAAATAAAATAATTATAACTTTTTTTTTTTTTTTGCTTCCTTCATATGCACCCTTTTGGGCTGCCATTCCTCTCTGAAGGAACCCACATCTTACATTCTTTTGTAGTCTGATTACCTTGTATACAAAAAACCCTACTTGAGTCACCCACTCAGAATTAGAACATGTGAGAATTAAGGTAGCCATGAAGCCTTCATGCAGTACCATGAGTGCAGGTGACAGCCTTTAATTATGTGACCACATTCATTTCTCTCCTTCTGCATTTCCTGAGGGAGTGAATAGAATTGTCAGGTAAGCAATTAAATAATCCAAATGCTAGCATTTTTGTATCATCTTCACAATCCAGAAGAATACAGCTCAATAGAAAGGTCACTCAGATGTAAAAACATTTCATATAGGCCTTTAGCAAGGAAACAGGTTTATCTTGTGTGCAATCCCTGTAATTGAGAGAATATAATTTTATGGATTTATGCTGCAATTAAGGCACCATTGACTTGCTGAGAATGTAACCTTTTTATTTGCAGAGGTAAGCCCCTGTTTTACATCTGGGTTGTGACATGTTTGTTTGGATTCACAGCACCACCTGATGGCTATTTCTGACTGTTTCTGAGTTTGGGGATGCTCTGCATCCCTTCGGTTCAGTTTCTGTTAGAAATGAAAACAAGGGTGTACACTGATGCCATTTCTATTGCTGCAGGGCACAAGGAATGCTGGCTGCTGATGCACAGCGAGTCCCTCTAAAGCTCTGTGTATCTGCCAGGACTATTAAAATTAATATTTAATGTTTTGGGGTTTGTGTTTTTTTGTTTGTTGTTTTTTTTTTTTTAATTTAAGCTCCTTGAAAAGGCTTCAGAAAATATTCAAATTTCTCATAACATCTCCCAGGGAGTTATCTGAAGAGATGGAAACCCTCGATATATTGTGTTGAAATTTCCTCTGTTGATGGGATGAGCCCCAAATTTTTGACCAAGCCTGTAAGGTCATGTCAGTATTGGTGAACACCTGTGGCAGTGGGATGGGGGTAAAAGAGCTGTTCATGGGTCGTGGCCAGTGTGGACTGCTTTCTCTACATCCCCAGGGAGGGGAATGTCTCAGGGAGACTTGGGGCCACCCTTGCCTCAGCCATCATAGGATAATGAGAGTACATGAGAGCTGCAGAGCACTGAGGAGATGACCTCGGTGCTGCCTCAAAGGGTTCATGCTGCTACAAATCAACCTGCCTGTCAAAGCACCTGATTTAACAGCCTATTTAATACAAAAATATCTTGACATATGCAGCATTTCCAAATGTCAAATCACACAGTTCTCGCTCTGCGGAACTGGAAAAGAAAAGCAAATTTAAAGGCAGAGAGTCAAAGCAGGGAGCCCGAGCAGGAGTGTGCTCCCTTGTGTGGCACAGCCTGAAACAGATTTGCATAGTGGTGGGTTTGGGGGAGAAGGGATATGTAGGAGGAGGTGGATCTGTGCTCAGTGCAGCCATTAACTCTAATGGGTTATCCATGCAAATCCTCCACATAGAGAGAAGGGAATAAATCTCTGCCTGTAAAGCTTTAATGCAAGAATATTTGTTAAATACAGAATAGTACGAAATCAATTCCAACAGCATTCAAACTTTCTAATCTTTTATTAACCATTATTTGTGATGTTATTATTAAATCATAAGTTGATGCTGAAGGAATTTATTGGATAAAATTAGAATAAATGACTGGAGCTCTGCAGTGTTTGTGGCTAAATGCTCAAGTACAATTCTTCAAAGATCTGAGATATTTTTGTTTTACAATTTGCAGCTTTGTATCAAAGCATGCATTGAAAGCCGCTCAAATTTATAAGCATTTCTTTATATACATTATCTAGATTTTTTTTAAACTCTCATTGATCTTATAGAGCCAAATTTTGGTCATGTTGAAGTTGATGGGAATTCTGCCCAGGAGAGCAGCAGGATCCCAGTGAGATTTATGCATGTGCTTGATGCTGTGTGATAGAAAAGAATCTAATGGAAAATTTTCCCAAATGGGACCAGGAATGAATGCGGTCCAGAGAAATCCTGTTTGCAGCCTGTGCCATTGCTAGAGCAAAATCCTTTGTTTCCTTCACTGCCTCTCAATCACACTTCTAATTATTGTGAAATGTATTCTGAGAAGTGTAATGAAGAGCTCTGTTTTACAAGCTTGAAATTAGAGGATCACTCCCTTGATACTTCAATTCTCGAACGTTCAGCTAATTTGCAGGTGCCCTGGCCTCATTAATGACTGCACTACAGAATCAGGCTATTTTCAGGTGCTTCCAGGAGTACAGCAGCTCCAGCACTGTGATGGCTGGGCTTTGACACACAGCTCTGTAGCCTTGTATGGACCATTGCAAAAGGAGCTGAAGGTCAGCTTGGATTCCTGTGCTTTTCATTTGCTGTCTGTCTGTGAGACCTGTGTGGGCCATAAGGAAATCCATTGTGGCTGTGCATAGGAGCTGCAGTGTGTCTTGGCTCTGTGCCATGCTTATAATTCCTGCAAAATGGACCCTTCAGGTAAAGATTTTTTTTTGACAAGATAAGAAAAAGTGATGTCCCACACAGATTATCTGATGGACCAAGCAGAGAGAAGGAATGGAAAAAAGAAATATAAAATGCAGAGAAAGTGAAAATGAACAGCCTGTCAGCTTTCTCTAGTCTCAGTCACCCTGTCACATATTGACCATTCTGGATCTTGATTGGAATGATGGCTACTGCAGCACTACAGCCATCATGGGACCCCTGAGCAGGCTGTGGTTCAGTGACCCCAGGGTAAGCAGGGACCTCTCCCACACAGTTCAGTGCCCTGGTATCTCCCTGCCACTGGGAAGTGCGTGAGGTGGGGATGCCAAGTGGTGAATGTGTTTTGGGGAGTGTATTACTTGCAGACATGACATGCTGGGTGGTGTGGAAGCACCGTACCTGCACAGATTTCCTGCATCTCAGACTAAATCAGAAAGGGGCAATGTGATCTGAACAAGCTGTGGGAGGTCAGAAGGGGATGTTATTAGGGAAGACGGAGTTGGGATGAGCTTTCCACTGTATTATCCATGCAGCTGCTGAAACACAGCATTTCAGGCAAGATAACCTAGGGATTATATATCTGAAAAACATTCTACACAGTGACTTCCTGAATTATAATGATAATGAGCTTTACTCCCAGGCAAGAAGCTCTTGAGAAGCAATGCATGAATTGTGTTATTTACTCTGCTGTGCTTTAATTATTCCTTTTGTTTTCACAGGCCGATGCTGGCTGGATGCTTTGGAACTTGCCCTGCGTTGCTCCAGCCTCTTCCGGCTCAGTGCCTCCAAGCAGGGAAAGGATGGAGAAGTGAACTGCTCGAGTGATTCTGCGCATGTGGGGCTCAACCACCTCTTGCACACCAGTGCTATGTCAGATCAGGAGTTCTTCCAGTAAGATGGGGCTGTTACTCTTTAATGCACGGAGAGGTGTCATATGGCTCAAACTTTAGGGTAATCTAGCCAGAGTCCACTGAGGAAATCTGTTTAAAAACCAGCCTGTGTGTTCTGCTGCTGCATCCTTCACTAATATATGGAGTTGGTGTTGCCACCTAATGCTTGAACACATGGGCTGGGGGAAATCTCAGCTGTGTTTGTTTGTACATAAACAACTTTCTTCTGTCCCCTGCTTGGGCCAAAATGGTGTCTGGGGATGCCAGCATGAAAAATGGCTTGCCTGAGTAAAGATTGCAGAATCTAGCTGCTGTAGTTACACAGACACAGTCACTAACAATGTCTGTGTGTTGCTAGCACATATGGCTCTGGATCTGATCTATTTTTTAATAATGTGTACTCTTCCCTAGTAATACCGTGTCATAGTCAGCAGAGTTCACACACTGCATCCTTAGTTTTGTAATTACTTTCTCTCTCCACAGGGGTTTTTGAGGGGTGTCCAATTTCTTCCTTGATGAATCAGATAAATTTTTACATAAGGGGAAAAAGTCCCCACAGCCTCCTTTCTATTCATATTCTTGGTATTACTGCAGCATTTTGGAACATCAAAGCTCTCTATACATTAGAAAGCCCCAGGCCCTTCTGTTGCTTATAGCTGAATAAGCAACTTCAAAAATCCTCCTGGTATAGACATTTGGCCTTTGGAGTGAGAACTGGGAAACATAGTGTCTATTTCTAGTTCTGCTGATTGGAATTTGACTTTCAGAGCTCACAGCAATGCACCATCAGTTATGCAGTTTCTAGGGTCGCAATTCTTGCAGTCAGCAAAGATGATGCCTTGCAGAGCAGGACCTCACCTTTAAGACGTTTTCTTGGTCTCTGTTACAACAACAGCAGGGGTCTGAGTCCTCTTCAGAGTGTGAAGGTACCTCAGGCCCCATGGGACCAAAGGGGTGGCAGCATTCCAGTCTGCCCTTTGCCCTGATAGGTTCTGGTAATCCCAGCTTGTGTTCTCTAGTCCTGCTGTTCGGATTTTTATCTAGAGTTTGAAGAGCTTTACTGAAAAGCAGTAGGAGAAGAAAAGGAAATCTAGTATCTTACCACACCAGGTGCCCTAGTACTTGTGCTCGTGGGCTTCTTTCAGAATACCTTCCCTGTGGCTGTGAGTCTCTGTGCTTACTTTGATAATGAATTCAAGAATGCAGTGGACTTGTTTCTTGGCTGATGGATTTGTGTACAGAAATATGTGTAATATTAAAATGGAGCCTGTGGCTCTGAAGACATTCAGGCAAACCCATGGCTACTGTAAGCTAATGCAGAAGATAGGGTTAAGACTGTAGTAAAGTATTTCTTCAGAATATGATGTGTGAATGATGCTTAAGTGATGCTTCTATTTCACCTCTTAGTTGCCCAACATTAAAAGCCATCTTGAGATATGGGACTCAGTAGCAGAAGCACACATGGCAGAGTTTTCAGCAGGACAGAGTACCCACAACTGCAATCAGGTATTTTTTACAGGCTCAAATTTTAGCTGAGTCTGATTCAAACTGGGCATTCAGCATGTGGTTGTCTCGACAGTACACTGTCCTTTCTGAGAGTTCTCCCTACCACTGTTGGGGATGTGTACCCAAACTCCCCAGTGCTTAAAGCCAAGGAGAGTTTGAGGGTTGCAGGACAGGAGGATGACTTGCTGTCATCCCTGAAGGAGTGAAGAACATTTAAATAAGAGAGAATGCAAACCCCAAACTGTGTGAGTGCTCAGCAAAGTGTTACTGGTTTGCCAGTGACAGTGGCTTCCTCACAGGGATTCACTCATTCTAATTAAATGCTTTCCCTACAGGGAATCTTACCAATTAAATTGGCATGTAGTTGTTAGGGGGCCAGTTAATTACATTTAACTCTATCTTCAAATTAGCCAAACTACTCTGTCAAGAACAGAAAAAGAAAGGGAAGATGATGGATATTATAGGGAGAACAAAACCCCCTTGGGGGCTGGCAAAGGCAGATTTTCAGTTGAGCCAAAGTTGCATTTGTCTGCTGGCTGCTTTGCTCCTTTCCTGCTGGGAAACAAATCAAGATTATACAGTGATTTCAAAATCCATGTCTTTAGTAGTGTATAAAAATGAGAGTGAGAACTGTGTGAGTGAATCAAAGGCTTAAGTACTGTGTAAATCAGTGATTTTAGACAAGAGACTTTTAGGGCACCAGGCACTCTTCTTTTGAATATCGAGTTGTATTTCTTGTGGCTTCCATGTCTTAATCTCCAGTAGCCCCAGGAGTCTGGCTGGTTACTTGGTTGCAGGAACCAAAGTTTTTCCTTTGCTTCATGTAGCAGAACAGTATCAAACCCAAAGTCCTGGTCACCAATTTATATTTCCAGGATTGCCACTAAGAGAATAAAGCACTGCTGTAAGAGAACTCTTATATGATGAAACAGTAAATTAGTCAGCAAAAGTGCCAGGTTACCCATGCTCATGGTGGAAATCCAGTGTTGACTTTTAGCGTAGTCATTCCTCCTGGCTTTTGGAGTCTGATCCAAATCTCATTGGAAGCCCCCAGGAAATCTTTACATTGATTGGCTGGCCAAGCTCATGGCATGGCTTTTTTTTTAGCATATCACACATAGTCAGTGGTGATTCTCTTTGGAGGAAGAGCCTGGGTGCACTTCAGCCTCTCATATTTGATCCTCAGAATATTTGATTCTCCGAAGCATCTGCTTTCCCTTTGGTTCCCCAGAGTGGTTCCATGGCTCTGGATGTCTTAAGTCTTGCCTTGTTTGTGGTGGTGGGTAATCAGTGCATATGAATCTGATTTCCCTCTTGGACTAAATCTGAAATCCTTAAAAAATACTCAGGTGGGGGGTGGTGGTGGTAGTGGTGGGAGAAAACTAAGGAAAGAGTAATTTACTCCATTAAACTTTAAATATTTACCAAATGTGAGGCAGATGACACTGGAAAACTTGTTCTTCTTACAAATGTGAAATAGAAACAAGTGCTACTTCTCAGCCATGAACTAAAAGCTTTATAATGAACTGTTCTTTCAAGTATTTTTTCCCCATGGAGAAGACTTTCACTAGGTAAAGGGAGCAAAACAACCACAGACAACACTCACATGTTTACCTGACCACTGAAAAATTAAGAAATAAATTAGGTATTTAAATGATCAAAAACAAATATCTTCCTGGACATATCATCCAGGAAACAACTGCGGTGAGGAATCCTGGGATAATCTCTCCAGACAGCTCTCTTCTCATCTTTTTTCTGCTTTATTATTTTAAATTCAAGTGTGTGTAATCTGTGCCTCCAATGTATTTGGTTATCAGTCATTACATTTGCTGCTTGCTGGCTAAAAAAGAGAACTAACATCCTGGCACTAGAACAATGAAGACACATAATGTCTGACAGCAAATTATTAGTGCTGGTCATTGACTCTGATTTCTGGTCTTAGTTTCATTGTACAGCACAACAGTAAATTAAAAAACCTTGTGATTTGTATATATAAACACTGTGTGTATATATATATATATGCAGACATACATATATTTACAAATGGAATTTAAAGAAAGATTTTTAAAGACAAAGAAAGCTGTAGATGACACTTCCAAAAAAACTCTAGAAACTGGGCTCTGCCAGAAACTGAGCTGTGACTGTCACAATGTGGCTTGCTTGGCAAGTTAAAAATCATGAGCTTATTTCAGTGCATAGCTGGAAGTTGAGATCTTCTGAAAAGCTGATGTCAGTTCTGTGTCCTGATTCTTCTGTTGTTTTTGTTTGGTTGTTTTGTTTTTTTTAATTTAATCTGGCTTTACCTAGCAATGCCCAATTATCTTTTCAAAACAGAAAATAACAAGAAGGGGGAAAAGAAAAAAGGTAGGAACTTTCAGCATTCATCCTTAGTAAAAATTGGAACATGGCCAGAATGGCCTGAGAAGATGCCCATCATAGAGAAGCTTGATGCTTGATAGAACATTCCCATGCCATGTACTGAGAAGTCTTGGAGAGGAAGACAGACTACAAAAAGTTACAAAACTCTTTAAGATCCAGGGGCTGATTAGATCCTCTGAAACCCTTTGTATAGCTGTAAATCTTTTTTTATTGCTCTATCCAAGAACAATTTTTCATGAGGTCTCAGTTAAAAACTTTTCAGAAGAAGAACAAGCTGAGAAGCTCAGCAAATGGGAGTTAGGCCAGGCCATGGAAGAAGTAACGTGTCTGCAGACATGTATGATAAGAAAAACCCTTTTCCATGATAGATGCCACTTGAAAAAGGTGCATCTAGTGAATACTTTTCAGCACTTGACCTCTGGCCTGTGTAATCATATTTGTCATTTGTCATATGAACTACATCTGCTTTATCAATGGAGATATGATTGGTTGCTTGAGAGAGAATTTTTGGCATTCTCTGAAGTCTGGATCACTGAGCATGAAGCTTGTTACATCTTCCATGCTTTCCCTTAGATAGTTATAATTTGAATGTTCTGTCATGTAATTGTCCACTCCATGCATTCAACTTTGTTCTTCCACACAGCATCATCTGGGGTAAGCACATTCCCCAGGTTAGCCTGGTGGATGAGGGAGGGCTATGTTTGTGAGAAAATACTTGCTTCTGTTAGTTTTTATATTTGCCTTTCCTAGTGTAGGGCTGACTTAGGACCACCCTCTGTTGAAATAAAATAGCAATAGCACTGAAAAGAAAATGTATCCCATAATGTTATCTTTTTCATATGTGCTGCAATCCACTGATTGCCTTCTGTAAAGGGAAAAATCTCCCCTGATGGATGCTTCAGTTCTCTAATCAGCAGTGTAGAGTTGTTGGAGTGCACTTGCTGTGCATCCCGCTGGTTTGTGGGCTCCCATCCAGAGCCAGCAACAGGGCTGTGTAAGGGTGGGAAATGGAGCTGGCACAATTTGTAAAGTGCAGTTTGGGGGGGGAATATTTTGATGGAAAATATCTCACTCTTTCTGTAATAAAGCCCATGTTATTCAGGAAATCAATGTCTGAGACTGTCCTGGTCTGCACACCCTATTCTGAGTCCTGGGGGTCTTTTTACAGTGTTTAAAAAGCCTTAAGCAATGTGGCTTTGTAAATCAAACTGAAGCAAGTAATGAGCTGTGTGTTGCAGGTTGAATGAATCGACCCTGGAGAACAACCACCATTTGGAAAACGATGCTTTTTCGGACAAGTCAGAGAGAGACAACATAGAGGAGTCAGAGAATGAAGCACATGAGAACAGCAGGAAGACAAATGAAAGTGAGAGTGATCAGTCAGAAATGCAGGGAGAGGTCTCTCCAGGAGGGAAGGGGACCACTTATATTGAACAAGTCTATGAAGAATTTGGAGAGGTAAGAAAACAAAAATCTTGATTGCTGCCTGTTCCTGTTAAAATGTATCTGTTTACAGTATTTGTCATTCCACCTTTTAGCTGTATGGCAGGTAACAGCCAACTTTATGAGTTACAGTATTTCACAGATAAAGCAAAGCACAGTTTGCTGCTAAGTTGCGTGATGTTATCATGTGCTTTAATAATTCTGCATTATGAACAGCAGCTCAGCTACTGTGCTTTGGTGTGTTTCCAGCATCAGTGATTACTTTAACCAGTTATTGCATTAAAGATCTGCACAGCACTGGCACATTCATGGAGCCAGCAGGAGCAGGGATTATTATGCTGGGCAGCATGTGTCCTGGCCAGTTAGGGTACTCAGTCCTTGTGTGATACAAAATATGACACTTCCCTTTTTTTATTATGCATGGAACATCCTTTTTTTTCTGTCTGAATGGAGCATTTAAGCCACTTGATTGCTAAATGCCAGTTGCTTATCTAAAAGCCATTTCTCATGACATTTCACAGCAGGAAGATGCATTTCTGTTCCACATAAAGAGCCTCACTAGCTGGATGTCACTGTGACACCTCTGAGAAAGGCAGTGGTAAAGAACTGTGGCAGCCAAATGTGCTGTGTGAGAATCAGTCTGAGCAGGCAGCAGAGGAGCTCTGCTCTGAGCACTCACTTTCCTACTGCTTTGAGCAAGGAAGCTGATATCTTGTTGGTGCTTCAAAGAAACACACTGCTGGAAAGCTGTTTTTTTCTTAGAGTCATGGAATCGTAGAACAATTTACATTGGAAAAGACCCTTAAGATCAAGTCCAATTATTAACTCAGCACTGCCAAGTCCACCACTAAACCATGCCCCTCAACACCACATCTACATGGCTTTTAAGTACCTCCAGGGATGGTGACTCCATCACCATCTGTTCCAGGCCTGTTCCAATGCCAGACAATCTTTTTAGTGAAGACATTTTTGTTAATATCCAATCTGAACTTCTCCTGGCATAACTTTAGGCCACTTCCTCTTCTCCTATTTCTTGTTTCCTGGAGAAGACACCAACACTCATCTCTCTGCAACCCCCTTTCAGGTAGTTCTAGAGAGTGATAGGGTCTTCCCTCAGCCTTGTTTTCTTCAGCCTAAAGCACCCAAGTTCCCCCAGCTGCTCCTCACAGGACTCGTGCTCCAGATCCTTCACCAGCCTCTTACGCCTTTCTTTCAATGTTTTCCTGAAAGTATACTGCTAATATTGACAAAAAAATATAGTCAAATATATCCTAATTACACCTAGCTTCTCTTTAGTGCATTTTTTTCCCTCAAATCCTGCTGCAGACAGGCAAATGGTAACTGAGTTCAAACAGGAGATTTTGAATATAGATGAGTAACTATGCAGTGGCAAAATGAAAGCAAATTTAATTTCTGTCAGCTGCTTATTCTGAAATGACCTTTCTTCACATGACAGATTTGTCCTAGAAGTGGTGATAGGGCAGGCTGGTATTTTGGTGTTTGAACAAACCTTACAGGCTACACTCGTGTGTATGCGGGTGTGTGAGAGAGATTTCTGCAGTTTTACATCAAAGAATAAAAAATTGCACTACAAGCCAAATGGAAAAGACTATATTTCTTTTGGAGAGTGACACTTCATGTGGCATTAAATAAGGTTCTCTGTAGTGTGCCTGGTCAGGCACAGGTAACGTCCAGTAGCCTTCCAAAAAGAATTGCCATGTGGCATTGGCCAATGGGTGTTTTGTAAGATTTCCTCAGGAGGTGGGGCTGTCATCACCTGGGACACACAGGTAGGACTGGTTGTTGAGTCCGAACTCACTGGTGAAAGGAACGTGGACTAAAATGGGTTTTGTGCAATGATGTAGCTCCCCTGGGTGATGATGTATCAAGGTAAACACAAAGGGTGCCAATAGTAATGTCAGTTGTCATCTTAAACTGAAACTGCCCTCAGCCTGTGCATGCAATTCAGGTGTGGCAGGACAAAGGTCACAAACTGGCACTGTTAAATTTTCAGCTTGGCTTTGAGGACTCATTTTAAAGGTGTGCATGTGGGTAGGTGCGTTGCTGTGCTCTTGGAAGGTGTTTGTGCATTTCCAGTTTTGCCGTGCTTGTAGTTGGAATGTGAAGGCAGAAACAGGTGTCAGAAGATCTTTGAGATTGCAAAAGTTGGCCTAGAACACAAAATAGACACGTCAATAGGTAGATTGATAACAGAAAAAAATCTCATTTTTTCCAAGCTTGTAGTTTTAACAAGTTATAAAAAGGGTTAGTATTTAAGGTTGTTCACATCTTCCTGCACCTTCTTCTCTTTCTGTTTATGTCCATCCTGTGTAGACTCATTCTAAGTAACACTTTGTCCAGCAATTTCAACATGTCATTAAATTTACATTGACAGTACATGCACACAAGAACCTGGATAAATAATAAGAGTTCTGACAGACCCATGTGCATTTTAAGCCCTAGGTGATGCTGTGGTACTCCATTTCTCCTTGGAGGTTCAAGGTGCATATTGCATCAGTCTGTCAGAAGAAGAATGGTACAGAAATAGAAAAGCAGTTACAGTAACAGAGTTTTGTTGTTCCTTAGTTTGAAATTTCCTCAGCCTGCAAGCCCTGTAGGACTGGTAAACTTGCTGTGACTGTAGTGCTGATTGGGAGCCAACATGGTGGCAATGCTCAGGTGATGAAAAAGAATGTTTAGTGATTTATACCATGTGTAAATACTGTTGTGTTGTGCTATGCCCTCTCCCAAAACAAAGTCCATTCCAAAAGTGGATCTGTGCCCTTTTTCTCATAGAAATCACTAGAAAGCCTAAGTATTCTCTTCCACTGTTAAATTATGATGCCTAGGATGCACTAAAATGACGTTTTTATTTGAAAACTTAGTTTAATTTACCTTCTCTAGTGATGTGAAAGGCCCATTCCTCCATGTTGCCCATCTTGTACACCACTGAATGCATAGGAACTACACAGGGCTGAAACTACAGCATAATTCCTGGCTTTTTTACCTACACTTCTGCTGCAAAGGGCTCTTTTGGAGCATCATTGGCAGGTATTGGAGTTTTTGTGCCTCTCACCTGGCAGTGAGAGATATTGACACATCAGTTTGTCTTGTCCAGAAGTTGAAGGACTGCTTCTATTTTGTTGATTACTTGTTTACCTCCTATATTTTTCTACATATATCCTAGTGAATCTTACAATCTTTCATTTGCAGAGAATGGGACTGAGAGGAGTTTCTTCTGTGCATCCACCAGGCCACAGGGATGCTGTAGCAGCCCTGGGCATGTCCACACCTCCTGAGGGCCTGCAGTGCAGGGTCCTCTTGGCTAATGCTGGTCCATGCTGGCCCATCACAGCCCTGAGGAGTGTGGAGGCAGTGGCTCAGGGAGGAGCACAGCAGAGCTGCTCCCTGCCTCGTGCCAAACTTCACAGACACCCAGGGCTCTCTGCACCATTCACTTGATTGCTTTGGGGATTCATTCCTACCGAGACATGGCTGATGTCTCTTCAGTGGTGTGGGTGAGCATTCACCCTTGTGCCAGGGCCTGGCGTGCATGGGTGAGCTTGGACCCCCAGTGAACCCCCCACACAAGGAATGGTTTTCCTGTTTCTGCCCTGAAGTTCCCTTTGCCTTTGTAGACAGGGGAGTCATCTCAGACCGAAACCGTCTCTGAGGAGAACAAGAGCCTGATGTGGATCCTGCTGAAGCAGCTGCGGCCTGGCATGGACCTGTCACGGGTGGTGCTGCCCACCTTCATCCTGGAGCCACGCTCATTCCTTAACAAACTCTCCGACTACTACTACCATGCTGACCTGCTCTCCCAGTAAGCAGCACACAGGGTGGGCCTGGCCTGGGCATTTTTCCTATATTTGTGGAAATATCTCTTTGTGTGCCAGAAAGGCTCCCGAATAATACCGGGTCACTGGTTTCAACATAGATCAAGCCAGGCACCAGCTGCAGTGGCTTTTTACAGATAGACTGCTGCCAGGGAGGGGCAAGGAAGGAAAAGTTAAACTCCAGACACCTTTGCATGTGGACATGTTTGCCACTGTTGGCTAGAACTGATGGAAATACAGCCGATGCCTTCAAGTTTTGCACAACTGAGCTGTGCCACCTCCTGGTGTGCTCGTGTACATGGGAGAACAGGACAGAGAGCGACCAAAATCCTCAAGCGCTTCTGTTCCCCAAAGCAGTATGATTATGATGGTTAATAAACAAATAAGAAACATCTTTTAAAACCATTGAGGCAAGAGGCCTGCTAGGAGCAGCAGAGTAGAAAAGAGGAAATGTTATGCTTCCAGATAGGACCTGCCTTCTGAATGAGATATGCCTAGTGGATTGTAAAACCAGGATGTGCAATATTCTAATGGCAGCACTAGTTACTCATTTTTGTTCCACTTTCTCTGGGTAATTACAGAATCATGGTATTTTCAAGCCTTGTTTGTGATATTTGTACCATCTGAAGTTAAAGAAATAGTTCTCAGTGCTGAGATGTAAGAAGACTTCAAGAGGTTTGGAGGTTTTAATAAAAAAATGGTTAAATTTCTGGTTCAGGTGATCCTTCTAAATGAATTTTGCAATAATTTTCCCAAGTGGATTTTTAAATCTGACTAAATGGTTGGAAATACCAGGAATGCCTTTGGTTTCGTTTACTTCCTGCTTCATCTTTGAGCATTGTTCAGAGGTGCTGGCTGAGATGACTTTTTGAAGTCCCTTCCAACCTGAATTATTGTATGAAATCTCAAAGTACTGATAGAGTTCATGTAGCACATCATCTTTAACAATACTTTATGAAAGAGGGAAGCAAAGAAAAAGACAAAAAAAATATCTTTGATTTTGAGGGCATAGGTTTGCTTTTGACTCTGTTCTACTAGCTGTGACTCAGTGTTAGTGTGAGTGGCAATCCCACATTAATCTACTCCAATATCCAATCACAACTAATACACTCCAGAAATTTTATTCGTCTTTTTGCAGAAATGCGGACTAAGGGGTGCCACTTTTAAAGTTTGTTTTGTGTGACTTACGTTACTAGAAATACATATATTTCTTCTGGGAGACAACTTTTTCACTGGCAGCAGCACAGAAGTTATTTTCCTTTAGTTGTGGGGAAATAAATTGAAATTGATGTTATTATACTGGTAAGAAACTAATGTGATGTGTGACCAGCATGAAGAATGTTTTATGTTCTGTTCTGCAGGGCTGTCCTTGAAGATGATCCATACACCCGCATGAAGCAAGTCTTGAGGTGGTATCTGTCCGGCTTCTATAAGAAGCCAAAGGTAAAAAGAGGCATGAAACTGGGGTTGTAATGGGCATTGAAATCTTCTGCTGTCATTTTGTTTAATTTCTCTATTGCCTCTCCTTTGAGACTTTACCTCTGTTTTTGCTCAGAAGACTTTGACCATTACTTTTTAAACTGAGGTTGCATTTGGTTTCAAAGTAGACAATGAATGCAAAATAATGGCAATTAACCTCAGAGCCTTTGCACTGGACAGTTAGCAAGTAAAACTGATCATCAGCAAGTAACATGCCCTGGGATGCAAGGTTTTTCCCTTTGCTGAAAGCAAGTCTCCTTTCTCTTTTCAAGCCAATAAGTACCACTGTGCCATGTCTCCACATCAGTATGTCCTTGCTGTGTATAGTAGCAGCAATAACGAAGTTTTATCATCTTGTAAGGCTTTGATTGGGTGGCATTAAATATTAAATTGATGAGAATAGCAGATTAATCCATGGCTGGAATGAAAAGATTATATTAGATTAGATTGATATGTAACTAGTTCTTCAGTTTTTACTCTTGTGATTGACTTTGTTTAAACCATCAAAGAAAAAAGTTCTCCTATTTTTTTGTGGCCATCTGTAGCATTGGATTGCAAATCTTCATTTGTAGCAGGTTTTGATTACTTGGTTTTTCAGGGAATAAAAAAGCCATACAACCCTATTCTGGGAGAGACATTCCGCTGCTGTTGGTTTCACCCTCAGACGAACAGTCACACATTTTACATAGCAGAACAGGTAAGTTGATCTTTGGATGCTCAGGTGTTGCAAACACCAACCTGCTTGCACCTCCATGCATGGAAACACACTGCTCGTCTCACCCTGGGAGAGGAACCTGGAGCAGCACATGGGGTAAACTGGCTGCTGATCTTTTTTCTTTGCAGATTTACAGAAATTAGGTGAGGCTTGGTGGGCACTCAAAACTATAATAGCAGGTCTCACATATGTAATATCAGCTTCTTCAATAAAGATCTTTTCCATGGGATTCTGCCCTACTGTTTTCTTATTGTTAATAAAATGGGAGTTGTGTTGCCTCTGTCAAAAGGGGCATAAAACACACAACCAAATCCTTCCATCTTTTATTTCTAAACTTTCTATGATGATTTTAGGAGTAAATCGAGGGCTTATGTTTATGTCTTTGTGATTAAATGAAGGACAGAGCTCATAAGTTAAGTGGCCTGACAACGTGTAGTTAGAGATTTACAGTGTTAATAAAGGGATCTGAGAACTGTATGGTCTTTGGTAAAGAAACTCCCAGTTTAACATACATTTTTCCCCTATTTAATCAGATGATTTTAGCTTTGTTAAATTTTTTATTTCAACCACTGCATGCATTTCATGGAAGTTATTCAAATGCTGCACTGAAGTTCTGCACTGTTCATTTATTGTCTTGAAAACCTTGCACTCTATCTGTTGGCCTGAAAGTGATCTCACGTACACAAGCTTAAGGAAATACAGGTTGGGGGAGAAAGATTAGATGTATAATGCTCTCATACATAATGGTGTGATGTATTTTGTTCCCCCTTTAGTGTGCACTCACCTCTCTGCTTGGCCTGTGCAGACTGCTCTGTATGACCCCTGTCTGTTTTTATCCTAGGTGTCCCATCACCCACCAGTGTCAGCTTTTCACGTCAGCAATAGGAAGGATGGATTCTGCATTTCTGGCAGCATTCTAGCTAGGTCCAAGTTTTATGGTAAGGCATTAAGTCTAGGCCTCTCCCAGGTAACATTGTGGCATCAGTTTTGGTTTGTTTTTTCAATCATCCCTGAGTGTGTTGAGAGTTAAGAAAAAAGAAATGGTTGACAAATCTATCACTGGGATAGCCTGATTCCTTGTCTTGGCTCTCCCGGGTCTTTGCCATTTCCACCATTTCACACATTTCAGTGTGACACCACTCTGATATTAAAAAAAATAAAAAAATCAGATAGAAAGATTGATAGCTTTAAAATCTGTTTTTCAGAAGGCAAAGGCTCAGAATAATGTATGGGGTTGTCAGTATACTCTTGGTATGTACCGATGGATGAGTCATGGATGAGTCACATTACAGCTCTCCAGCACCAGCACCAAGACAGCAAACACAAAAGTGTCTGAGCAGATTGGAACCTTTATCTGGCTCCCAGACTCCTGAGGGTTGAACCCCAGAGCTTCAAAATGTCCTCCAGTCATTTAATATCAATGGAAACAGCACAACTCCGGGCTCTGAAACACTGTTGCTCTTTGAAATCAGTGTTTTGTTTCAAGAGACATTTTTTAATTACTATCTTCTGCTGAGTGTGTTTGCTGAAACACTTTTATGTAGCCTTTGCTGTCCTGGCAATTTCTTTTGTTATTTGGGATCATCCACAATCAGAAAAGTTTTGAGAACTGGAGGACCTGAGAAACTTCTAAGCTCCCACCAGCGACCTAATGTTATTAATCTACTGCTCTTTCTGCAGGAGGGGCTAAATGCCAGAGCAAATAAGAGCAGCAGAGTTTGTAAGAGCTGCCTCCCTTCAGCTGTGCATGATTTGCAGAGTCCTGAATTATGAGCATTTCATATATCTTCTTCCATTAGTAACCGAAATTTAAATGAAAATGCTTTTTCTAAAGTAAGAGGAGGGACAAACTATAACAATAATTTTTTAATGTGTATGTGTTTTAAATTCTAGGCAACTCACTTTCTGCGCTGTTGGATGGGAAAGCAAAGCTTATGTTTCTAAGCAGAGGGGAAGACTATGTAATCACTATGCCATACGCCCACTGTAAAGGTAAGGTATGACTCTTCAAATAGGAGGCAAACAGAGTAACAAAATGGTGTCTTACTGACTAACTTTGCACTGGCTCTTCCTCTCAAGTAGCTGACACCACAGGGCCTGGTACCTCCAGAGAGCTCCCAATGAGACATGGCACTCAGTAGGAGGCCTTCAGTAGTCTTCACAGAGCTCTTTCTGGTTTACCTGTGCACAGCCCAGGAGAAAGTTAGGCTCATCAGTGGGCCTAATTAGTTTTCAGACAGTGCAGAAATAGAAAAATACTGCATATATTCATTGCAGATGAGATGAAAAGAGCTACATTTCTGAGCTTCCTAGGATAAAAAGTTTTTATTATGTCAACACTAAAATTGCTTGATATATTTTCTGTCTCTTTGAGGATAAAGAAAATTCCTGACTTTTCTTGCCATTTCTTTGTTATTCTAATACTTATATTTCTCAGAGTATGAGCTACCTCAGTGAGGCTGGCACCTGCTGGCTGTGTGGCTTTGCTCTGTGGAGCCACTGTGTGCTGAAGCTGGGGCATGGCTGTTGATTCACTGCTCCTCAGGAAGCTCTCTCTGTATCATTTCCACCACAGAGTTAAAATCAGCTGTCAAATTAGTTTTGGGGATTGAGTATTTTTTAATTTGGTACACTGACTTCTAAGTTTATATTTAGAAGGGCCTGGGTACCTGAAAACAGCAACCTCATAATATCATGCCCTCTGTGAAGTATTCCTGTGCATAAATATTCTTACCAATTTTTCTTTTTCTGCAAAAGACCTCTTCAGCAAATAGTAAACATACATAAAAAGTTTCTACATGATCTGTAGTCTCCCAGACTCTGGTAAATCCTCTTACAGCTTCTCTCTTCTTCAAGCACCTGAGAGAACTGACTAGGTCTGTTTAAGCACTAGTATGAATGAGGTTGTTGGCTACAACTTTATTTTTCCTGTCCCACTTTCAGCTTGCCACAGGTGCACCCATGAGTCAAGCTGTTTCCTAACTGGTGTTATAAAGGGGGAATATGGACTCAGGGGGAGATTCTTCATGCTTACAGTAAACAGCCACTTCCTAGAAACCTCCAGTTCTGTATTTTCAAAACTTTAAGCCAAGTGGTGAATTTCACAGTGTGTCAGCAAGAACCAGGTTGACTTGAGAAAGCAGGTTGCTTCCACTAGGGCCTCTCTTAAGCCTCTTTTTTTCCTTTCAGGACTTTTATATGGTACCATGACAATGGAGCTTGGAGGGAAGGTTACCATTGACTGTGAGAAAACTAACCACAGGGCCGAACTGGAATTCAAGCTAAAGGTAAGATACATTGTGGCCCCATTTTGAGTGGGTCTCAGGCTTGTCCCTGTGCCCCAGGCAGGGTTTGACCATACACACCAGATCATTGCTGTACCAGCAATATATGTGAGCACCACAGCAGGGCCTGACTGGAGAGAAGGTGTCACCCTGCCACCATCAGTTTTTGCCTCGTCCAACCCAAATTGACCTCAGGAAGCCTTAGTTTTACTTGACTTTTTCACTGCAGCTGGCTACTGGCCAAATTTTGTTCTGAAACTGTAGCTTCTGTTTAGTCTGGGATAATTAGTTTTGCTTGCAAAATACAGTGAGTGTACAAAGAACTTGGAGACAAGTTAGGATGTGGATCTTTGGGGTAGCTCTCCAGCAGCCATCACATCTGTACTCTTATCTTACAGGCGTTATGGTGAGTTGCACCTTGTGTTTCTCAGGGCTACAGGATCTTGCCCTGATAGCAAGGTGAGAGCCAGTTGTCAGGCAGGTTATTCTGAGGGGCTGGCAAGTCTTGTATTCACTTGTTCATGTAGCTACTCCTTCCCCTGGAATGCCTGGTAATGCAAATTTATGGTATGCAGACAAAATGGAGACATATTTGAACATTCCTGTTATTACATAAGTTAAAATTTAGGAGGGAAGGTGATAACATGTAACTTTTTTGAGGCAATTAACTTGCTTTTTAAGGAGCATCCATTTCTCTTCTGCTCCAGCAAACAATTTCTTGCCTGAGCATGAAATGAAAGAACTGAGAGATTGCAGGACTTCAGAGTTGCAGCCTTAGCCAACATAAATGTGAGAGATCACTGGAGTTAGGGGAACCTTTTGCAAACTGTGAGTTGTTTGAGGGCAGTAATATTTTTCTATCTTTATTTGCCCTTACAAAGGGAGCTCTTTCCTCATTTACTTCCCTGACATTTGCACATACTTGTCTTTAGAGCCTGTTCTTCTCATAGGCCTGGTGTACTGTATTGAGGTCAGTGGGATATTTCCCTGACCTGGGAGTCATCTCAAACCTACAACTACTTTAGAGCCTAAAGTCCTTTTCTGGCTTGAAAACAGTATGATTTATCCAAACATGTCTCAGAAATGTCCCCATGATGTAATTACATGCTCTGCTTTAAGCATTTTCTAGCTTTCTCTTTCAATAGAACTGTGGGAAGTTGCAGGTAAACCCCTAAACTCTGTTTTTAATTTGGATATGTACCAGTTCTCTGCTGGGTTGCAGAGATTGATATTGACGCTTGAGATGCATGTGATTATTTTATCCATGGGTGTTGTGTGAAATTTGGGTTTATTTTCTTATTTAACACACACACACACAAGTTTATCTGCACAAATGTTGTCAGAAAATGCCTGCTAAAATGTCTGAAGAGATGTGTTCTGTGCATAGAAGAGCTGCTCACATTTTAACTGGAATTTCCTGTGTCTGGCATCCAGGAGATGGGTTGAATTTTTCATTGTTTTGGGATTTTTTTTCCTTGACTCTGGAAATACCTTTTTTCTTTGGTTTGTGGGGTTTTTTTGCTGCTGACCAGAGCTTCTTCACACTGGAGACTTGACACACATGAAGTCATCAGCAGTGCCACACTGCGTTGCTGTCCCATAAGCAGGAACAGTCGCCACAAGTGCTGCTCCTTTCCTTTGGACAAGGGTGCAAAGGCTGTGCTTCTGGACAGTGGGAAGGAGTTGTTCACATACACCTGTCCTGGTATCTGGCTGACAATAAATAAGTGTTTTTCCAATAGAGATGAGGCCTTGCACTCCTGAGAGTTAATGCGCCTCAAGGCTTATCTCCCTACCTGCAGCTACTGTGTTTGTGGAATTACAAACAAAAGGAAGGAGGAGGCACAATGTGAGACAGACAGAATCCATGTTAGATTTCATTCTGCATTTCCTCAGGAACAGTGGAAGTCAAGCAGTTGCACTTTCCTTCCCTCCTGTTGCACCTCTGTGTTTGGCTCCCTTCCAGTCCTCACCAGACTGACCACATTTGCTGTTTCTCTTCTCCCCTGACAGCCCTTCTTCGGTGGCAGCACGAGCATTAATCAAATCTCGGGGAAGATTAAATGTGGAGAAGAAGTGCTAGCGACTCTCACTGGACACTGGGTAACATTTGATAATCGATGTTGCTGACAGGTTAGGAGCCCATGGCTGCAGGGTTCCGGGAAGGGCTGGCAGCCCTTGGCAGGCTCCCTGCACTGGAATAGGTGCTGGGAGGGCTCTGTCCTGCCTCTTCTTGCCAGCCCCAGGGCATGCAGGTTAGCAGAGCCTGGGCCACACCTCTCTGGTACTTCTGGAGGTAATTCATGCTTCAGTAGTCCCATCCATCCGCAGTGGGAGCTGCACTTCCAGAGCCTGGGAAAGCTGGGAGCAACAAAGGGGGTTCTCCATCAAAGCCAATGGTTCTGCATTTAGGGTCTGAGGCTTAGGACAAGCACTGATGGCAGGAGATACAGTGTGTATTAGGTGTAATTGCAAAGAGCCTGAGGCTGCCTTTTGTCTGGTGTGCTCAGTACCTCCCCAGTTAGATCGGGATCAGGGAAGAGCTTAGAGGATTTTGAATTCATTATTTTCACAGCAAACCTTTTTGGTGGAACACAGTTACTACCCTGTTCATCAGCCAAAGGACAGACACCAATTCAGTGAGGGTGTTATCTCTGTAGCCAGCTCAGAACAGTCAGCAGAGCACCTGGCACCCTTGTTCACCCAGAAGTGATCCACTCAGAGCCAGCCTCAAGCCAAAATTCAACAACAATAAAGTTGCATAGTGAATGATGTAGTCTAATTTTGATTGGAACTCCTGTTACCTGAAACAAAAGCAGTGAACCTTGGCTTTGGGCTGGACATCTGGGTATTTCTTTGAGCAACATTTGGGCATCTACATCATCATTGTAGTTGGCCTATGTGCCCTTGCCAGTCTATAGAAATTACTGTTTCTGAGAAAAGATTTGTCTCATCTGAAGGAGGTATTTAAAGTAGGCCAGGTGAAATGTGCCTGGATAAAGCCCTTACTATAGTGAGATCCTAACCACGGTGTAGCCTTTGGTACTGGATTAGTTCTGTCAGGCGATCTGTCTTTGTACATAAAAAGCTAATGACCATTTTGAAATTGGGAGATTTACCCTTTCTAGGCATGTACAATGGATTTGCTCCATTCTGAGCTCCTTTTCTTGCAGGATGAGCCCTGTCAGTGGTGAGTTGTGCTGGACTGTGGAGTAGCTTGTCTGCGCTGGGTCCTGACAACACCACCCATGAAATCCTGTCATTCAGGGGCTCTGCTGAGCCGTGTAGTTGTGTGCTGCTCAGTGCCCAACCTTCTGCTTATACACTCCTCCCCTGATCTTTATCCTGGTAGCTTGTAGTGCACAAAACTGTAGTGATGTATGAAAGAAGTTAAATGGCTCTGTAAGCTGCTGCTTTCAGCTGTGTGCTGTGAATAGAGGGGCTGCCTTGCAGTGGAGTAGGGACAGTGTTGCTTCTCCTCCCTCACCACTGGGAGTACTGGCCTGCTCTCCTGGCTTTTCTCTGACACCATCCAGTTTCCTGACAGAAATCCTTGTATCTGAATAGTAAATTGTCTGCCTCAGGACCTGAAAACCTACCTGTATAAAGAAGGGAAGTGAATCCGAATGCTTCTCAGCCCTAAGGTCACAGCAGCTGAGTGCTTGTATTTATGCTTGTTAGAGATGCGTGTAGTGGTGCTTGATAATTCCAGCCTACCTCATCCTATCCACACTGGGGGTCTCTTGGAGATCTGGGATCAGTCCTGGAACTAGCATATTGGAATATGGGAGAGGAAGTCCTGAGGGAGACTTTGGAAAAGGTAGCCGGGGATCGTGTTTATATGTGCTGGGTGGTAGGTGAGAGAACAGTGGTGAAAGAAGAAAATCTTAGGGCTTCTGTGGGCAGTGAGGTCTGGGGACAAGACTTAATAGAAGGAACCAGGTCCCTTTCCACTCTGATTAATGATAAACGTAGCCACTGTTTCTGGCAACGCCTTGCCTCATTCATTTCAGAAACCTTCAGGAAATGTTCAGTGAGATTTTATTGGCAAGAGGAGGAAAGCCTCCTAACCAACAGGTATCCCTTATCATCATCCA
The DNA here is from genome assembly GCF_001522545.3 of Parus major. Lineage (NCBI taxonomy): Eukaryota > Metazoa > Chordata > Aves > Passeriformes > Paridae > Parus > Parus major. The sequence continues at coordinate 14,342,833 of NC_031774.1, forward strand.
GGAGCAGCTTTGATTGTCGGGACTAATTTCTACCTTAGTTTTCTGATTGTCATTAATTGACTTAGTTTTCCTTTTCAGGATGGAGAAGTGCATATGAATGAGCTGAAAAATGGGAACACAGAAATGTTCTGGAACCCGACCAGTGAAGTGCGGAGGCAGAGACTGAAGCGCCACATTGTGCTGTTTGAGGAGCAGATGGACTTTGAGTCAGAGAGGTGGGGAGCTTAGGGAACATCTCACTGCTGCTTCTCTCCTGGGAGCAGGGTTCTGATCAGCAGGGCTCCTCCAGTTCCTCAGCATGGTCCTGGAAAGACAGTGACCTGCTTTGTCGGCACATATTACCCAGCCATTTACCTGTTTCTTTCCAGACTATTAACTCTGGAGGATTTCTATGAATTACAGCTCTGAAATAGACCTGGGCTGAGAAATAGTGGAGGCTACATTTTATCTGCTTAAAATAGCAATCCCACCTGGACTCCAGAGATCTCTGTAACTGCTGGAACATTTTATGAAAGGGCAGGATGTCATCCTGAGGTTGGATATCTTGTTAAGAAGAGTTATTTCAACCACAAGCTCTTAAAGTAGATGTAGGAATTGTGGAAAGTACTGGCATCCGCAGAGCAGTACTTTGAACCACATGACAGGATTTTATGAATGAATGTAATTAGGCAGATGTTTTACCTTGCCTCAGATGAGTCAACCTAATCTCAGATGAGATCTCCAATGCAGTCTGCACCAGGCTTTGTAGGGTGATCTAGGTTACCTAAAAATGTAGTTCTGGCACTTAACTCAGTGTTGTGGTTTGACCCTGGCCAGATGCCAAGTACCCACGAAAGTCGCTCACTCACTCTCCTCTGCAGCTGGACAGAGGAGAGAAAATTTAATGAAGGGTTCATGAGTTGAGATAAGGACTGTGAGAAAATATTCATCAGTTACCATTGAGGGCAAAACAGGCTCAACAGTAAAATAAATTTATTGTTAAAAAAATCAGACCAGGATAATGAGAAGTAAACTAAGCCCCTAAAACCACCTTCCCTCTACCCCTCCTTCCTTCACAGCTTTACCTCCTCCCCCAGTGGCACAAAGATACAGGAGGGTCAGGGTTTTAGTCAGTTTATCACTCATCTCTTCTCCTGCTGCTCAGGGAGAGGCAGGGAGAGGTGTCCTTCACTGCTGCACGGTGGAATCCCTCCCACAGAAGACAGTTCTCCATTAACTTCTCCAACATGGCTTCATCTCATGAGCAGCAGCTCTCTGCAAACTGCTGCAATGTGAGTCCATCCCACAGGCAGCAGACCTCTCCAAACTGCTGCAGCATTGGTCCATGGGCCTCCCCCAGGGTCACAGCTTCCACTTAGGCATCCACTGGCTCTGGTGTGGATCTCCTCCATGATCCACCCACAGGTGGATCTCTGCATCCCTGTGGATCTCCAAGGGCTGCAGGGCAACAGCCACTTCACCATGGTCCTCATGAGCTGCAGTGGAATCTGGGCTCTGGCACCTGGAGCACTCCTCCCCCTTCTGCACTGCTCTTGGTATCTGCAGGGCTGTTCCTCTCACATGTTCTCACCCCACTCTTCTCTGGCCACAATTAAAACTGTGCCACAACCTTTCTTTTGATTTCCTCCCCAGTACGTTATCACAGAGGTGTTACTGCTGTCCCAGCACTGGCCAGCAGCATGTCCATATTTGGAGCCATCAGGACTCTGCCAGATGTTGTGGAAATGATGGCATCAGAAGCTTCTGGAGCTTTTCACAGAAGCCACCTCTTTTGGAACCCTCTTGCCAAAAACCAGGCCATGCAAACTCAATATACTTAGCAAGTGGCAGGAATGAATAATGCACAACTTGTTGAGCAAGAGTATTATGTGTTGAGAAAGTTATGTGGAGCTGGCTGTCTTTAAAGAAATTAGTTGTGCTTCCTCTCCACTACAGTCAGCTAGCACCAGCCAGCATTCCAGCCAGCACATGATGTTGCTGCCTGGCTCTGCATTACACTGTCCACTTCTCTGTGGACATCTGATTTTGGTGTTGCATCACATCATCCTAAAAAGATTACCCTTTTTATAGGTAAAGAAAGGAATTGCATGAAAATAAAAAAACATGAAGATTAAGTTTGGACAGCAGTAGGCATTAAGGGCAATAATGTCTGTATTTGTAACTTACAGGGCAGATTTGTTAACTCTGCAGAGCAGGGAAGACTGCAGTAAATTTATTTCTTAATCTTCAGAAGAATATTATTTTAGAGAATCTTGTTCTTGTGGGCAAAGAATCTCCAGTTCTCTGTTTACCAGAGTTTATGACTGACTCCCTTTGCTACGTCAGAGATTAATAATGATACATGCACATAAGGGAAGGAGGCAAAAAGGGAAGTTACAGAGATCCCTAACAGACATTCCACCAGGCTCCTTAGTATGCTGACAGTTGCATGAATAAATTGCCTTCTAAACCAGGTTATATTCTACCTAAATTGCTTAGTCTTCTCTGCAGTGCTGAAAATAGCCTATTTTCACAGTTGTTGGAGAATGTCTGAAGCTCATACTGTCATGCAGCTCACTGTGGAGGGTCTCACTGTCTGACACATGCAGCTCTTGATGGAATAATTTGCCCTTGTCAAACAATTTTGTGCTGTCCCTCTAAGGTTCATAGAGTTAGAGGATTCACTCTTTACACCACTGCATTCCTTAGGACAGGCTTTACACCACCCAACATTTTCTCCAGCTGTTATTTCAGTCCTCCAATCTCCATTACTGAGTTTCCTTCCTTTGTTTCTGGGAGAAAAGATTCATACTCAGAAATGGGGAAATGACTTGTTAAAAATGAAAGGAAGGCATTGCTCTGTGTTCAGTCGATCAAAGAGGCTGCATTTTTGGAAGTGCTGTGTTAATGTATATTGCTAGAAATATAATGAAAGCTCCAGGATCACTTTTAAATTAAGGGCTTCACAGCAAGTTCCAAATTAAATGCAATAATGAATTCATCTTCTAAATGGCAGACTGGTGTTTTGTGGAGCTGGGAATACTGGAACAGCCTGGATGTCCTGTGCACATTCTAAGCACTAAAGCACCATGTTTAGGGAGGGCCAGCTGCTGTCTCAGAAGTATTTCCAATCTGAAATGAAGATTAAAATGCTCTGATTAGAGGAATTGTGGAGATGCTGATCACAGCTTGGCTATAATTAAAAAAAATACTGATTTTCCTCTGGTAGAAGGCAGATCCTCTTTCCAGGGAAGATGCTCAATGAGAACAGCTCTTATGACAGATCATGTATGCTTTGGCAGCTGCAAACAAGTGTTGGTGCTTGCAGCTTGTAAGCACGAGGACATGCTTTTTGCTTATGGATTGAATCAGATTCCCACAGATCTGATTATAAATCAGATAGGAGGTGCATGTGCAGCTGCAAGATGTGCTCATAAATTCATTTTCCAGTGCTTCTAAACTTTAAATATAAATCCATTGTTTTGGGGATGACATTGACATAAAGGCTTCTAAACAGAATTGCCTGAAAGGATGAGGAACAGAACAGATTCTCCATCAATCACTTCTAAGGAGGCTGTGGATCCCAGTGAGTTGAACACAACTTCCTTATGACTCAGCAATGAAAAATTTAATAATTGTTGTAGGTGATGTTATCTAAGAGAAAGTTCCTTCAGCAGTCGCTCATACAGCATTCAGTGTTGCTGTTCTCAATTCCTTTAACTTACAAGCTAAAACAGAGGCTGAGCAATCCTTGTACTGTTCCACTGGAGTATGAATAGACCTGACAAGTTTCTGCTCTAAAGTTCCAGCTGGCAAAATACATTGTTGGTTCTAAGGTGGTTTAACTTCCTTCCCTGATTATTCCTAGGCTTTGGCAGCATGTTACCAGTGCAATAAATAAGGGTGATCAACACAAGGCGACGCAGGAAAAGTTTGTGCTGGAAGAGGAGCAGAGGAACGCCGCCCGGGAGCGCAGGGAAAGCGGCACGGAATGGAAACCGCTGCTGTTCCAGCACGATGCTGGGACCAATGAATGGCGCTACAAATACGAGGAGTGAGTGCTGGGCTTGGGGCTCCCAACACATCTCACTGCCTGAGTTCCTAGGGATGCAGCAGGGTTACAGACCTGTAACTGGAGGCCTGTCATTCCCAAAACTATGTCCAGAGCTTGCCCTTTCTGATCTCCATGTCATCACTTGAATACATATTCATGATACTAATTGGGAATAGCTGGAAATGAGGGCTTGGAAATGGAAAATCCACTATGCCATTGATATAAATTCCTGTTGCTATAATCAAGTGCAGAATCATTTAGCAGAGATTTTTCTGCACTGTTCAGAGCAGTTTACTGTGCTCTCCTCCCCTGGGCAAGAAGGGCAAAGCCTCTAGAGACTGAACCCCCTCACCTATTTCAAGGAACTGTGAATATGCAGGGAGCTATCAATTAGTCCTGTCACTGCATCTGGGAAGTCTGGCTACTGTCAGGGATGATTGCCTGCCCTGATGCATGTGGAATTAGTGTATTGGGCTTAACACACCTAATGTGGGATTCTTGCTTTTCTGATGAATTTTTTTCATTTGGTCTCAAAAGTCTAAGACCTTGGGATCCTTTGAACGACATTGCTCAATTTGAGAAAGATGGAATACTTCAGACAATGGAAAGACACTTATCCACAAGGATGTCAAACCACAAAGCAACATGCATAAACAATCAAATCACACGGCACAAGGTAAAAAGCCTGTTTTGGGGACTGTAATACTTCATGATTATTTAGACACACAGCCCTTTTTCTACAGCATTTTCATGTAAGCACAGCATAGGCTGAAAGTTTTGTCTTGGGTAAATACAGCTTGTGAGCATAGACCTGCAGTATTATATCATCATTAGCTCCAAAGAATTGTAATTACTGATTGACTCATTCTATCAATTTTGGCATTTTTCTTCCACCCAGTGTTAGTGACAGTGACTCTTACTGAATTTTTGCGCGTGACTGAGTTGAACTTCACTGTTCAGTGTTTCCAAAGCAGAAAACTTCCCATAGGTTTTGGAGTGCACAACTCAGATCCCCTGACTTCAGTTTCAACCTTTGCCATCAGCCTTTATCACTCCCACTCTCTCAGATAAGACAAGAAACATCTTTCCATCCTTTCCCTTAAACAGAGATTATACTCCCCTATTTCAGTGCTTTTATCTCTGGAGTAATACATGTCATTCATAACACACTTTGCAAATGTAGAGCTGCTAAACTAGAGAAGTATAACCCATATTACACTGAAAAACTTGTATCCTATTATGTACATAGACTTTTCTTTTATAATACTCCACATCTGAATGTCTCTGATGTAGTGGGGAAGTTGAGGTTCATTGCTTTTCAGATCCTGTAGTGAGAAGTTTGAATCAATGTATTTGGTTTACTCCTCTGAGAGAGAGGGAGAAACTTGCCAAAATGCATCAAGGAACTAGGCATAAAAATTCTGAAATGTTTAGATCCTTCATGCACCTTCTGAAAAATCTTTGCTGGGGAATTTGATTCAAATTTTTTCTTCTTTTCCAACTTTCTCTTATGTACCTCACTGAGTTGGGTACACAACTCAGCAAAGGAACTGTAAGATTCATCCATAGTATGTGTCAGTTAAAGCTACAAGAAGAATAATTTGGATAGATGTCTTAAGAAAGTTGTCATTTGGGGAAATGCTTCTGTATGAGTCGTGTGTATAATTTCCTTAAGTAGCTGCCAGAGTCCAGCTATTAGGAATTGCTGAGGAAGCAATCAAACTTCAAATCTCACACATATTTCCCAGCACCCCAAATTGTTTAAAGCAAACACACACATCTTCAGTGTGATAGAGACTGTCATTTCTAATCTCTGTTTTATCCAGAGGTCTGCCAAGGACTGCCGGCGCCGCAAAACCAGTGATCAGCCGTCCAACCACAGCCAGAACACAGAGAGCAGCTGTTCAACGCCAGAGTCAGTGCAGGAGCTCTCAGATGATGATGGCAAGTATTTGGGTGCCGCTGGGTTAGGCTTTAATGTTATTCCCTTGGTACTTCAACTCTTGAGCCAGCCCTGGGACATTTCCTGGCCTAGTTAATACCATGGGCTAACAGCCCACAGGCAGCACAGAGAATGTTCTGCTTTTCTGTTCTCTGTATGTGCTATTTCTCTTTCTGCTTTACAACAAGGACTTCCCAACTCCTGGAAAAATTGGAAAAAAACACTGTCATTCCAATCAACAAATAGGAAATGGGCTGTGTTTCTCTCTCTTTTCTCTGCCTTTGTTGGAGATGACCTTGAATGTGTGTGAGAAAGGGCAGGTGTGAGTGCTTCTTTCTCCTCCCCTCAGCTGGGGAGCGTTATTTCCTTAGAGCTGACCAAGAAACACCCTGAGCCAGAGTCACAGAGAGGCCAGTTACAGTGGCCTGGGTCTTTTGGGTGAAAGATTATGTTTCCTGTTTCCTTTTCCCCATGTTTCCTTCTGAAAGTGTCCCCCCTGGTAGTGACAATTAGATCACAGCCACCCACTTGCTGTGTTGTGTTTCATCACTACCACCAGAATGGTGATGCAAAACATAATTGTCCTTCAATACTTTGCCACAGGGTTTGAAAGCCTGTGCACTCAGTGTGGGAAAGAAATGAATCACCTGAAGGAAATTCACTCAGCTGTCTTATCCCTACAGAAAGCCCAACAGGACATACACAGGTAACCATTTTCTGACATGAATCAATGATTTTAATGGGCTAAAGATAACTTGTGTATTTAATTCCTTACTATGGTCTTTGGAATGTCTCTGTGAGCTGCAGGAGTGCAGTACAAGTTGTTGTAGGTAAAGTAACCAGTTAACACACCAGAAATACAAACCCACACTCTGCTTGAAAGAGTGAGGAGGAAATCTCTTCCTCTTAACACTGCCTTTGTAGGCAAAAAGCATCACCTCAGCATGTTCCACAGCTCAAGGTCCTGAAAAGGGCTGATCCACACCCTGGCTGAAATAAATCTCTGCCAGGCAAGAATGTGTGAGGTGTCTCTTCTTGTTGATCATGTTGGGAATTTCCTGTTTGCTATGGAGATGCAGGGATGTGGCCCAAAAAACTGGGCTCCATGATGAAAATCACTAAACTCCAGTTTTCGTACAAATGGCTGGTTGCCATCTGAGGGAAGCAGTAACCACACCTGCTGCTGACAGAGGGCTTTGCCCTTCAGACTTTTGTGGGGAGGTATGAGCTGCTACTTCTGATCCAGGGAGCCCTGATCCTCTCTGGGTGAGGAGTGTTATCCAGCCCTCCCAAGGCTTCAGTGAGGTGGAATCACATGAGGCCTACCATTTCTGGATGCCAGAGTCACTGGTGATATGGTTTTAGCATCCCTGCAGCTCCTGGGGGTGTCCAGGACAGGCCTTGCATTTGGGAAGGTTAGGGAGTAGGTTAAACTCACAGGGTTATGAGTGGGTGCTGGATGAAGAGATTCCTTGTGGTTTGTGCCCTTCCCATGCCAACCAGCTGCAGCCAGAAGCATTGATCTTCCTGTTAAAAAGAGGGAGGTAAAATCTGTGGAGGCATACTGCTCTGCCCCTGAGGGTGTCAACAAATTACAGGGATCCCTCCTGGTGTGGAAATTCTGGGTATATGGCACACATGTGTCAAGGCACACCTCTCTCCAACACAAATAATCATATTGCTTTCTTTTGCAGAAACCTCAGTGCTCTGAACAAAAAGTCCTTCCACAGGAAGGCCTCTTCTGAAAGCTTCCTCCTGGACTCTCGCTGTTGGTTTCTCCTTTGCATCTTTCTTACGTGTCAACTCTTCATTAATTACGTCTTCAAATAAAATCACTACGTTTGGCAGCAATAATGATCACTGGCTGCAGGAGGGGGCCACTCACGCAAGGAGCCCAGCGAGGCACCAAAGCACTTTAGAACCAACATGGCAGAGGTGGAAGGAAGTGGAAAAACGAGGTTAAAAAGGGACCTAGGAACCTGCAAAACTTTGTTCCTGCAGATTACGTAATTTTTGCCTTTTTCATGTACATCTTCAAGGACCTCTTAACCTGTATGGGCCTTAATGCTGAAGCCAAATGTAGCTTTAATTGTGCAATTTGTTTTCTATGTTTTGTCATTTTCTGATGCAATTAATAATTACCCAGCAGTATTGGTAACCCCAAAATGGTAATCACCTCAACATTTTGGAAAAGCCACGGTGGCCTGGGTTATAGCTCCAGGAGTGAGGGAGAGCAGCTGAGGAGCTGTAAAGAACTGATGTCCAGTGCCTGTCCGGCTGCCTTTAATTACAGGAGGGAGAACACTTGGTCCAAAAAATCCAGCCCCAGGATATTAAGTCATGATCTGTTTAGTCAGCCCACGCAGAATGGGACCTCAGGATGTGTTTTATTTTCCATTCCACAGAAACTGTAAATATACACAATTTCCTAGAGCCATTCTTCTTTAGGAAATGGGAAGCATCCAGTGAAAGCTCCTCGCCTGGTTACGGAGCTGACTGGTGTCCTGGGTCTAGCCCATCGAGTGTGATGCTAGACACGCACGCCTGTTTGTAAAACATGGTCACTTACTATTATTGTTATTATTTGCTATATGGCTGTTTTATAATACCACACACTAGCATTGTAGAGAGAAATCCACTGCCCCAGCATAGGTGAGAAGGATGGGAGCGATGTAGGTGTACATGTGTTCAGTCTTAGGCACATTTATAGTCAAAGGTCAGGAAAGGGAGAGTTTTGCTACTGCATTGTTCAACCCTGTTAATAGTCTTCCTATTTTACACCATTTTTTAAAGATTTGCAATATTTTCTGTAGACTGCAGACAATACTAAGCCTTTCTTTTCTGGCCTGAAGTAGTTCCAAGTGGTAAGTTCTGCTATATATACAGCCTTAAAATACTTAGTGGTGGTGCCATTCTGGGCTATCTTTCAATGTAAATGTTTCCAAATTTTTAAGTACATTCCTCGTCATATTCCCCAGTTAGGGGAAACCTGTTTGTGCTTGATATGTTGAAATAAAACTACACACAACTTTCAGTGGCAGTCTATCTGACAAATTATTTTGGGGTTTGTGTTTGATGCTTGTATTTTACAAGTAAATCACTTTTTAGAGGAAAATCAACAGGAAATTGCCTCCAAGAATGTCAGACCTAGGTCACAGGTTAGAACAGCAAGAGCAGTTTTATACCCCTCTGGCTGAAATTGTCAGAAATTGTCTGAAATTGTCTTCTAATTGTAGCAACTTCCACAGAAAGAGAAATGGTTCCTTTGATTTTCACTGTTGTACATGGAAATGTACAAACTTGTCTTGAACTTAGAAAACCTTTATATCAAAGACTTGAGGATAGTGAGCAGATTGTTCAACAGAGAGAACTTCAGCTCTCTGATATGAACAGGCAGGGTAAGAGCCAGCATCTGGAAGTTGACATTCAGAAAACTTACCACAAATAGTAATGGGTGGGAGTGGCTTTGTTATTGGCAAAAGTCTCCAGAAAACCAAAATATTCTTCACCCTTGAGGAAACATCCTTGAAGAATATCAACATTACTGATCCAGATTAGGTGCCTTTTTGAAGGATATCATCCTAGTCCTTACTCTTTCTTACATCCAGACTTACTCTTTCTGAGGAAGTCTGACCTGTGCTACACGGTGTAAAACTCAGTGAGGGGGAGTTGCCTCTGCCTGCCAGAAGTATGTGGCTTCAAAGTGCTCCTGGTTGGGATACATCCAAGTGTTAGGATGTAAAACTGTATGAACATATCCACTGTGGAAACATATCTCCTTTGAATACTTCAGCAAATCAGCACATCTCTGGCCTGCCAGCACAGCCTTCCTCATCACACTCATCCTGCTTTGGGACATGTATTTGAATTATGGAGAGGAGCCTCTCCACTTCTGTAGGGCTATTTTACATGCCTTGGGTACATCTGTAACCTGGCTTTGGGAAATGGGTACCAAACAACAACAGAAGAAAACTCAAACAACCCAAGCTCCCCTGAACCAAAGAGAAGCAGGGCTGAGCAGGAAGGCTTCAGTTGTTCTCAGTGTGAGTGCTGGAAATTGTTTGGATTATTTCAGTTTTACCAAGCTACGGAGCCACAGGAATTTTCACTAGGACTTGCAGCTGATAAAATAAAGTTACATAAGAGCAGCAGTTCAGTGAGAGAAAGTAGCAACATTCACAAACTAATTAAGTATCAGCAGAGGAAGAGTTTCCAACATTTAGGGCTGCTGCCACAGAGGTTAAACAATAATCCAAAAAGGAACAGCCTATGAATCCTTGTGCCATTAATTTTAATCCAATTTCAGCATCTGGAGGTGAACATTCCTACATGCCAGATACACGCACATAGGAAATGAAAAGTATTCTTGTGGAAAATCATGGCCAGAAACGTTGTTTCTCTAGGAGGAATAACCGCTGAGGAGAAACGTGGGAACCCTTTCAAGGCTTTAGAACACCCAGTTACATGCACTTCGTTTGCTCAGTGTTGGAAAAATTCTCCTTACAGCCTTTCACTCTGCTTTTTGTGAACAGGGTGAGCAGCCCTCCAGCGCCTGAGGTTTAGGGGAAACAAATGAGGCTGTTTTCTGAGGCGGGTTTTGTGCATCCCAGAGTGGGACGGGAGGGCGGGGGGGGGCCCGCCTCCCGTGCGCACAGCCCCTCCCGCGGGGATAAAAGCTTCGGCTCAGCTGAGGCTGCCAAAGCGATGGGCGCCGTCATGGGAGCCGGGCGGGCGGTGGGACTGCTGCTGCTGCCGCTGCCGGTGAGTGCCGGGTGGGACTCTGCCAGGGGCCGCTCTCTGCCCTACGGGCTCGTCCTCCTCCTGCCCGCCGCCCAGACAGAGCCCAAATCCCGTATTTTGAGGGGAAAAAAGTCTTGCTCTAGCGTGAAGGAGCCTTGTGGGTTTTTCTATCCTTTTCTTCTTTAAGAGACTTTAGTAACTTTCCCGAACTTTTTGTTCGTGTTTGGTGTCTCGGGGAATTTCCTGCGGCAGCGCCGCTGCTGTGAACCCAGAGCCCTCAGGGAATGGCAGCAGGTAGCGGGCCTCCATGTCCCTCCCTAATGCACTCACTGTCACCCTTCCTTTTCTCCTCTGGAAAAAAAAAAAAAATTACAAGCAAGAGGTGAGTTCTTTAATGGTCCTTGTGCTTTTTAACTGTGAAATTAGAAGTTTTCTCGGCTCCCCACAGTTACGAGGAAGACATTGAGTCTACCGAAGAGAGAGTTGAAAAAGCGGGATCCTCTTGGTTTTAGCTTAGAAGTTACCCGCTGTTGGCAATTAGTGACGGGGAGCTCGGCGGCCCCCTCTTCCCCTCCTGCTTTTGTTCTAGAGGTTTCTTTCGTGTGTCTCGTGAGGGATGTGACTCAGGTGTACCAGCACCAAGCTTGCGCTCTTTAGAGGCACCTGTTGCTGGCACAGGAGCTCTGCTGAGGAGTGCATGGCTTGCATGATTCTTCCTCCCAAAAAGAGAAAAAAGAAAAGAAAAAAATCATACCCAGTGCTCCCCCGCATTGTTAATGACACAACTTTTCTCTAGGCTCAGATTGGAGGTGTGAGACGTCTTGGATGAGAGGGCATTTCCTCAAGTTTGCATGAGCAAGACTAGCACTGATTCCAATGAATTAAAAAGATGGGGAAAGGAACAAATGCACAACGCAGAAACCTTGGAGTCTGAAGTTCAAGTGCAGTGAGCTAGTGGAGAGAAAATTGAAGTTTATATGGAGGCAGGAATGTTTAGCAATTGTTGCCTGAAACCCATTAGCCACTGCATGGTGCTGCCTTAACCCCAGCTTTGTGTTGGCAATTACTGCTGACAACTAAGTGAGCAGCACTTAGCAGAAATTAGTTTGGGTTTCCTCTGTGGCTTCCCATAAACTTCTGAATGTGTTTCCAAGTCTTTACAAGTTAATCCCCAAGATAGTTATCGTGTTCCTGGGAGGATGAATCACTCTAGCTGCCTGTTTGCTATAGGTTATGCTACTGACGATGCCTGGAGCCCAAGCGAACTGTGGGGAGACAGAGTACTCCCATCAAGGTCTCTGCTGTGTATTTTGTGAAGCAGGTAAGACTTTGCGCAGTTCCAGCTGATAGCTCTTGTTTCTTAGATTGCATCTAGTGGAAGTCTAAGCCTGGTTGAAGCTGTGATGACTTCTCAGTGCTCTAAAGGCTGGGCTCTATTTTCAAGTGAGAGCCCCTTAATGCAACAGCTGATGACTGGGAGAGGTGCTTTGGCATCAAGCCAGGAAGCCTCTGCTTGTGTTTGCGGTAATTTAGTTAATACAAAGGATGGCGTTGAGGGGAATTCTGATATTTCTGTGTCCATAGGCAAAACTTCAGTATGGTTTTGCTCTCTCCTCCTTGCACAATGCATGCAGATTTAACAAGTTTTGTACCAAGACAAAACCTCTTCTTAGTATCAGAAACTTACTGGTGCTTTTAGGTGGGAGAAAAAAAGTTTATTGAAAGCAATTCTCCCTGAGCTTGCCCCATTCCTTCAGCAGTGGTGTGTCTACATGGCTCCCTGAGCTGCTGCAATTGTCTCATCCTTGGAAATGTGCCTCCTGACTCTCCTGTACTGCTCGATTTGTGTGCATGCAAGGAAGGGTTGAATTTGTGTTGTAATATCCTGGCTTAGTATTTTGTCAAAAGATTCCCTGAGACTGCTGCTGCTGCTGCCAGTTCTCTTCTTCCACAGGTACTTTTGTTGCTGATCACTGCAATGCTTCACATTTAAGAGGAAAATGTGACCCTTGCAAAGAAGGAAAAGACTTTACTCCCCATGCAAACAGCTTGGAGGAATGCTTGCCTTGCAGACAGTGCAAAGAGGGTACCAAACATTATGAAACCTTAACCATTTTCCCTTTTTTGATATGGAAAAACCTGGTCTTCATTGAGCATATTGAACTTAAAAGTAAATTGCCTTTATGGCCTGAGTATAATTTTTGCTCTCGCTAATTTATATTTTCTTTTTAGATCAGATAACACTGAGATCCTGTACTCTGACACAGAATGCTGAATGCCAGTGCAAACAAGGGTATTTCTGTGCTGATGAGGGCTGTGAAAGATGTCAGAGAAACAGTGAAATGTAAGTTTGAGAATAAGTACTATTTTCCTTCTAGGAAATGTTAGAGCTCTGGTCCAATCTGTGCCAATAGCTAACACATGTCATCAGGCTGTAATTAATTGCCCTGAAGCCAATGGCATTATTCATGCATTTACATTTTGAATGTCAAAACCTGTGATGCTGAGACCTAGAAAGATGTTGATTTGTGTGTCATTGTGCTTGTTGCTTATGGCTGTAAACTTGGATTTTTCATGTATTCAGGTTGGTATTTCCCCAGAAACACACTTGAATGAACTTTCTGGCACCCAGCTCAAAATCTCAGGATGTTAGAACTAAACTAGCTGTACACGAATAATACCTGTACTCGGTGGTTTTTCTTATCTCCCTCCACTTAGAAGCTAACACACATTAATTTTACCTGCTTTGCTTTTATTTTATCTTGTAGTCTTATCTTGGATTGTTTAAAAGTGCACTTCTATCAAAGTTTATGCATGTTCCATTCATGGTTCTAAGCTCTATCTGAAAAATAATCAGGCCTGGACAGAGCTATGTATTGCTCTGGAAGTGTTGGTACAGTTTTGTGTTATCATCCATTTCAGGCATCCGGATGGGAAAGAGGTTGTGCCGAATTCCACTGATGCTACAGACCCAAGCTTGCCCAATCAAGGTGTAGTATACAAATCCCACTCAGCTTGGTTTTTGGGTCTGTGGCTTCAAGCTAATAACACTAGAGCTGTCTGTAAAACAGTGGTTTCAACTACTGTGTCATATTTAACAGCAGCTGCATTTCAGTCTGGGAGTTACTTGCTAGAGATAAGTTCTCAAAGGGATTGAAAGGATAGACTATCTTGTGTTTCACTTGGTGAAAAGCTACCTGTATTGCCTGGTTCTTCAAGCTGCAAGGGTGACACACTTGAAAGTCATGGATAGTGCAAGTATGTTTACTGTGCCTGGAGTAGCTTCTTCTGCCAGGAACACACACTGTCCATGCTACAGCACCCGAAGCTTGCTATCACCTTTTGCATACTTGTTTCCCCTTAAGTGTCTCTCCAGAAAACCCTGTAGGAGTTGTATTGCATTTCTCTGCAAGTCCCTGTTGCCTTTGGGAGCATGTGTGCATGATGCACAGTGCAAACAAGTACTCAAATGTTCAGGGCAGCTGAGAATCCCAGTGCCTTTTCCAGGACAAGCTATCTGGGTTGTTGTATTAGTTCTGGGCTTACGTTTTTTTTCTCTAGGACAGCAAGGAATAACTTTTTGGAGGAGTGTTTCAGTACTAATTTTTTTTTTCTTACTTTGCAGGGCAAGGAGCTCTTGTTTGGGTTATTCTGGTGTTTCTGTTTGGTTTGGTTCTGCTAATTGCTGTTATTATAAAGCTGAAGTGTAATAAAGGTAACTACTTGCTTATTATCCATGAAATTTGCTTTCCAGGGTTAGGCAAAGTGAGCACTAGGGGCTATCCCTGGTTCTTGTGTTGCCTTTCAGGGGACCTGTTTAAGCTTTTTTTTTAGTTCATTTAGCGTGTGATTGAAATTAGCAAGTCCTGTGAAATGAAGAATTTAATTTGGTAAATAAAATGCATGATTCATAATCCTTAACTATGAACTTTCTTATCTTGCTGACAGATGCCTCTGCTTCAAAGCAAGATTGTCGTAAGGTCCTTATAAAGGACTTCTCCAATCTGCTTGCCTTGTATTGGCAAAGAGGAAAAACCTGTGTGTGGATTCAGATGCATGGGGCGAAAAGTAGCAACTAATTAGATCACTAATTACTTTCACTGTGTTTGGCTGTGGAGATTTTTTTTTCTACAAATTGGTACCCTTTAGTCACTTGAACATCTTAAGTGAATGTTAGGCTGATAAGTCCTGTATGAATTTATTTTTTAGCGGAAACTGAGCTGTTTTCCTTGGAAACTTCTATTTCCACTATTGTATATTAAAGTATTTTTGCTACTAGTTTGTTTAAAATAATATTGAAAATTATTCTGAATTTTAAATGCTAAGTTTGTTCAAATCATGTCTTACTGATTGTACTGCAGTAAAGATTTCTGCCTTTTCTTCTGTATTTCAATAGCCTATGAAAATGCTGAGAAACAAAAGCTGGCATAGAGGAGGTTGCAAGACTGGCTTAAAAGCCAAACTACATCTTGTGGTCTGCATTTTACTAGACAGGACTCTTCTCTGTATTAAGGCACAGTGTTGTGCTGTTGGTGGAAGATAAGGGTGAAATGTATGACAGGTCAAAGAAACTAAATGGCTTTTAAAAGATCTGGCTGTGTTACAAAATTTTCTATTGCATATAAATCTTGTGTGAATTCAGCCATGTTTAAGTTGCTGCAATTCTTGTAAGTTTCTTAAACACTGATTTTGGTTTTCAGCTGCCTCAACTGGTGAAGATGCAGAGGGAGGTCTGGTAAGTATGTGATGAATCAAGTGTTTCATCTCAGTCTAATTGTTCACAGCCTCATTGTACCTTGAAACATAGCCCTCAATGTTTGTTTCGTTGTAGATATCTGGTAGGATGTGTTCCTGTGATGCAATAAGTCGTGATTCATACAAGATCAGATATTAATTCACAAGTGCCTGATGTATTCAGTAACTGCATGTGTCTGCTGCAGTTGGCCTTGTCAATACTTGGAAACATTTCAGAGCCTGTGACAAGGATGCTTTGGAAGTGGGGGAAAAAAACTTGGACTAGCTGCAAGTTTTTGCTTCAGACTGTCTCCAAGTGATACTTTGATCTATTTAATTTCTTCTTTGCTGCTTCAGACGTGTATTCCACAACTGATGGCAGCTATTGTTTACCTGTATGGTGGTATTCGAGTTCTCATTGCATTGTTGACTTTAAATTATTTGTTCACAAGACTTAACCATTCCTAATCCAGTAGTAATTGAGTCTACCTGCCTTTGGGCTCATGACATAAGCTCCAGACCAGGACCTGACAGTCTGAATTCTTGGTTGTAAGCAGTCCCAAAAGAGGAGGGGTTCTGGGCTGAGAGCATACCAGTCCCAAAGTACATCCCTACAAAAGGCTTATCCAGCTGAGAATGGCTACTGTCATATGTTCCAACTTGAAACTTGATACACCCTGGTATCCTGTAGTCAAACACTATTTCAGAACCCTACTGTTTGAGTCTGAAAAAACCTATTGCTAGTCTAGAATTCTGCAAGATAGAAATACAAAACCGGAAAAAGTAAATATAAGCTGTCTTTAGCTTCTCTAGTTAGAAGCTACATCCCTACCAGCACCACAAGGCAAAAATTAACTCAAGTCTTAGTTTCACACAACAAATGTTAGTCTTGAGGAGCTAGGGACAATATCTAGGCTGTTCTCACAGTGTGCATGCAGCACTTCTTTCTCCCTGGAGCTTCTCTTGTCCCTCACCAATGCATTGCCCACCCAGTGTGTGCATTCTTTTCTAATGTAATTAATTAGATATTTTGAGTAATTAAATGCTCAAATTATTTATGTCAAAAATACTCAAAGACTGAAGAAACAGAATTTAAAGAGCTGTTCAAAGACTCACCCTAAACTCTGTTCTTTTTCTTTCTTAAGGTCCATAAGTGGCTCAAATATGTGAAACATCCCACATTTTTTGTTGGGTTGAGTCTCCTCTCACGCCCTGGCCAGATTTGCAGCACTTCATCCATTTGTAGAAGCTGATGAAGAAACATGAAAAAAAAAACTGGTCAAAATGCTGTAGCATAGGAATAGGCAAATATAATATTTCTTTAATTTGAATAAAATGGTTGTAGAATGATGCAGTTACAAACTGGTGCATGGTGCCACTTGTCTCTCATGTAAGAGGTGTCACAGGCAGATGCAAAGTCTGCACTTGGAGTGCTCATGGTGCTGTAAGAGCTTATTTGCTAAGCAGAGTTACACTGATGCAGTCCTGAGACCGAGTATTTTGGCACCTACACACTTTCCCTTCCAAACAACCAGTGAATTCATACTGCTCCAATGCCCCAACAACTGCTGATACTTGAATAGCTGATGCTGGATTTTGAAACAAAAGTGACAGTTGTGCTGTGCTCTTTCAGTCATGTGGATTCCTGTTTAAGAATTATCCTATATAAAAAGATTGTCTTCAATGTGTTTATACTCTTAAATATAAAGTGTTTTCACTGAGAATGATGTACAACTGCATGTGTGATATGTGGGGTGGTTCCCCCTCACATCTTTGCCTATGCATGTTGACCACATTGTGGTCTCACCTGTGGGTCACTGACCCTGTGCAAGCAGCAAGAACTCTGGCTTATACTCACAAGGACACCGCACCTTAATAAACACAAGTCTTGGGCAGAACAGTTACTCCTTATCCTCATTTTCTACATCTAACAAACTATTCCTAAAGCTTGCCAGCTTTAGCACTACCTGTCATGCTGGACATGCTTCTCTGCTTTGTGCTTGTATTGTTCATGCTGAGCAGCTGGTGCTGTGCTCCCTGGCTATGCTTGTTTAATGAATTGACAATGCAAGAAAGGAAGGGAGGAGCCTTTCTTGCTGGCTTCCCCTCACAAAAGCTATGCAATGGACACAGGTGCTCACTGGCTTCTTTCAACTGATTATAGTTTGTGAATCTGTTAGGAAAGCTAATCCAGCCACAGCCAGCCCAAAGTAGTGCACTTCCACGGAGCTGACAGTTCTGAGCATCAGTCTTGACACAGCAATAGGCTTGAGGTCCCTGGTGCTGTTAAAGCAGCTCAGGTGCAGCAAGGCAATTTAATTCCCTCCTGTTCTAGGAGGGGTGCCTACCTTCTGTACCTAGAGAGGAAAAAGCAGCAATCTACATTAAGAACATCAGGAAAAGTTTCCTGTGGTGGTTGTGGAGGTAACTTGTAAGCCTTACCCTGCATGTATTTCAGTGCATTCAGAACAGCGAGGGAGGTGGAGAGTCAGGCTCTGAAACCTTTTGAAGTCTAATTCTGTAAAGGCTGTAACTTTGCCAAATTTTCAGCTGTCCTTTTGTTTCCCTGATACCTGGTGACTTCAAGTATCTCCTTTTCTTCCCACAGAAGAAAATAGCAGAAAATAGTGTGGTTTCTGAGCTGGGCACTATCCTGTGTAGGAACTGGAAGTGTCGTATGGCAGTGTGGTTGAGGAGGATTGCTAAGTCCTCACTGGCAGGAAAACCTGTCCAGAATTCTGCTTTTCAGCAGAATGCCCTATCTAATGTTCCAAGTGGAACTCCAGCAAATTGTAAGATAAGTGTATGCATGTGAAATTATCATTGCATTTTCTCTAATACAGGTGTCCCTTTAGCTGAGCTCTTAACTAGTCCTAGAGCTTTCAGGCAAAACAATAGAGGAAACTTTGCCTTAAAGATGTAATAGGAAGTATGGGAAGTGATAGCTTGGGGGAAAAAAAAACTTTAATTCCCCATTTAATTTACTCTGCCTCATTCATCTCCCCAGCAGAAGCTACTCTTTTGCTATAGCAGAGAATGTTGCCTTGGAGCTAAGTAGCATCTTTGTTTCACCCTGCAATTTTCTGTACTCCAGTACTTTTCTGCTCTTAAATCTGCTCCCCTTCCCCTTTTTGCTGTGTGTGCTGTAAAAACAAGCTGTCAAGTAGGTAGAAAAATAATAGTGAGTGAAGCACCCTGATTTGTTGGAGTAATTGTTCAACTTTGTATTACAGGTACAAGAATTAAATGAGATAATTGTTAAAGATCTCTCTCAAAGTGGTAAGTAATAAATTGCCAGTACTTGGAATTTGGTTTTTTTCCTCTTGACTTTAGTCTACTTAAGGAGTAGTATAAAGAGGCTAATGATTATTGGTTAGAGCTATAAGGCTTCCAGTTTATTGTAAAATTTGCTGAAACATGATTATTGCTGCATTTGTAATCCCTGTGGTGAACTCTTCTACTTTGGAGCATGACTTTTCTGCATGGGAGTATAGTGCAGTCATGATTTTAAGAATAAGAATGGTACAAATTTTTGAAAAATGTTTTAAAATGAGTCTGCATTGCAGCAGTGTACTCTCTTTTACTCAGTAAGGTGTAAGTCAGAGTGAGAGATCTCTCTGTCAAATGTCCCCTCACCTGGAAGAATACATCAAACCTCCATACATCCACCTGTACCCAGCAAATTGTGCTGGATGTCCAAGCAATGAGTTTTGCTTGTGGTGGTCTTGGTGTGGCAAACCTATGACAGCAGCCTAGTGAAGTGGTTAAAGCTTCCTCTTCAGTAGCCCTGCCAAGGGAACATGCCAGCCAGCGAAGCCTTCCTCAAAACCACCTTTACTGGGTGGTGTCCTGCCTTAGGAGACCACTTATGAGATGTGCACTTCAGCTACTTTCAAGATCACTTAGCAGAAAACCTGTTTGTCCTGGTGCTTCTTAGGTGCCAAACCCTGCTGCTGCTGCTGCTATCTGGTTGGTGCAGGTATTGGCTGAAAATTAAAGGGAAAGTATGTATGGGAGCTATAGGAAAAAAAAACAAACCCTGTGTTTTAAATTCCAGTGATGGATGATGTGTGCTGTGTGTTTCCTCTTGCAGAGCTGAGCAAGACCTTTGATGTCTTTATAAAGGAAGTACCACCACAACAGTGGAAGCAGCTTATGAAAACACAGCTACAGGAAAATGATATTGATAAAATTATTTCTAAATTTCCTAATAATAGAGATGAAAATCCTGTAAGATGCTTCTCGGGAAAATAATGTGTATTATTAATTTACTGGATGCATTGAGGCACTGGATGCATCAATAATGAGGCTTATTACAACAAATCTAACACCTTAAAAAGTAATAACCTTTTAAGCAAACTAGAAGCTGAAGATTAATGTCTAGGAGGAACTGCAAAAATGTTCCTGGGTACATACGTGTATCTTTAGACTTCTTTAAATGAGGGTGTCAGAAACTGCTAGTAGAAATGGAGTTGATACCCTCCTTATCTCATGCAGAGACCTGGAAGGTGTGAAATGGCTCTGTTGTTTTCATGTTTTACATGACCTTCCTACCTTTGAGTTGTAAAATATGAAACTCAGGTGCTGGATGCCTACTTGGGAACCAAGAGCTCCGGCATCCCTTAGTGTGTGGCCATGCTGGGCTGTCCCAACCTGGGTGGCGGGGACCAAAGTCCGCTGCTGTTTTTGAGAGTACTGTGATGCTTTTATTTCCGAAAAGCTTTTGTTCTGTATCGGACTGCTTAGCACAGTTATGTTTGAAGCACAGCAATAAAAGCCTGGCTGAGACGGAACCTGGCTCTGGGATTTTGTCCTGGCGGCGGCGCCTCTGTCCTCGGAGCTATTTAAGGAAAGGCGGGCGGCGGCAGTCGGAGCCGGGGCTTGGTTGGCACGGCGCTATTGGGTCTCGGGATGGCAGCGGTGCCCTAGCCGGTCATTTCACAGCCGGGCAGCGCCGTGTGGGGCCGTGCCGGGCGGGGCTGGGCCGTGTGGGGCCGGGCAATATGGGGCCGGGCCGTGTGGGGCCGGGCTGTGAGGCGCTGCCCGTTGCCCGGGTGACGCGGCCCGTCGGAAGTAGCGTAGGGCGGGCGGGGCGAGGCTTCCGGACGCGCTGTTGCATCAGCTCGGGAGCGAGGGCAGGCGGAGGCAGCAGTAGCACCGGGATGGCAGCAGCCGCCAGCGCCGAGCACGGTAGGTGGGCGAGCGGCTCCGCGGGCCCCCGGCGGGGCCGGCCCGAATGGCGGCCGGGGTTGTCACGGCTCGGCGGGGTCCGGGGTCGCGGCCCCGCCGCTGTCACGGCGGTGGCGGCGGGGTCGCGTCCTCTGGGCTCCGCTGGCGTGGGACGCGCCCGGGGCGCCCCGCTGCCGCAGCTGGGTCCCGCGGCATGAAGCTCGCCTCATGCCTCGCCGCGGGTGCACGGGTAATGTTGACATTCAGCGACCTGTGGAGAAAATTCGGCGCTGCTCGTCAGCCACGTCTGGGAACAGCTGTCCCCCAGCTCGCTGGCTGCGCTCGGTCCGTGCGCTGTTCGGCGCGCCGTCCGTGCTTTTTACCTCTCTCTGTGTCTCCCGTGCTTGTCTTTCCCAAGCCATCAGTATTCTCCCCTGAACTCACGCCTGAACTTTTGGACTTTTACGGACGTTTTTTCTGGTCGTGTTTTAATGATTGGTTGTACTTTTCGCTTCCATATGGAAGGAGGGCTAGGGTAGTACTGTAATTTCTGGCACTTCTGTAGCAAGTGGAAACTTGGAATACCAGTCATGCAAGTATGAAATACCATTATGGTATGTAAAAGGTTGGAAATTTCTGTCATTCCAGTTAAGGATCTGTAAATACAAATATTTTTTCCCCTTTTTTCTTTGTTACTGAAAGTTACTTTGCTCTTTATTCATCGTGTGTAATGTGGTGAATAAATTCCCACTAAAAGTGAAACATTCTTTGTTGTCAAGGGATTGGGTTTTTCAGAAGTCTTTTCAGTATCTTGTGGGGAAAAAAACCCAAGAAAGGCTCAATTCAGGCACAGTTTGAGAAACACTTTAGCCACTGTTTTGTTAGGGTGGGTTTTTTTTTACTGAAACTGCAATTGTTATATTTAGTTTCGATTCAGGAAAAGTGGAAGTGAAACTTTCAGGACTCAAGTGATTAGGATTGACAAATTCTTCCTTGGTGTGGGATACTCCAGTCTTAAAAACCCCAGCTCATCTAAAAGCCTCTTGCTCGTTATGTGTGAGTCTTGATAAATCCCTTGTTTTTCTGTCTCTGTGTATGCTGTGTCTGGCATTAGCTGGAATCACTGCATTGGTTTGGTTCTTGTGAAATGTTAATGGAAAAGGAGAATTTATCTTGGCTGAGCAGATGGTTGGAATTCTTTTCAAAGGTACCAGAGTGGCTGGGCAGAATGATAAATAGGCAGTTTGGAGCCGTATTAATAATGTTATATTTGTCTTTTGTGGGTTGTCTTAAATTTGTGAGAGCCAAGTTGGATGAGAAATTACATTTAAAAACATTCAGAAATGGGTAAGATTTCTTTTTGGAGAATGCCTACAGAATTTCCAGAATATTTACACTGCCATCTAATTATGACTGACAGAGTTAGCAGGTTCAGGGAAGCCCAGGAAACATAATTTTACCCTGAAGCAAAGAAACTCCCTGTTTTTGTGTCAGCTAGCTTACTGCCTACTTTATGGCTTTCCTGTATTTACTTTGCTGTCTGCACCTTCAAGGAACAGAGGTTTTAATTTTCAAGTTAATAAAAGTGAAAATTTTCAATGAAATTTGATATTGTGGGGGTTATGTGTCTTGATTAAACCTCAAAAGTTACTTCATGAGCAAATAAAGTGTAGAAGCTGTCCTGTGCCTTTGAATCTGTGTGTTGCTGCAGTCTCTCAGACAAATTACCACTGTCCTTTAATAGTCTCTGAAGCACTCCATGTATGGAAAGAAGAATGTGTGATGATTATATCACCCAAAGAGATTGTTGGGAGAGTGAGAACTGTATTAATTGATGTCTGCAGTGGAATTTTTTTGAAACAACGTTTTACTGTTACATTGTTAACATTAATTCTTGTGATTTTTCAAGGTTATTTTGCTATCTCTCCAATACTTGTGCTCAGTGCTTGTTTCCTCTTGTGTGATACAATATCTATGGATCATTCTGTTCATATGAGCAAAAATTCAGTGTTATGCAACAGCTCTGTAGTACTCCTGTGTTTCTGCTGTCAAGGAGACACTTCCTGATGCAATTGAGTAGTAACAACTGTCATTTTTCTATTTTGGGGATGGAAAAAAATTGCAGTTAGAGAGAAGGGCAATTCCTCAGCCTGTTTTCCTAAAGCAGCAAGGAAAGTGGGTCAGATGTACATATATCTATTGGCCCTTCTCCCTCAATAGTTTTTGAATCCGTTGATTGGTAGTAATTAATCAATTAATTTGACAGTAGGCAGCTGCCTCTTGCACACCATTGGCAGACTGAGCAAAGATGGGCTGGAGCTGTGCAGGATGATGGGGATACTGAAGTGTGTGGGAAAATAGCATGTAGCAGTGCTTAGGAGGTACCAGGAAATATTTCAGTGGGAGTGTTTAATAAATTGAAGGAATTGCAGGACAGGGGGAACTGAGGATGCAGAATGGAAATCACAGAAAACCAGATTCTGTAGATTTACTGTTCTTCTTTTAGTCGTGATATCAATTAAACCGGAACAGAATTTTGTGTAGACAGCTGTCACTGATTCCTTTTGTTTGAAAAAAGTGATCCACTGCTACACTGCCTTCCAAGACAGTGTTACCATAGTCATTAACTTAGCACAGCCTGTGAAACTGATGTGGAACACTGGGAATGGGAAAGGGAACCTGCCAAACATTTTAATTTCAAGTACTAATGTCAGTGCCAAGATTGCTCAAAAAATTTTTGGTTGTTAAGCTTATCAGTGCTGAGCTGGTACTGACATTCACAGGCAGTGTTTGCCACCTCTCCTTGCCAAAATTTGCTTGTATGAGTGCTGTCATATTGTTGTATTGGTGCGTAAGTTTGGGCAACTTCCCTTTTAGATTGGTTTACAGATGTGGTTGGAAAACACTTATATTGTTTCAGATACACTGACTTGCTTCCCATTAGCAGCCTGATGTGTGAATAATGGTCATAATAACCATAATAATACTTTGCAAATTGAGGGTTGCTTTTCCTTGAAAAAGATCTTTTCTTTGAGATACAGTTTCATTTCTGCCCAGATCATTCTTTTAATACCTTTATTTATTTTTTTTTTTGCCTTCACCCACATATGTTTCATGTATACAAAATTTACCTTCAAGGGAGACTTGCGTCTTAGGTTTCCACTGTTAATGAACATAACTGTTTCAAACTATTTCATGTGTATAAACGTGTGAAGTTCTGTGCTGATAAACATCAGTAAATATTTAGGAGCAGGAAAAGATTATAGTAAAATGAACTGAGTGAGCCAAAGCTGAGTCCCATTCAGGATTGTAAGGCAATCCTATAAGGTCGAACCATTATTTCCTTACTAGTCCTTACTAGTACTGAGCAATTCAATGGAAAGGCCTTGAGAAGGATTTATATTTAGATAGATCTGTCTTCTTTTGCTCACAGATTTTAAATATCTTCAGTGAATTTTGATTTTTAAATTTTTTGGTTTAATCATTGACCTTTTTTATTAGTTCTCCCAACGTGTCACTACATCTCATTTATACCCCAAAGAGTTGAATACAAACATGCTTGATATCTAGCTGCCACTTCCCTGTTATCCTGAGTTGCTGTTGGATATTTTAATAATTGATTTCCATATAGAAAATGGTTCATAAAGTTTTATCTGATGATATTTGGAAAAACTTTCATTGTGCCATCCCTCACATCCACTCCTAGCCATCACTTTCCCATCTCCTTTCATTCCTGCCTTGCCAAGAGTTGTGTTCTGTGAGCACCTCCATGCTTTGGGAACTCTGTGCTGCAGATATTCCTGGCAGTGGGAGAAGTGACACTTCTGGCTGTGGTCTCTGTTGGGGTTTGGGAGCAGGGACAGGTGCTCTCCTGCTGCCTCTCTCACTTTACTGCACGTGACCTTGGCTTAAATTACCTCACTGGCTGACTACCTAGACAGAATATTGCCTTCATGTTTGTGCAGTTCTTTGAGCACGAACAGAGCTACAAACATTGAATCATTGTAGGAGAATGTAAATGTTGGGTTTGCCAAATGGCAGTGCTAGCCCAGTGCCATAACATCAGTGTTTTGTACCCACTGGCTTGCACAGGGCTTGCTTTTCCAGTGAGCATTCCCACCAACTCACAGAACTTTCCTCTATGTCCCTGAGTTTGTCAAGATGGGACATAACTGAACCTGCTTTGCCTATACACCAAAGAAATCATGGAGTTAAAAAATTGTGAGAGAGGGGCACGATCTGATATCCTTTCTGTTCATTTGTGTAGATTTTATCCATTTTAAATGTTATTCATGTGCCCAGGGAGAGAAAGGGGCATGGGAGAAGTATGGGAATGTACAGCAGCAGCTGAAGTTTGAATTTCTAGAGCAAGTAGGAGGAGCTGAGCATCACACTGGGAGCCTGCATGCAGGCAACATCCCTGCAAAGATGTAACTACATGCTCAAGTTCAGTAGACATATTTTCAGCCTTTCCACAGTGCATAAAATGAATCATATTCATACATTGGCAGGATGAGTGCTTTAGCAGCATGGAAAAGAGTGACTGATTAGGTTTGCTCTGTGAAGGATTTTCTCCAATTTTGATAGATTATATTCTTAATGGAAAAGACCTGTGTTCTTGTCCTTATTACTCTTTGAAAGATGTCTTCAAAAAGTTATGGCAGCATGAACATATCTTGTTAACAGGAAATACATAGTAATTTGGTAGCTTGTATTAAATCTAATTTTCTCAAATTTCTTACTAGTTGCCAGAGCTAATTTACAGGGGGAGATGTATATTGTAAGGATATATTTTGGTCATGGAATCTCCTACTTTTAATGCTGACCAAATGTCCTGTGCCTCTCTTTACAGCTTCCAGCTACAGTTTTATTCTGAGCATTAGTGAAGAGGAAGCCAGGGTGAAGGCTCTGAACGAGTACCTGAGCACTCGTAGTTATATCCAGGGGTTCACATTTTCACATGCAGATGTGGAGGTGTTCAGAAAGTTTTCGGGGCCACCTGTGGACCAGTATATCCATGTTGTCCGGTGGTACAGACACATAGAAGCAATCTATGATGGCAGCAGTGAAAAAAATGAGCCTTGTAAACTTCAAACAAGTGAGTAATATGAAACTGGTGGGCAGGTTATAGACTAGCTGACATTGTATTGGTTGTTATTGCTGAGAATTCCAAGAAGTTCCCTTTCATGCTCTCTTGCACTTTACAGTATCAATTTGTATTCAAAGTCATAACATTCTTCTTGCATACAGTTACTGTGTAATTGATAGATCCTGACCTATTCGGATGTAAAAGTTATCAATTTTTTTAAAATGTTAAAATTCCTCAGTGTACAGAATTTGATTATGTGTATTTTTTTTAAAAAAAGCTGTCTATCTTCTGCTATGTAAAAGAATGTGTGGGTTTGGGCTTTTTCCTGGAAATACCAAGATTTTCCCAGTCTTGCTTTTTTTCCTTGCAAGGTTAACCAAATAGTTGTTGTATAATATACAAATCCACAATAAAATAAACTGAATACTTCCTCTTATGATTGCTATTAATACTGAACTTCATAAAGAATGTCTGGGGTTCTTTTTTAAGCCTGGTAATTTAGGTTTGCTGATGATTTGAGGAAGTATTAACTGGTTAATCTAGGTCATTGTGTAAGCATGGGCAGGCATTTTTGGGAGCTGCATCACTCTCCTGAGTTCTTTCCCAATGATCTAGTCTAATTTAATTGCTTTATAGTGAGATTCTTGCTCAGGGAGTCATGAAGTAATGAAAAATAACAATGCAGAGCTGTTGTGTCGTGCTTGCAATACCTACAAATGTATGCATGTCTGTCATTCTTTCTGATGGTTGTTAACTATTATTACTCCAATGCCATCTTCTCACAACCTCTCACCATTTGTCTTCTCAATTCCTAACAGACCAGCAGTTAAAATCAGACTGCTGTGAGTAAATTCTCTGTGTGTTGTGTGTGCCTGCAAGTGTTTGTGCTGGTTATTATTTGCTTCCAGCAGAGAAGGGATCTCAGCTGCACCCCTGGCTCTGATAGCGGATTTATCCACTAACTGCAGATTGTCTGTAGACTTCAGTGGATCAGGGTGGAGCAGTAAGAGAAAAGGTTTCCATTTTCCTGATCATGAAATCTTTACTCTCTTACATCTCTCCTTCTGTTAAGTTAAATCTCTCTTTCTGAAGGGTTATATCTTCACTGGTGCATGTATTTCAGAAGTCCTGGAATGGTGTTCTGCAGTGTTCACCATGAAAATAACCCACAAATCTGCCATACTTCTTAGACCTTGAATACACTTCATAGTTCTTTTTTTGCTGTACCAGAAAACTCTGTGATGGATTGGAGTGAGTGAACTTCGGTTCAACCAGGGGACAGTCTGTAGGCTGGCAGAGGTGTGTTTGACCACACTCACCAATATTTTGCTAGCCTTCTACTTTGCCCTTGGTGTCTGTGTAGTGGATAAAATGTGACACCTAACTTGCAAGCCGAGAAATACGGGGTGCGGTATCTGGGTTTTTCCTTATGTTCATGTGGTTGTAACTGAAGAAAGCTTTACAGATTTATCTTTTATTAGACTAAGCCACACAGGCTTCTTTCCCTGAGGGAAGCATTAGCCACAATTAAGCATGCCAGAGTAATCTTTGTAAATCAAAGAGTAAACAAATCCATACCTTGGTGTATGACCCATGTTATGGAGAGACTGCTCTTGAACTTGAGGTGTTCTGTTCAGGAGTACCTCATGCAGTGAAATGTTTAGCATGGATACGTGTTTCCATGGATTCCTAGTGTGAAAATTAAATTGAGTCTCTTTGTGAGGCACAGTACTACACCTAACCTATTTTTTTCTTATTTGGGCAGTTACTCAAAAAAACAAGATGAAGAGATAAGGAAGAAATAAACATTCTTTATACCATGAATGTTTATGTTACTTGAAGGTTTTCAGCCAAAATATGCATATGAAGATATTGAGGGAAACAGGGTTAATGAAGAGCACTCTGAGACACAGGACCAGAAAGGCAATTTTGTTGTCTAAACAAATAGTTTGTATAGTATTTTAATTTCAGTTAAAATGCATACCATGAGAATTCCTAAAGATAGTGCTGTGTCTATTAAGCTGGCAAATTTGACGTATTTCTTAATTTCTTGGTTTGCTTTCATTCCTAGTTAATGTCATAATTGGTTTAACATCATTACAGCTGTAAGCAGCGTAGTAAGCAGCAAACTGCAACTCTTTGACAAATCACATGCTCATACTTCTCTTTGGAAAAACCCCATGAGTTTAACAGTTACGTTTCTTATAAATTTAAGAGAAAACAAATGCAAGAATATTGTTACTAATACTACCTAGGGGTTCATCTACTCTCTTTAATGGCAAAATGTAGCCTCTTGCTGAACTGGAGCATATTTGTGGTAAATGAGTGTGTTCAGAAATGCCTTGTGTACATAGCAACAATGCATGATAAAAACTTGAGGTTCTTTCTAAGCCTTTCTGTCAGCTCTCCCTCTCACCCTGAGTGCACATACTCTGTCAATATTGGCTCTAGAGACCACCTCTGGACTCTGGAGATATTTTGAAAATTCTGTGTGAGATCTGTGATATGCCATCACAGTAGAATCAATGGTGTTGCATATAGCCCAGAACTGCCAAAACTTCATTAATGATTCATTGAATTTCATAACTCATGGTAACAGTTTACCTGAATTGCATGCTTTTACATTGTACCCTCTTCCTCAGTGCTTAGATCAAAAAGCTAATAGGAATGGCAAGTTAGAGTGTAGAAAATAAACTAGATTGAAACAATTTACTTTGGTTTTGGTGGCTTTATAGGAGGCTCTAACAGAAGCATTACTAGGATTGAACCTGCTTTCTCCATTTAGATGTGGGGTTTTTTCTTTTGAAATGCGATAAGGAGAAAATGTTATATTGTAAATCTGCTTGTGGAAAGTGTCTTTTTCGTTTTCTTTAAACTATCTTTTCTCCTAGGTAAAGGCAAACGTGTGCAGCCCCCCTGGTCTCCCCCTGAAGGCACAAAACATTCCAGGCTCTGCCTCTACAACAGCCTGACTCGCAGTAAGGTGAGTAAATGAAGGGAAAGTGGGGATTTCCCAAAAAACATAAATAGAACAGTCATCAAATCCTTGTTTCTGAAGTGTTTGCCCTGTCAGTAGTCAGGTCTCTGGGTTGTGTTTGGTGGAATGTTAACAAGCACGGGCCAGGAATTCTGTGCCAGTCAACTGCATTTGCTGGGCAAGTTTAATACTATATACACTCCAAGTGTGTGTCTCTGTGCATATTGCATAATATTCAGTTGCCAGTTTCAGGTTGTCATGCATTCTAGCCAGGCATTCAACTGTAATACATGTAAGTGTAGGCAGTGTGAGCAGAATAAAATCACAGTTTCTTTATTCAGATTTTGTCTGTTAAAAAATGTCTCAACAATTATATAGTTGTAATATAAAAATTGTAAAACTTTTTGTGGTCTTGTTTGAAAGTCCTTTGGCAAAGAGGAAGTATTAAGACTCTTAATTTTACATGGGATGTAGTATTCAAGTATCTGTGTACTGATTATAGGGTGTAACCTTTTTCAGCGCAAAAAAAAGCTTTTGCAAACAGTTTGAATAGTGCCCTGCTTAGTCCAAGTTGTTGTAACCCGGTATCTTGATTTATGAGAATGCACAGAACATAGGCAGCCACACCCCATTATATCTCTTACATGATAAAGCTAGTGGTGATCTTTACTTATGGTAGAGTTGGGAATGGAATAACTATTTATTTTTTGCAATTATGGTCCATGTTTTCATGTTCTAATCTCCAAATGGGGTGTTACTGGCCTGAGGTCATGTGTTTAATTTCTTCTGACCATTGTATCTTGCCTTTCAATTAAGGAAGTGTTTCAGCCTCAGAATGGAAAAAAGGTCTTGTGGTATTGCTGCGGTCCAACAGTTTATGATGCTTCTCACATGGGACATGCCAGGTATTGCATTCCTTACTTTGATATAGGTGATAACAGTGCCTAGTGGAAGCAAAAGATAATTAGAAGGTGGCATTATTGAGATGAGTGTATTACTAGAAAATGGTCTCTTTCGACTCAATGCTTGCAATTTAAGATTAAAACCACTTTATAATGTTTTATCATTGTAGGGTTAAAAACTTAAAAAAAGATGGAGGAAAAGTAAAACTGCTGCACAGCTATTGATTGAGGTTAAAATGGTTTGTGCACAGAACAGATACAAGTGTTTACTAAAAGCATCCCTGTATCTTTTTGGTTTTAGGTCCTACATCTCATTTGATATCCTGAGAAGAATCTTGAGGGATTATTTTAAATATGATGTTTTCTATTGTATGAATATTACAGATATTGATGATAAGGTAAGGGTTTCGTTTTTTTAAATTGCAATCTAAAATGCTCAACTTTTAGAATAGAAGTCAGAGAGTCACATGTAATTGCCACTTGATAAGCCAAAATAAATCTTACACTTATTAACTGAGACGTACATTTTGTGCACAAAGGCATTTTCTCAGTTTTGTATGGGGTAGCAAACCCCATATTGTTGTATAACAGTGAACGTTGTCACAAATAATGAAAACTAAGTATTTAAGGAGATAATATATTTTATTTACCTGTTCAGGTAATTAATTGATTCTGTTGAGGTAGTTCATTAACTGTGTGTGGTGTGTTTGATTTGTATTATTGCACGTAGTTCTTGTAGCTTGTTAAATTTATAGAGATTTATAATTAAATAACAGATTTTATCTGCACTTTGTATAGCTATTTGTCACTTCACAGAAATATTTTTGTGTTTCTGATTTGTAGATCATCAAGAGAGCAAGACAAAATTACCTTTTTGAACAATATAGAGAAAACAAATCAACACCAGATCAGCTACTTGAAGATGTTAGAACTGCCTCAGAGGTGGGTGTGGTAATCACTGCTTGTGTTTTAGGTTCTCAAACTGCTTGTGTTTTGTGTTTTAATGTAGGCAAGCATCTAAAGAATGCTTCAGACTTTGCTACCTCCTTAAACTGTCTGCTTCTTTTAGTTCTGGTAGTGCACATATTAGAAATGTTATTTGAACTGCATATCACTTTAATTTTTACATTGTTTTAGAATTGACAAATTATTTCAAAGGCATTCCTGATTTCTGTGATCTTAGCACTTATTTGTGAGTGTATGTAGTGCTCAAACAGCATTTGGATGTTCGTGTGTTAGAATTCAAACTTTTAAAATAATCTTTTAAAAGAGTTTTTAAATGGTGATCTCTCCATAATATTTTAAAGCTTGGGAGGTTTCCCTTTTGTACCATTGATGACCTAGGAAAGAAAAGGCTCAGAAGCTTTAAGGATTTAATAAATAGTGTATTCGGGAGTGAAGGTGAGGGAAGGGGATTTTCTGATAATTTTTAGAACTACAGATCACAAAGGGATTGTCATTCTAATGAATAGAATGCAAGCCTGGGAATAGGAGGCCTGAAAATTTTGCCCAACTACCTTTGCCTGACATACTCCCTAAACATTGCATTTAATCTCTCCCTGTTTCACAATAAAGCTTGTCTTTTTCAAATTTGTGGTAATCAACTGTGCAATTAAGGTGATCAGCTGCATTGAAAATGAAAACAGCGGTAATTAGGATGATGGTGTAGTGATTTATGAAGTCTTTCTGAAAAAATGAATTTGGATGTGAACTAAAATCTTCTGATTGCACCTTTATTTCTGATGAGGAGCATATTTTATGTTTCAGTAGTTGATGTCAAAGCTTTTTCTGTGGCTTAATGTCTTATTCATCATTAGCAGGGTACAACATGGCTAATGTGTATGGAGCACAGTGCTACTGTACTGCAGCTGGCTTTCTGATTTGTTTATTTGTAATTGTAGCCCTTTTCAGTTAAACTAAATGAAACAACAGACCCAGATAAAAAGCAAATGTTGGAAAGAATTCAAAATGCAGTGAAGTCTGCTTTTGACCCTCTACAAGAAGCTGTCCAAGCAAAGCACCCTGCTGAAGAGATCAACAGATGTCAAGAGGTAAGTTTGAGCTCCTTTTTATATTTTATATTTGGCTTATAATTGTTAGGAGGTTTAAAAATAATTTGTAGGTGATAGTGGTTACCTGAGACATTACGGAACCTTTAATTCATAGAAAGAAGAATTGTGGGACTGAGAACTATTTGGTACTTTGCATTCAGTACAGAAAATTTGATTCTTAATTTCAACTACAGAGTTTTTGGATGCTGTTTTTATCAATTACCTTTTTTTTTAACCTTTACAATGAGAATTTTGTTCTTGCATGTACTTAGACTTTCTCTGACATTTTTATCTTGATAAATTAATTTCATTATAGGTTGCTGAGCATGCATTTATTTCTGACATTCCAATTCTGGTGCCAGTTTTCCACACAAGTGTTTCTGTCTCTGATCAGAGACAAAAATACCTCCCACAAAGTTGTGCTCAGGATTATTTTTATTAAAAACAATTACATTTAGTGACAAATAATCATATTGACTTGGGTTCTGTCCCAGTAATCAAGTCAGTCAGTATAACTATTTTTAGTAGTTACTGTCTTTTAGTAAGTGATTTCCATTTTCATCTTCTCTTACTTTCAGTTTATTTGTGATTAGTTCTGTGGCTATGTGCACATGTCTATGTGCTCCTTTCTTGAGAAGACCCTGTCTCTAAATTGTTGGTTTTTTTTAAAAACGTCCAGCTATTCTAATATCAAGTGCTTTTATAAAAGTGTAAAAATTAAAAAAGTGTATAGCGAACTAATGTAATTTCAAAAGAACCTAAAATCTAAGCAATCATACCTTCTGCACTATATCCTAGTGTCAGAAATAGAAATCCTTTAGTATAAAACTAAAAGGTATCCTTGCTGGTGTCCAAATTAGTCTTTCAGACACTTTTTAGCAATGTGAACAGTAAAGCTTCCGTTAGATTATCCAGTAGCAGTGGGGGAACAGAAAATGTAATACAACTGAAGTCCCATCTGGTGTTTACAGTGTAAGTTCCAGATGCCTATTTAAGTGATCAGTATATCAAAACAGATACCACTTTATCTTCCTTGCTCTGGTTGTTTTGTCTATATCTATGAAGGACAATACAATAAAAATGTGGTAGAAACCTGGATTATTCTGTATTCACAGCTAATGCAATGCAATTTTTTTATTACTCCTTAAGCAAACCTCTGTTCAGAATGAGATCTTTCTGCACAATTTAAGCAGGGCAAGTCTTGGATCAGTTGCTCTTATCATTATTGTTTTCTAGACACTGTTGGAAGAAGCCAAAGACTTGTTGTCTGACTGGTTGGACACAAAATTTGGCAGTCAGGTGACTGACAATTCCATATTCTCAAAGCTCCCCAAATTCTGGGAAGGGGAATTTCATAAAGATATGAAAGCACTCAATGTAAGTAAATGAACTGTTTTCTCTTCTAAAAATGTATGTGACATGCCTTAGGGTACCCAGAAGACAATTTAGCTCCTTACTAGCCTTCAAGAATCTCATATTTCAACCTTATTGATAAAGTTATTCCTTTAATACTAAGAGGTAGGTGTTAAATTAGCACCTGCTCTGTTTCCATCCCAACAATCTTAAATCTGTTGTGGTTGTTGCACATCACTTAATTGGTGATCAGGTTTGATGCGTGCTCTCCATGCCACCCCCTTGGTGTAACATGAGCAAATGATCATAAACTAGCCCAAGAGTTTGAGCTGGAATCTGTTGGCTTCACAAGAGATCCCTGCCAACCTCAGCATGTAGTCTGACTACTTAAGAGCCTTCAGCTGTTAAGAAATTGCATGATGGTAGCCATCAAGAAGAGATTTGTCTGTTATAGATGAAATGCTGTGTCACCAGGCAGTGGTTCAGGTCAGTGCAGGTTGATTTATTTACAAATCAGAGGGACTTGTCTGCCTCTTCTGTCAGAGGAGTTGGCATCCCCTTAAAGGCTGAGGACAAAGTGGCCACAGCACATTGTTTCAGAGCAGAAAGCTTAAAATAGGAGTGTTAGATTTTATTATCACTTGCTTATGAGCAAAATTGTAACCAGTACATAATATAAATGTTTAGTGCATATTTCTATATATATATGATTCTACTCTTTATCTCAAGGTTTTACCTCCAGATGTTTTAACACGGGTTAGTGAATATGTGCCAGAAATTGTGGATTTTGTGAAGAAGATTGTGGATAATGGCTATGGGTAAGTTTGCTACTGGATGCCAGAATGACTGCTTTCAGCATTTAGCTGTAAGCTGTTTTCTGTTTTCATTTGCAACAGTAGTAGTCTTTCCCAGAAGGAATTTTTCATCAAACAAAGAAATTTTAAGGTTCTTTGCAAAGAGCTGTTATTTTTCACCTGATGTGCTTATTATGATATACTATAGGGTGAAATTCTTGCTCATTAAAACAAAGTCCAAGTCCCATTCACTTGAACTTTTTGGATTCCTGGTCTTCATCAAAAGTTGACACATGACAGTTAGAAATCAGTTGCAAATACTATAAATTTTTATAAATGGCAGTTCTTGTGACTGTTTCTTGATACCTCTCAAAAGCTTAAAGATAGCTGCTCTTTTCTCTCCAGTTAATTTTATTATAACTTCCAATGATTTGTCCAAAGTCTTCATATAGTAAAGCCTTAAAACTTTAGCTCACCTAAGTCATATTTACAATACTGAGCAGTACCATAATGTGAGTGGAGTTACTAGAAAACTTATGACAGTGATTTTGAGATAAAATTCAGTTAAGCTGTGGTATAAAGTTTGCTATATAATGATCTTTAACATTTCAGGTATGTGTCCAATGGATCCGTATACTTTGATACTATGAAGTTTGATGCCAGTGAAAAACACTCCTATGCTAAGTTGGTTCCTGAAGCTGTAGGTGATCAGAAAGCTCTTCAAGAGGGTGAAGGTAAAGATTTCCTCAAGTTGCTGAAGAAATTGATGATGTGTTGGTCTCTTCAATTGATTTTACTGACATTGGGATCAGTCACAGTCAGAGCTTAATAATTTACCTGCATTTCCTTTACAATTTCTTTGCCAAAGTTCTGTAGCTTAAGCCAGGACTTTCCTGAAAAATTCTAATTGGAAAATACCAAGAAATGTTATTAATCCTGGGATGATTTGGGGTTGCTTTTTGTTTGTTCGCTGAGGGTTTTTTTGGTCAGTATTGTGAATAACTCAGTTGTTTGGCCGTAGCCCAGTTACTTGCCCGTTCATCTGGCTCAGAGTAGGAGCAAAGGTTTGAACCTGGGTCTTCCACATGCCAGGCACAAGTTCTCCACATCATGCCGGGGTTGATTCATGACAAACATTTGGGTTCCTCTTTCATGCTGAGAGCTCTTTGTTGTATTGAAACAAATCAAATACAGATTTTTTTCAATAGAGCTATAGCAGAGGATTAGTAAAATGGGACTCATTAGTTATCTGCTCGCCAAGTTGTACAGTTTTAGCAAATCACGTTGAGAGTCTGTAAAAAGAATATGAAAAGGTTTTAATGTAATACTCATAGCAGGTGAAATCAGGACACTCATAGAGCAATAAGTAACAGAGGAGTAAATGTAGCTATTGAACAAATACAACTGTTCTGTGCAGCAGCTGAGATTAGGGGAAGAAATATTTATGATCACATTGTATGTGCAGATTAAGACAATCATAGTCTCAATTTAGATTCATCTAACTTTGGAATTACTTGAATCTGCAGTCTCACTTGTCTCTGAGTATGGGTTTTTTTCTTTCTGTATTTCTGTTTCTATAACTGCAATATTGGAGTTGTGCCTGGTAAGAGAATGTAGATGAAACTCATCTCAAAACTTAGAAAGCAGTGCAGCTGATATTTGTCAGATACTTGTCAACCAAACATTAGCCAAAACCCCAAAGGATTGTCAAGGTTAATAATGAGTATTTTTGAGGGTTCTATTATTTGGGGGTTTGTAGTTTGGTAGTTTGGGTTTTTAATTTATTTTTTTTTTAAGACTCTCTTTATGTGAGATACAGCAAGGCCAAAAATCAGTAATGCTGGTGTAAAATATATACATTTACATTTTCTTTTTTGAAAGGTGACCTGAGCATCTCAGCTGATCGCTTAAGTGAGAAACATTCTCCAAATGATTTTGCTTTATGGAAGTCCTCCAAGCCAGGAGAGCCCTCATGGGACTCTCCATGGGGAAAGGTAAGAAAGGACATTATAATCAGGATTTGTATTCTCTTCGCTTATTTCAATAGCACAGTTACACAAGTCTTTTTGCCTCACCTCATATTAACACTGTATAAATTGTGGTGATTATGTATTCAGTCACAAGATTCTGTGATTAATGTTCCTCTAATAATCTAGAATGTGTATCAGTCTGATACATTTTAAGCAGAAGTTTGCATGCAGGCTCAGCATGGCTGTTACTTGTTTGTCCTCTGTTAATTGATGAGCTTTATTTGCAGTAAATTCTGTTACCTCTTTTTCCTCCCTTGAGATCAAAATAATAATGTAGCTTTTAAAAGAACAGTAAGCAAGGACTATAATAACTAAAGAATAATCAGAACATTACAGATATATTGCCAGGTTGGATCTTTAAATGCAACAGTTTCCTTTTGTGAAGCTGAGACTGAGAATCTTGTTTTCTCATAGTAACAACATGAGGGAATGCGATGGAGGCAGGAGAGGAAGGCAGTTACTAGTAACCAAGTAATCCCTTTTTGTTAACAGGGTCGTCCAGGTTGGCACATCGAATGTTCTGCGATGGCTGGATCCATTCTGGGAGAGTCGATGGACATTCATGGAGGAGGCTTTGACCTCCGATTTCCTCACCATGACAATGAACTGGCACAGTCTGAGGTGAATGAACTGACCTTTCTGCTGTGATAAAGCAAAGTGCTTCGCTTTGATGCAATTTATACAGGTCCCTAATTCAGTTTTTTAAACTTGATGTGTGCTTTGTGTAAACATGAATTTTAGTTCTCAGGATTTCATTCTCTAAGTGTTCCTACTTCATTATATGTATGTAAATAGTGTTGGGTCTTTGGGTTTTGTTTTTCTCCTGCAGGCATACTTCGAAAATGATCACTGGGTTCGGTATTTTCTGCATACTGGTCACTTAACAATTGCTGGCTGTAAAATGTCCAAATCCTTGAAGAATTTCATTACCATAAAAGATGCACTGAAGAAACACACAGGTAAAAATTATTTTGGAATGGGAATGCTTTTGATGTACTTGGAGTAGTGATTGTGATAATTTTTTTATTTGGGGTAGCTTCAGGTATCTTTCTTCTTCGCTAATTTTAGAACAGCTTCCTTGTTCTTCTGATCCTTGTTAATATTTATCAGTATGGATGATAATGGTTTTGCTTTTTTTGGTAGATGTAGTGATAGTAAGAACTTTAAAGATTATGTTCTTAGCCACTGCAGTATTGGAGTCCATGGTTTAGCTTATACAAACTTCCCTTGTTTATTTTAAACCTCCTACTAGCACGACAGTTACGGCTGGCTTTCCTCATGCACTCTTGGAAGGATACACTGGATTATTCAAATAATACTATGGAGTCAGCTATTCAGTATGAGAAGTTTATGAATGTAAGTAAGTTTTTCATTTCTTCTCCATCTCTCTACCTTTGTGTTGCCATGTATTTTTCAAGGAATAGAACTTGAAGGATATGTAGGCCATATTCCCAGACTGGGTGTGCTTTCTAAATTCATCAGGTGGGATGGCACAGTGCAAATCCTGTAAATTCCACAGATTGCTACATTTCCCTACAGCTGGGTGCTCTCTCCAGGTTTTGACATCTCTGAGCAGCTTGGCACTTACACACAAGATCTATTTCTCAGTTGGTTATAGAAATCAGTTCAACACACACTCTTCAACATTTCTACCAGGTCAGACTCTACACAAATGTAGCCAAAGGGGAAGGAGGGATATTGTTTCCATTTTATCTCCTCACCACAAACAATGCACTGTTGACTCTATGCCTTGCAGGTGTGCGAGAGGTTAGGCACAATTCCTGTCGCTGGATAGTTTGGAGCCATAATTTAGATTCACATTTCACAAGGACACTGTACAACATTTTGAGATTGTTGATCTTGGTCTCTCCAGCTGAAGCTGTTCTGCTTTTTATGTAAAATGTTTGGTTTGGGCCACGGATTAGGTTAAAATTACTTTTTACTGAGCTGGATGCCCATTTAAAACAGATCCTTGCTATAAAGCCATTTCATTCTTGACCTTCCATTGCTAGCAACATACTTTAAAATCTGCCATAAGAACTGTTGCCTAAACATTTTTAAAAGTTTTTTTGTATGAGCAACTTGGTGCTAGAATATTGTAGGATATGATGTAGTAACAGAGCAAGAGATAAAAATGAATTGCAGTCCAACTGCAATTTAAGTCCCAGGAAGTTTAAGAGTCTTGTAAGAAATAATGCCCTTTCATAGTAAGTATTGGTTATGTGTAATTGAAACTGACTTCTAGCTATATTCTTCTTTTACAGGAGTTCTTTTTGAATGTGAAGGATATTCTTCGAGCTCCTACTGATGTGACAGGACAGTTTCAGAAATGGGAAAATCAAGAAGTAGAGCTGAACAAAAAGTGAGTGAAGCATTCCTATTTCTCTTTGAATTGTGTCACTTCATGTTTAATTCTTTTTTCCTTACATTATCATTTACAATGTGTATACTGATATTTATGTCTTTAGCATTCCCACTTAACATCCCAGTTCTTCACAAGCAATCGTTTTAATTTTGGGACAGCTTTATGAAGCTTTATGAAGTATAGATGAAACTCTCAATTTCCCATTTGTTTATGATAAGTACACTGGCATGCCTCATTGCCATGTTTGTGAAGGGAAAGAGAACTTTTTTGTTAGGTAGCTGTAATTTTCTTCACTATGTGAAATCTTGTCTTCTCTCTGAGAAATGACCAATAATTCACAGTGGCTACAACTGGAAAAACAGTATTTTATGTATTTCAAAGTATAGGCTATCTGAGAAAAACAGAAGTTAAATGACCTGACTAAAACCATGAAAGATGCAAGTGCCATTGTTTGAAAATAATGTTGAGACAGTGATATCAATTTTGCAGTCTTTTGACTTTTATAACAATACTACCATTGTTATTTGTAATGCAGAAAGCTTCCTAAATTACTTCAGTTTTGTCTGAAATTTAAAATAGAAGCATCTTACACTATGGTGCTAAAATTGTTTCCTAGTTCAGTTCACTGTTGTGGTCGTTAATGTTACTATTGAAGGATTAAGTGCAGATGTTTCTGTGTAGTGATATGCTCTGAAAATTTTATCTTTAACTTGAGGTTGGTGGAGATAACACCCTTTTCTAAAAAGGTGGGAGATAATAAGTAATAGAGAGGTCAAAAGGAACGGATAAAGAAGTGGAAGGAATGGAAGATACGCTTAGTGGATATTTGGTTTTGTCTTCTTTCTTCTACCACTTCTTTTTTCTTGGAAAAAAGACATTGTTTGAAACCATGAAACCTTTGTGTCATGAAATGGTACTTAATGTACTCTATTATTTATTATTCCTACTTACCTGTCACTAACGTTACAAAGGTTTGCATGAATTAATTCCTTTTTTCTACTTGTAATATCTTCATAAGAATTCACTTTGTGTTAACTTTCAAATTGGTGCTCCTTCCTGGAAAAATAATAAACAGAACTCGGTTGGTACACAGGGATAGGAGAGCAATACTGTAAAAAAAAAAAACCAAACAAGCCCAAGAAGATACTAAATAAGCAATTTCTACTGCTTTAAAAAAAAACTTGCATGAAAAGGCCGCTTGCTGAAAAATTGTGTGATGTAATTTGTTTGGATAGTTGTTGCCAATTAGATTATCCTGCCTGCCTTTGTCCATAGCAGTCAAACAGCAGCATCATGATAATGCCTTTTTTCTCGCTCATCTCTTTTTCCTTCAAATATAAAATCTGACCAGCAAAAAGTTACCTTACTTTTAGGCCATCCCCTTACTCTTCTAACAGAGACTCTTCAGAGTATGTTGCAGGGTTTTGGCAGTAGTTAAAAAAAATCTTTTTCTTCTCAGTTTTCATGAGAAGAAAGCAACAATTCATGAAGCACTGTGTGACAATATTGATACCCGCTCTGTCTTAGAAGAAATGCGCTCATTAGTCAGCCAGAGTAACTCCTATATTGCTGCAAAGAAATCTTCCAGACAGATTCCTAACAGACTTCTTTTAGAAAACATCAGCTCCTATCTCACTCAAATGCTAAAGGTATGTAACAGCAAGGAGTAATGTTGCTATTGCGCTGTGCAGTTATAACTTGTATTTTCAAGTATGGCGGGATCTGTACAGTCTTTGTTTAAATCTTAAAGGAAACTAAATATCTTCCACACATCCCCCAGCCAAAACAACCCCAAACTGCAGTGTGTGCTGCAGCAGGAACAATTTTGAGTCCTCCATGTTACGTTATGTTTTCAGCTAATGTTTTGTTGAATGGGGGAGAGCCCCTAATACGTTCAAGAAAGATTAGATAGTTGAAAAAATATGAGGTCAGAACAAAAAATCTGACAGCTTTAAAGCTAAATCTGAAAGCCAATACTTTGTTTGTTGTATCAATTATAAATCAGAGCATTGTCTTGATAGAATTGTGAATTCTGGGTTAAATGAGAACTATTTGAAAGCCTAGTATATGTGGTTTTGCTTAGTTTTCACATACCTGTGAATTGATGTGTACAATCTTTTCTTTTTCTTTGACCAGATTTTTGGTGCCATAGAAAGTGATGATGCAATTGGTTTTCCTGTTGGAGGGACTAGTCAAAACATAAATGTAAGTGAAAGACAAAGTACACTAAACAAAATTACTCTGTATCCTTTGAGAGCTTAGGTTAAAGTGATGAGATTACTGATATGTAGCTGAATTGCATTCTTTTTGCTTTTAGCTTTTGAATCTGATGTAATTAATTGGCTTAGGAAGCAGGATTTTTCTTTTGCAAGAGTTGGGGTTTTTATAGATTTGTTTGGTTTAATGACAGACAAATTGTATAGCAACCAGAAGAAGAGTTATCTTTTCTTCTGAATGTTGAGTCTGTTTCCTAAACCACATGTGAACTACAGGCAGCACATGCTACAGTCTAAGGACTCATTACAAGTATTTGTATGCTAAGTAGTTTCAAAAATGTAATTATACTGATTAAACTTCTTTGTGGTATACCAGAAACCAGCCTGGAGGCAGCTGGAGTTTTATCCACATTTCAATCTCTTTTCTGAATTCATTTGCAGCCACAGTTTTATGTGGCTTTTAAAGGCTGTTTTGCTTTAGTTACCCAGAAGTTCTGCTGCTATGCAGAATTTTTTTTTAAATACCTGAGAGGTACCTGATGACAGTGCTGATGGGCTCTGGAGTAACTGGAACATTTTCTGGTGCAGGCAGGAGAAATAACTCCATGTGAAAGCTGTCAACACTTTGTTCATGCCAAAAATCTCTTGTGAAAACATAACTGCTATTTTTCACATATTTTTCTGCATTAAAGGTGTGACCATGCACCTTTCTATTCCTCCTTAGAAGGAATAAATGAAATATTTCTGGTGGAAAAAAAGAAGCACAACCTTTTATTCATCAGAGGAATTGGCAAGCTTGCTTGTGGTCGGAAGAATGGGAATGAACACTCATCTGATAATTGCCAATGCAAATACTTACATTTGTGTGTTATGGAAATTTCCATTAGTGATATAATATTTCAGTATAATAAATCAGTATTACCTACCAAGCCCATCAATAGTGAATAGTGATTTTTTTAATTTAGCTCAGAATTATTTTGGATTTCAGAAAAAAGTTAGCACTTTAACAGTTACCTTTTAAGGGAAAATGAAAATTTAATTTATATTTAACAATTAAGGCAGTGTTTTCAGTAGATATGCTTTAAGGAAGGATTGGTGATAACTTGAAGCTAAGTCCTTTTACTCCTTTAAAATAACACTAAGGGTAATAGAGTGAGAAGACTCTTGTTCAGAAAAAAAATAAAAAAGTCCTGTGTTAACACATGTTGTTGTCCACAAAAATTTGATTTGTAACCCATATGCAACAAGCCAGTAATTACACCCTCAAGAGCAACACTAATTATTTGTTTCAGAGTTGTGCAAGCCTGGGTGCTTGTTGGTTTTCCACAAATCAAGCACACCAACTATCAAAACTCTTTAGTAGTTACGCATTTTAGAAAACAAAGCAACTAGTTTTCATTGGCTACAAGTTACATAATTCTCCTATTAATTTGTATTCTATCCTCACTTGGTTAATAATTTTCTTGCTTCCCATGCTAATTAGTCTTCATGCTCAGTCTTTCTGTTCTTTTGTGTCAGTGGGCTCCTTGGGTTGGTGGTCCTTGAGTTGGTGTTTGAAATTGCCTTTAACCCAGTGGGAGCTGATCTAGTACTGCTGCTGAATTGGCTTTATGAGTTTCTTCCTTATCTTGGGAGTTCTTCCAAGTGTTCTCATTGCCTATAAATTATTTGTGGCATTCTTTGTGTTCACTATCACAGGGTGGGATGTGGTCCATCCTTCTCCCCAAGTTTTGTTAACCTCCCCTAAGGTCTGAGATCACTGTAGTATGTCCAGCCCTAAACCTTAACAAGGCAATTCTACCAACAAGTGGTTTGTTTTCCTAACACCTGGACATCACTTAGATCTTGTTTGTTAGCTGCTGACTGTATAAGGGATTACATCTCCCTGCTTGCTGATTAGGCTTGAAAGGATAAAAAAATCAAAAATTAAAGGGTATCCTTTCTGAAAAAAGTTTATACATTCCACATTTTGCCACACTGTTAGCACAGTTGTCAGGATAATATTGTGCTAACATCTCTTACACTCAAGAAGCTTTTATCACCCAGGCCAATACTGGTGCACTACAACAT
The DNA here is from genome assembly GCF_001522545.3 of Parus major. Taxonomy (NCBI): domain Eukaryota; kingdom Metazoa; phylum Chordata; class Aves; order Passeriformes; family Paridae; genus Parus; species Parus major. Next base: position 14,385,298 of record NC_031774.1, read on the forward strand.
AAAAATGCATAATTTCACAAATATTTTGTCTGTTTCATTAAATATTATACTGTCTTTCAGTCCTCCATGCAAATTCTTATTTTTCTTAGTACAAATTAGAGGTGAACTTCCAAGGTTCAAAAACTTATCATTAATTACAGAAGGCTGTGGGTCAGGCCAGTTGTTTCCTTGTTTAAATTAGAGATGCAAGAACCAATTGAGTGAATATCTCCAATAAAAGGCATGATCTGGTTCAAAAGTGCTGAAACAAAAATTAGCTTAATTACCATGGGTCAATAGTTTACTTGAAAAATGGGTATAAGAGATCTGAAGTCAGAAAACCTCAGTTCCTTAATATCATTTTCCAAGTGAATTCAGCATTTCTCTCAAGTAAGTTATTGTGGAAATAAAAATCTTTCATTTTGAAATGACTGATAAAATAGTGGCTGTGCCTGCTTTCCCCATACCACTTTATTTGCATGAAGAGGTACGTCCAGTGCAGAGGGCGAGCGGAGATGTGACTGTTCCTCACTTTCCAGAGTGTGTTCCTTGGGCCAAACTTGTCAGCACTGGATCTGACTATGAAGCTGTTTGCAGTGTTCACTTTTATAAAAAGTTTTAGCAGGGCACTTCGTTCCTTTTCGCAGGGGCGCTTTTACAGCATGACAGACTATCTTGTCCCTTAATGGCACAGAATTTTTTTCATGGAGATTAAACAGACATGAAAGACGTGTGGAATTTGTAGAAAAGACAACAGTTGGCAACTTTTTTTTCTCTCCCCCACCCTCCAAAGTAATGAAACTTTTAATTTAGACTTTCCCTCAAGGGCCTGGCTTTTCCTCTTGGGATTCCAGAGAAGTGATGGCAGGCACTGATCTGTAGTTTTTTTTGTAGCTGTTCGCTGCTTGCTGCTGCTATTCACTGCCATTGAGACCAGACTCATAGGACTTTTTGTCTGAGATTTTGTGCCTAGTGTTTACTTACACCTGAAATAATTCAACAGTAATCTTTCCTCACTTTTGTGGGAGAGGGAGTTGTATGAGGACTATAGATAATTGCACTGTCTATACAACTAGCTTAAGCAAAAATCTCAGGAACAGATCTATGTTCTAATGAAAATTAGTCCTAATACCAGCTTCACATGGTGTTATTATCTGATAAACTGCTGGGCCTCCTTCAGTACCTGAAGGAGAAAATTCATCTGAGTGCTGTTTTTGTCCCTGCACTGCATTATAGTTAGCTGGATGGTGTCATAACCCTGTGGAGGTGATGGATCTAACTGAAAGGGGGTGAAAAAGGAATGGGGAGAGGCTGAACTTGACAAGCTGATTTTATCTGTGCAAGAGGAAAATTGACAGCTAATGCAAATTGTCATCTATCCTTTGACATCAATAGAGCAATGACAATTTTTATTGATACAGATCTGCCCTGAGGGTCAAGTTCCATCCAACAGCACATAAATATGAAGAGGGTAGGAACATGTTTTTATGTCTAAATGATGATTAGCTAACTGTGGAAATAATGCTCCTGCAGATTGAATCTACAGTGATGCCATACCTCCAAGTTCTTTCTGAGTTCAGAGAAGGTGTGCGACAAATTGCCAGAGAGAAAAAAGGTGAGAGTTCACTTTTTCCTGTACTGTTGCATGTGAGACTTGGAGGTCATAGTACCCAAACTGGAGGAGAGGGTGGAGGTGTGAGTGTGAGGCAGCTGATAGTCTCTCCTTGCTTAGAGAATAAAAGACATCTTTAAATCAGAGCTGCTTTGAATTTTTGCATCTCTGCTGCCTGTCTCTTTAATTTGGGAATCTTTTTAGGCTGCTAAACTAATTTTCATTTCTCAAAGAATCTAAAAGTTCTGGAATGATGAGGTGTAGCTGCTGTTTCTCTAGGTTAGGGCGCTCCTTGCTTTCTAGGTATGAAAGTACCCATGATTTCCCCAGGGAGCTTGCATTTTCTTAAAAGTGTAGGTTGCTTCACAGTAATAGTGTCTACATTTAAATAGCCTGAGATGTTCACTATTATTTGTTAGCATAGTTGGAATTACAGCTCCCCTGATGGTAACTGAGTGTTCTCTTTGGAGAATTCACCTGGGAATTTGCTAGAAGTTTCAGGTTCAGGTTTTCTAATCCCTTTGAAAAGCTTTGATCATGGTTGTCTGTGTTGGCAGCAGAACTATAGAGTGTTAAAAAGGTTGTTCCATAAAACTTTCTTTGATTTTACTGATATTTCCTAATGGAGAAGCTCTTAGTATTTTCTGCTGTTCCCTGTGGAATGTTGCATGTCTTCAACATGTATTTGATTTTTGTTTTCTTAAAACTTTGACACTGGGATTTGTACTTTAAAGCAAAACAGGGCATTTTTTTATACATAAAACATACAAGTAACCCATATATTACACTGAGTTATAAAATTACTTGAGTATCTGGTAACCTATTCAGCTGGAAAAGGCTCTGGACTCTCATTCTGCTATTGTTTGGAATCCTTCTAAAGCTGATAATTTTGCATTAAAAGCACAAAACTGTTTTTGCCAGTGTGACTACTCTGCTACTATTGTCGAACTCTTATAGGCCTAATTGATGCTGAGAAATAGGCCTAGTAATAAATTCCAATAGTAAATATTTTCTGTAACTTGAATTAATTAAAGAGGTTTGTGTGTATATCCTCAGCCAAAAATGTAAGCTTTAGTCTTTTGGTATTTAACATACTTGTTTATATGAAGCTTTTTTTTCCCTCTTGCTTTATGGTGGTTGAGCTAAACGGATCATTGCTTTTAGCAGTGGTAAGGTTTAAATATCACAGGGCTTCTTGTAGATCATTTTTAGAGCACACTTGGCTCTAGACTGCTTACAGGCACTTGAATTTCCTACTTGGAAGGCAGTGATTTTTTTTGCGTGAAATACACTGGACAGTGAGAATCAAGTTGGATCTAGTTGCTGCTTGGTTGGGGTATGGAGCACTGCAATTTGACCAGGGAGGCACCTTTTTTTTAACCTGTTTGATCTATGGAAGCTGGGTGGTGGTTGGCAGGGCCTGCACTGACATACTGCTGATTTCTTTCCTTTTACCCATTAAATTCTTGCTTGTGGGAAGCGTTAAATTACTGTAAAAGTTGTTCTGATTAGTGTCTGGGGATATTGCCTCTGCATGGCTGAAGGCAAAGGGAATTTCCTCATCATAGCCTGTTGCTGGCAGGGTTGTGTTAAATATTATTTAAAACAATCTGTATTGCTTTAAGTATTCTCAGATGTTAAATAAAAAGTATGTGGCTCTGTAAAACCTGCAGAGTATTACAAATGTCCCCACCCATACACTTGAATATTGAAAATCTACAAAACATTTCACAGAATAACCATTTTTTAAAGCTATGGTTTTTAGGAATAATCAAAATATATATACTTTGCAAAAATGTTACCCTCATCCAGAACGGGTAGTGTTCAATTGCGGACTTAATAATTCTCACAGTGCCCCCTACACCTTCTCCCCTCTTCCAAATGTCATGAGTTGACCAGAACTGGGACAAACTCTCTCGTTGTAGCATTGCCTGCTCTTGTCTTTTGCTGCCAGTCTTTACATCCAGCATTCTCCACATGCTTTTCAAGTTCCTCTTTTTCCTTCCCATCACAGTGTACTGATTCACAGCATCTCAACATCTGTTTCACATCTAATAATCTTTGGCTTGAAATTCACAGAAAATGTGAAGAGGTCTGGGAAATCTCACCCAAGGAGCATCCATCTGCTGGGATGTTGATGGGCACTGGTGATAAGGCATTGTCCCACTGGTTTCCTGGTCACTCTCATCAGTGAGAGCCTCTTTATGTCCTGAGGCAGCCCATAAACAACCCCCTACCCAATCCTAAACACATTTGCTCTGGAAGTGCCACATGCAAGGAACAGGCACATTTCAGCCTTAAGCAGTGCTGACTCCTCTGTATGACAGGATTGATCAGAGGACGTGTCCTCTCGTAAATAATATGTTTCATTATACATTTCTCCTTGTTGGGTTCCTTCTTCTTCAGCTTAAAATTTTTCATGATTTTAGTAAACATCTATAACTGTGCAGATGCTGTTTTGATGAATAAGCTGTAGGTGTTTCTGATACAGTCTTGATATGATATGTGTAATTCCTTTGCCTAGGTTAGAGCCAACACCTTTTAGTGTCAACAACCAGTGAGGTAATCTTATCCCTGGCTTACCTTAATGGCTGATTTAGGGTTGCATTGCAAATGACTGTGGTTCTCTGTGTGTAATTGCTCCAGATCAGGAGAAACAACGACTCTGTTTCACAGCAGACAAAAGAGGTTCTATACACTGCAGTGGCTTCCTGTGCAAAGAGAGAGCCACAGAACACAACCATGCACTGAAACAGGGTGTTCCTTTTTATGGTTTTGGGATAGTCAGTGCTGTTCACTTGTAGCTCTCTGAGAATTGTGGCAGAGATGAAGGCTCAGGGATGATACTTGTACTTACCAGAATGTGCAGTGTTTAGGAAATTGGCTGGATGGAAGCCTCCACTGCCTGAAGTAATAACTTTGAGACCCTGAGTACTTCTTAGGTTTAATCAGCTAAGAATTGCTGAAAGGGAGAGCATTTGTTACACTTGCTAAGTGTTCTTCCCAAATACCAGCCTGCCTATAAAAAATGCCACTGAATTCACAACAGCAACATACTGGGTCTCTTTGATATATTTAGTCCCTCTTAACTGTTCTGCTTCTCAACTGATACAATTTCTCATCCAAAAAATTATCTTGTATGAAAAAAATTATCCTAGTATGAAGTTTTATTTTCCTCTGAAGAGCTTATAGCATATATTTCAGATAAATCATAAGTTCTCAACTATTTGCTGTCATCAAAGGCTCTTTGATAAGTTTTCAAGGGTAAAAAAATATTAGCCATGATGTCCTGATCACCATGCAGAAAGCCAAACCAAAATTCTCTGTTCTGCTGCAACTAGATTGCTTGAAATAAAAAGAGGATGTTGGGATTACAGTTCCTCTGACAAATGTATGTGTAGTTATCAAATCAACAAAATCATAGTCCTTCAAAGGACACTGTTAGATTTAGCACAGGATATGTTAATTTGTGTTTTTTCTAAAATTAGATTTTTAACCTTTCTTATTGCACATCCTGCAGCAATCATTAGGAACTTCCTGAGTCATATAGCCTTTCACCGTACCCTGGCAGAATTGTTGCATCATTTCTGAATTGCCTTGGATTTTCTTTCTGTTCCCCTTCAGGAACAGTGAGGGTATTTTGGAAGAAATTTATGATTTTCAAGTCTATGCAAAGAAACATGCTGCTTCTCTGTGGCTGAACTGAGGCAGGACTTACTTATCACCTTAAAAGAAAGACCTTTGTCTCTCTGTGTGAGAGAGAGAGGTAATTTCTTAATTGCACTTAAGTAAATATGTAACTGGATAAAAGTATACTTTCGCCAGATTTTACTTCACTAAAAGTATTTTTCATGCTTTGTAGTAACTGAAGTGCTGCAGTTGAGTGATGCTCTTCGGGATGACATCCTGCCAGAACTTGGAGTTCGATTTGAAGATCATGAAGGTACCCAGTTATCTCTTGAAACTTTGTAGGAGCTGTTTTTATAATCTTGCTTTTATTCTAAGAAGTGGGAAAACAAACTGTAAAAACTAGTTTTGAAGAATTCAGTAAACTCAAGTATTGCAGAGCTATAGCATATCATATGTGCTATAGACAATGGCACGTAATAGGTATCATATATAATGGTGTATAATATGTATGAATATATATTACAGAACTGTATATTGGAATACACGTACAGAATAAAAAAGCATACATTGCAATAATTTTCCCTTTTTTGTGTAGCACCTAATTTCTTAGTCACTTTTGAATAGCCACTGAGTTGTATTTACATTCAGCATGCAAAAAGAAAACAATTATCACAGGGTGAATACATTTATCTTCGACTAATCAAGAAATGAATCCATCTCTTTTTGCTTCTTTAGGACTTCCAACTGTGGTTAAATTAGTGGATAAGGACACATTATTGAAAGAAAGAGAAGAAAAGAAAAAGGTAGTTATTTTAAGCATACTATATTTTTAAAATTTAAAGTAATGTATAAGCTATGGATATTTTCACATTTCTTTGATAATTCATAAGAAAAATCATAGCAGAATAGCAACAAGGAAGATGACATAATTGATACAAAAATTTAAGTGCGTTGGAAAAAAGAATTTTTCGAAACAGCTTCTTAAAAATTTTGTGAATTTGACCTAGTGAATAACTCTAAGATTTTTTATTTGTTTGCTTTTTAAGATCTTAATATAACTAAGGGATGTACAGTATTGCATTCCAACTGTATTATCTCTCTGGAAGAACAATTCCAATGAGAAGCTAATTCAGACTTCTTTTGTTTGTACAGATGAAGTCAGCATTTTCCATAAAACTACTCTGTCTTCATCTGATAAATGAGGAAAAAATGTACTGGCTAAATTTTAATTTAGTATGGATTAATGAGATATTCAGGATGTGGGGGAAAGAATTCATATTACTCTATAAAGCTTGAATTTGTATGTGAATTCAAAGTGCATGTGAATTCAAAGTGAATTTGAATTCACATGCACAAGGTCTATACAGAAACCCTGCTTTTTGGCACTTCCTAGCATTGATATTTGACATTGTAATATTTAAGAGTAACATTTCATATGTTCATCCTCAATTTTACTAAATAATAAAATTCTATCATGATTAGAAACATTTGGAAGACTTTCCAACATTTCTCCTTCTATGTTGATGTTTTTCAGAACAGGGAGAAGTAAAAAGTCATTTTTAGTCGATTCCAGATGTTTTCATCACAGTGACATTGAAGGCAGTTTGTAGCTGCTGGGTAGGACCTGCAGCTAGAGTTCCTTTTCCTTAGAAACAGCATTATGTTCAGTACTGGCAGAACCCTTGGAGAACTGACAGGTCTTTCCTGGGCAAGTGCAAGATGGGATTTTTAGCAAGCTGGCTAAATTTGGATAGTTGTTTCCCTAGGAACATCAAGTGATACAACTGCTGCTTAAGGAACTGTGATATCTTCACAGCTTGAGGCAAGAGCTTAAAATATCATTGAAATACAGTCTTTTTAAGAGTCATTTGCAAAGTGATAGAACAATTTCTTTTAGGTATTCTTTTATAGGTATCCACTTTGCATGCAAAATGCATTCTGAACAGTTAAAACTGGTTTAACTCTGAATAAAAGCAAATTAAATCAAAGTCATACAGTGGGGAGTATCTGATAATCCTAATTATAAGGCATGGTGGGTTTGCTGCAGGTCATGCTATCAGTTCTGTCTGTAATTAGATATCCAGGGGAGCTGGCTCAGCTTTGTAGAAAAAAAAAACAAATGAAATAGTGCATTACCTTTTACTCACTAACACTGCCTCTTACAGATAGAAGAAGAGAAAAAAAGGAAGAAGGAAGAAGCAGCCAGGAAAAAACAACAGCAGGAAGTAAGTAACCTGATTTTGAAGGAAAGTGTAGGCAGCAGTAGTCACGTGCAGGAAAGAACATTAGAACACAGGCCCTCTTAACCAGGAGGGTTAATGTTCTTAACATTAGAACACAGCCTTAACCAGGTCTCCATTTCTTTTTTCTGTGTACAATTTCCTGCTCAGAATGGCTTTGTCTTGCAGTTCAGAGTTGGACTTTCAGTTCTTATAGAGAAGCCATTTTTGAAAACACAACTAAAGCCTGCATAAACTTATTACAGAAGAACCTGTAGCACTTAATTTCAGTCTATAAAAGGTATTACCTCCTTAATTGACAAAGTTGAATCTTACATGCTTGTTACAGTTGAAGAAGATTTTGCTAGTGACATTTATTATTTTATTCCCTTTCTAATATCATAGGTTTATGTGAAAAGGTTTTCTTTTTCTCCTTTTTTTGTCTTTTTCTCTGTAAGAAATCCTCTGTTCCTTGTGATTGAGCAGGGAAATGTTTTATCTCTGTGATTGGAATTCAGATAGCTCAAAGGTTTTGGGCTTTGGATGGGGAATAGACAGAGGAGATGAACTCATAAGTTAAAATACTGTTTGCCATGCTGATGACTTTAACAGTACAGGAAATACATTCCTGCGTTAAAAAAGGAAGAAAACATCTCAAGAGCACCAAATAGAGAGATAAAACAAAATTAATAGCATTTATCATCCACAAATTCCAAGTACCTTTTTTCATTTTTTCAAAAAGGTGATTCCTTTGCATTGGGCAAAAATTACATGGAAAAGATTCTGAGATGTGTTTGTTTACAGATAAGGGAAAGTTCAGTTTGTTTTTAGTGCAATTACTGCATCTGATTCCTCTGTGACCTGCATAGAAACCTTTGCTTGTCAGCAGGAAACTTGATAAAGGTGGTTCCCTTTGCAGTGAGTTAATTTCTGAATATTCTTTATGATAGTAGCTATTCACTTTGTGTTGACTGAAGAACCAAGTTAGCAAGAATCAGGTGTAATTTTTGGAGTATATAAGCAAATTATTTTAAGTTTCTGCAATGCATCTGCTTTATAAAGTGGATCTCTACAGATTTAAACCAGTTTTTTCCCCAGACAAGCACAGGTAAGACCTACTGAGTTGTTCCTCACTCCAAGTTTCTTTTTACATAATAAACAATTATGAATTTAATGTTCCTTGATTTTGAAATTATAGTCTACTTTTCCTTTTGCATATGTGACAGGTTGTCAGTAATTAACTGTGATGTTAATGCATGTTTTGTATTACAGGCAGCAAAACTGGAAAAAATGAAGATTCCACCACATGAAATGTTTAAATTGGAGCTTGACAAATATTCCATGTTTGATGAAAATGTAAGAGGCTTTTCTTCATACAGGGAGTAGTTTTCCTTCCCCAGTTGTACATATTTATTTGTATATTTTTATAGCAATCTTGTTCCAAACCTCCAGGGCAGTGCTATTAACATAGCAAGAGGAGGGAAGGAGAGAAAGAAAAAGTGGTATATATGAATGTTATTGTGCACTGTGGAGCAAGGTCCCTGTTAGCCATCATTTCAAGGGTATTTTCCTTCTACGCTCCTTTGTACAGTCATGATACATTTCCTTTGGCTCCCTTTAGCGCAAAGCAAAATATATATTGTGGGTAGGAATGTGTATGATGTTAATTCACAGATTTACTACTCTGGTACAAGACAGGGTATTCATTTGCAAGTACAAACTCCCCAACTTGCCAGAAGTGATGTTTTTTGGAGAGGTCCTGTGTCTCCTGCTCCCTTCTGCCCACTGTTTTGCTCTCTCTTGGCAAAGGCTCTCTGAAGGGGCTGTATGCATAACTTTGCTCTTGATTGCTCCCCTTGGGGATAAAAGGGTTACTTGGAAAACTTAAAGCACAGTTTCTTCACTTCTACTTGATTTGGGTCATTGATCTGCCTTTGCTTCTCTCCTTCACCTACACAAATTCAAGCTCTGGGGACAAGTCAGAATGGAGAGGATAAAAACTAGAAAATAATCCTGCAAGCCAAGGAGAATGTCCATAAAAATGCTGATCATACTTTCTCCATCAAGAATATAAATGTCTTCCTGCTTTTGCTTTAAGCCTTGAATTCAATCTGCTAGTATGATTAAAAGATTATTTTAACCATCTGTTCAGGAATTAGTCATTATTCTCTTAACTAAAACTATCTAGAAGTTAGTGGTCTAAGCTTCCCTTATGTGGTTCAGGACAGAAGATAAATACACCCTTATGCCTCTTGTTTAGCTAGGAAGAGAACATTCAGAAATAGTCAAAGTTAGCTGTCAAACTTCTAGGTGACTAAAATTAGATACACTCCTTCCTGACAGCCTGTCATTATGACATTATCTCCCTATCTTATTAAAACATGGTTCCATAAAGAACAAAAGCGGTCCAAGAATTTAACTTAAATACTCTTTTTCTTTAATATATTTCAGGGATTTCCCACCCATGATACAGAAGGCAAAGAACTTAGCAAAGGACAAATTAAGAAGCTAAAGAAACTTTATGAAACCCAAGAAAAGCTACACAAGGAGTATCTACAAATGGTTCAGAATGGAAGTGCAAATTGAAAACAACAGGACTTTTTATTTGGAAGGCGAGTGCTGGGTTCCCATTGAAGAAGTGAGCATATACTGATGCTCCAATTTCTGTTTACACTTTCTTTTATGTGCAAAGTAAAATTCCTGTTTACGTGGGTTAATAATGTCATCTGGAAATGCAATAAAAATCCATTATTAAAAAGGCCAACCTGTAAGAAGTTTCTTCTCAACAGTAGCAGCAGTGGTTGCCAGTTTGTTTGTGAAGGTGCTACTCAGTCAGCAAATCCACATAAGGATTCTTGTTCATTATAGCTGTCCAGGCTTTGGTTAATTTGTCCTGGATACTGATCGCTATCTAAGACCCAATATTACAGTCAGAGAAATTTATTGCTAAATGGGAGCTGAGTAATTTGCCCCGCAGTAAGAACAGTATTTTCCAGATGACTTTAGTATCTTTACATAAGCAGGAAAAGTGGGTAGTTCCACTATGATACTTATTCTAGCTGCTGTTAATAAAAACTCTCATAAGTATACCCAGAACACTTTGCATAGTAGAAGTTAACTGTCCCTTTGTTGAAGAAGGGAACAGATCATGAACCTGCAGTTGCAGTCAAGTGGGTAAGTACAAGGCAAATGCACCTGCATTGAAAAAACAGATGGGAAAGACATGAAGGACTGATGGCAGAGGTGGTGTGTTCTTGGAGCTATACCTTCAAGGAAACAGAAGCCCTGCCAAAGGATCTGATTACCCAAAGTACTCAATACCTAATTACCAGTTCAGAGCCATGGGGAATTAACAGAGGGTTTCCTACTGATACACAGTTAGTAGATTGGTTTGCAGTTAGGGAATACAGCTAGACATTGCCCTGTATTCAAGACTGATGTTTTTAACATGACAATTTAACCCTGAGGTAAAAACATTTCTGGTGTAGTATGGTCACATTATATCTGCAGGGAGAGTTCTTTGTTGCCTAACAATGCATTTCACTGGCAGAAGCTACTAAATGAACTAAAGTTCATGAAATCCTGAAAAAAATATTTCACCCACTTCGCAGCTGCACAGAACAGCCAAGTGTCTGATTTGTAGAACTATATTCATTCAGTATTCTCAAGGTGACTTGCAGATAGACATACTGTGACACCTCACTTCTCTCAAGTCTTAGGTTCATACTACAATCATCAGGCTATGTTCCTTAATTAAACCATCTTTGCTTTTCTTTGATATTTTTATATTTATATTCCTCCTTCTGATGAATGAACACATTATTTGGAGTAACAGAAAGGTCTACTAGGGTTTTTTTTTTCTAATTTGTCCATATTTACCTTTGAAAACATATGTAAGGTCAGTAAAGCAGATGCATCTTGTTTGCAGAAAATAAAATCTGTTGTGAAGTACTTGTATGTGAACTTTGTGTAGTGGGGAGAATGTTGAGTTTATTCCACAACCATCTTTTTGAAATGTGGTTTACAGAGCTTTTTCTTTAGGTTGCTATTACTAAATTAATAATTTGGCGTTCAATATTTGATTATTCTGCTAATTTCTAATCAGTTTTATAAATGCATGTTTAAACTGCACAATGATACTTAAAGTGGCCAGCCATGGCCATCAGGCCAACTTTTCCATCCTTTAGTATGGGGAAAGATTCTAAAATGATGCAAAAAACATTCTTTGCATCATTTTAGATCCTAATTCCCTTGGGCATTATCAGTTCATCGTTTTCTTCCCAGCATGCTCCCTGAAGATGCATGTGCACTCAGGATATCTTTGAAAGGATGAGACATGCCTATGCTGCTTCTGAAAGTTACAGCTTAATGTCAAATAGTGCCAGGAATTTAAATACAGAAATCGTTTTTGGTGATTTGAGTTAGCACTTACTTAAAGTGAGTTAGTATTTAACTGTGGAGAAAATGTTGTTGATCCATGGCTGTCCTGGACTGTAGTATGAGATCTCCATGATAAATCCTGGCTTTTGTTTTCACATTTTGTTTTTTCTCTTCCTGCTATGTTTTTAGTAGAACCTAATCCAATTCCATTGCTTACCTACTGTACCAATGTAAAAGAATGTGTTTTTTTTTAAATGCCCTTTTTTCTTCCTAAATGCTCCATTTTGTTACTGGGACAACTCTCCTTGCAGAGATCTTGGAAGCATTTCAGACTCACATTTTCCAAAGGTTATTTTCCGGTCTTTCTGTATGCTTCCCACATGCACACACTGCTTCCTCCCTCCCTCGGTATGTTTTTTTAAATTCAGTATGCGTAAAATCCTGGTGAAGGAAAACTTGGTAGCAAACAAAGAATGCTGCAGCCAGGCTTGGAAGCACACTGCTTAAGATGACTTTTTCAGTGTGGGAGTGCCAATTATCTGTGGGATTACTGAATTGCACAGACAATACCTATTCCTTGGCAATCCCTCAAGGTGGCACTTAAGGTGGCACTGCACTTGCTTTGTGAGAGAGACCTGGCAAGCAGGAGAAGGGAATGCAACATCAGTGGTCTGCAGTGACCTGTCTCACTCACCCAGAAAAAGGGAGAGGACAGACAGTATTTTTTTTTTTTGGTTGGGGTGTGTTTGTTTGTTTTTGGTTTGGTTTATTTTTTTGTGTGTGTGGTTTTTTTTAAGGTCACGTATGCATATACACTCTCAGGGAAGCCAGTCTGAAATATGATTTTCTAAGCATTATGAAAATTATGAACAATTATAAAAATCCTCATAGCAAAATCTTAGAATTTTAAAATATTTTAATTTTCTGGACCGGAGACCTCATCTGGCTCATACAATGTGGAGCTTTTCAATTCCCACCTATCAAAGAATTTATTCAGAGATGGCAAGGGAAGATAAAAGAGTGGTGTTTCTGTTTTTAATTGCACCCTTGGCTGAAGGCCAAACTTGGCAGCAGAAAATTTTGTTTGTCTCTTGCTCAGAGTGTGCCTTTCAGCCTTTCTGATGTGAATATTCCCATTAACATCAAATGTGAATACTGCTCCACTCAAGAGAACAAATTCCTCTCATCACTCAGTTTGCTCAGATACTGGTAGAAAATTCTGTGATTTGTTCAGTGTGAACTTGATGCCACCAATCTTTTCAAAGACTTTCAACTGATGAGTGCTGATTACATTTATGATACTCTTTTTGACCTGTTTATCCTAACATTTTTATTTGCTGTCTCCTGTTGCACAAAGGCACTGGTACATTTTAAGTGTGCAAATAAGCAATTCACTGCCACATAGAGTGCATAGCTTAAAATGTAGATAAAGAAGTTGAAGGTGAATTAAAGCATCTGAGCTGGTGGTAGTTGTTGGACCAACTTTAGTCGCCTCTTTAATTACACTACTTCTACCACACAAATATGGGAAGGAATTTTACTCCACACAGTGATTTCACAAGGAAATTTCTATATGTACCTCATGCATAGTACTTAACATGCCTTGAGACAGAACAAATTAATTAAGACGCACATAAGCTATTTAGTACCAAGACTCTGCTTAGCAATGATCCAACTTCTTCCTCCCCTGCAGGAAAAGTCATTGACAGATGAAGTCTCATATCTCAGATTAGGCTGTGAATGTCTGGCATCTCACCCAGTGAGAGCAGTTTCCATTAATACCCACCCAAGGGCAGAAGACACAGACAGTTTTAATGCCAGTTACAGATCTCAGCCTAAACTTGCTCTCCAGTGTCAAGTGCATCTGTTTGGCAGCTCTGGTAAAATCCCTTCCCTCGGTTTTGGTTCTCCAAGCTCTTGCATGTGGGGCTGAGTGCTTAAATCAAGCCAGGGTGATTCAGCAGATATCTCTGCAGGGTAGCAGCACCTGACAGCAAGATGACTCCACAGATTGTGCTTTATCCACAGTCCTGGAGTCCAGCACTGTGCTGCAAGAGGTTAGACAGCAGTCAGCAAAAATCCCTCATTGATCACGGGAGATTTAATGCTTTTGGAGATGGGCACTAAAAATCCAGAGTTGTAAGGTAATTGAAATATGTGTTTACCTTCATATACTAGCACAGAAAGGTGCAGCTAGATCCCAAAGTCATGCAAAAACTGTCCTACATCTTCATAGGAGACGAAGTTTGGAGTTTGTACTCAGCATTTGAGTAGCTTTTAACAAAATGGAAGTTGACAGAAAAATCTTAAAAGAATACTTGATAGCTATGAGCCAGCAGCAAGCGCAGAAGTGTGAAACAGGAATACCTTCAGATAAACCCTTCTTTCGCAGTTCATTATGCTCTTTGGAACACTGAGAATCAAGCATAGCCACTACTATGAATAAGGTTGTTCCAAAATTAAGGATTAATGGAAATACAAGGAGGCTGTTAACCTGCTGATGTTAGAAAAAGGACTGATTTGGAGAAACTTTTCCCTTGGGGAAAGGGGGAAAGGGAGCTGGAAGCAAAGTAAAGAAGGGAAACCTTCCACAGAAAATGTCATCTGACACACCCAATCTTCTTGTTTGTGCAACTGGCTACAACATTCCTGCAGTTATTTCAAAATTACCTCATTTTTATATTCTACAATATAACAGTATTGGTATCTAATTAGATATTTCTTAGTTATTCCTGTAACTTAAATTCCTACTGTAAATTATTTATTCCAATATTAATATATTGATTAGTTGTTAATTTATAAAATATTGGTCTCATTGCTTCCAAACACTAGTTGTTACAGAAATCCAAGCTGCATGCCTGGAGAAAACTTTTTAGAACAAGAGAAAACTTGTTAAAACTTTTAGAACTCCCTTACAGGAGAAAAGCGTTAGAGGTTTTTTTCCAGCTGAGTGAAAGATGACTAAAACTCTGGAAGCGGCTACAGATGCTAAAATTGCACAGTTCATCACACCAATTTTCAGACTGCCACGCACACGGAATGTGGGCTGATAGGGGTTTTCTTGGCTTGCTTGAACAGGGAATTGTGTCCAAGCAGAAGATGGGCACTGCCATGTCCACCTCTGCTGTGGGTGAGCTGGAAAGCAACACCACATTTCTCAGGCCAGGCACAGTGCCTCAGAAACTGAATGGATCATCTCCTAGCATGGATAATCTTAATGACAAATTGCAATTACTGAGGCATGGAGGGATGTCATGTAATTGCTGAGGCACGGTGGGGTAGCCTACACGACTGGAATGTTGTCACGCATGGCTGTGTACTTTTTAGGACAGGTCAGAGAGGAAAAGCGGTGGAGTTGATCGAATTCTGCCCATGGGCAGACGAATGAGTTGACAGTTGATGATGAGAATTAAGGGCTGATACGGTGACACCATTGTAGGTGTTTGGGACAGGCCCACAGCCTCACGGTTACAGGCCCTGGTTCTCCTGAGGGGCTTCAACCACCCTGATATTTGTTGGAGGGCCAGCACGGCCTGGCACACACAGTCCAGGAGGTTCCTGCAGATGGCTGAGGATAACTTGTTGCTGGAGGTGCTGAAGAGCCGAGCAGGAAAGGGGCGTTGCTGTCACTTTAAGGGCGCGGGCA